>NC_090929.1:166303247-166606277 GCF_040938575.1 Ambystoma mexicanum
CCAAAACAAGAGTCAAAAGGAAAGACCAGCCGGCCTCTTACGCCCTATTGACATCCCACCTCGCCCTTGGCATACGCTTTCTATGGACTTCATCACCGATCTACCTCCATGCTCCGGATACAATACGATTCTAGTAATCGTGGACTTATTCTCCAAGATGGCGCATTTCATTCCGCTCAAAGGCTTGCCAACAGCAGCAACTCTGGCCCGAGAATTTCTCGAAAACATCGTCCGACTGCACGGTTTTCCTTCGGTTCTAATTTCGGATCGAGGTAGTCAATTTATTTCTCATTTTTGGCGAAGTTGCTGTCGGTCGGCTCAAATTCATGTGAGACTATCGACCAGTCACCACCCTCAGACCGACGGACAAACCGAGAGGACCAATCAAACTCTGGAACAGTATTTACGCTGCATGCTGCAACAAACTGAAAAAACGTGGAAAGATATCCTTTGGATAGCCGAATATGCCTACAATAACTCTGTCCATTCGGGAACTGGGAAAACCCCGTTTTTTCTTTTGTACGGCAGTCACCCCCGAACCTCGGAGTTGGATTCCCCTCCAAGATCTTGAAACACCAGCAGTAGACTACCTGCATTCTACAATCACCCAAGCCTTTAAGGAAGCTGTTTCTCACCTTCAAAGGGCTAAAGAACAATACAAGAAAGGAGCAGATCAACATCGGAAGGAAGCCCCTCACTATCAAGTAGGGGATCAAGTCTGGTTATCCACCAAATATCTATCTCTAAAAGGGCCACGCACATTCAACCCAAGATACCTTGGTCCCTATTCCATCACTACCATAGTAAACCCAGTAGCGGTCAAGTTGGGCTTGCCCCCGCACATGAAGATACATCCGGTCTTCCACGTCTCTCTATTAAAACCCGTGCAACCTCAAACCCGACTAACCAAATCTCCAAAACCTATCCTAGTTGATGGAGAACTCGAGTTTGAAGTCAAAAGCATTCTAGACTCCAAGATCTCCAAATCTAAACTATTCTACCTAATTGACTGGAAAGGCTACGGCCCCCAAGAGAGATCCTGGGAACCTGCTGAATATGTCCACGCTCCTCGCCTAATCAAAAGATTTCATCGAACATTTCCTGACAAGCCAAAACCCCCGGAGAAGCCCGGTTTGGGAGGGGCCTTGAGGGGGGGTACTGTCATGATCTCTGCTTCCAAAAGGTCAGGGTTTTCCCAACTCCCTTGGAAGCAGATCCATAACCCGGGTTCCGAGTGCCAACCAGTCCCAATTGGGACCTTTTGGACCCAGTCCTGGCGCCAGTGGCACCAGGCTCATAAATATGCCCAGTCCCAGCGCTGGAAGCGCCGGGCTCATAATGCTTGGGTGGACTTACCTGCAGCAGACCATGCTGCTTACTTGCCTGCCAGTTGAGCCTCTGATCCTCTTCTGTTTGGAACTACTTTTCCTGTTGGGTGGGGCTGGAGCCACTCCCTAGATTCAGAACACTGGAACTCTTCTGGAAGGCAGGAACTCTTTTCTTACCAGGAACTCTTTTCTTACCTAGGCGTGGCTGTGGAAGGAGACACCTAAGCACTACAGGAGGCTATTTAAACCACACCCGGTGGATGAATCTTGCTTTGCGTTATTCTGCAACCTCTGCAGCAGAACGCTCATCGTGTCTTCTGCATCCGGTCCTGGGCCTAAGGAAAAAGGCTTACCATCCTGAATCCAGTCTTCAGCAACACCTATAAAGACAAGAAAGAACAGGTTAGCATTTCGGCATCTGAAAGCCAAAGGAAGGCAAAGGCTTACCTACTCTTCGTGCGCTCCGGAGGTCTTCACACTGCATTCCGGCATCTGAAAGACAAAAGCTTACCATCTCTTTGCACGCTCCGGAGGCCTTCGGCGCTGCATCCCGCATCTGAAAGACAAAACAAGGTGCGTTTAAAGACATTGGGGAACTTTAATACTCACGTGCCATTACTCCTTTCCACATCTAATCCAGTGGGTATTTCGGCACCCTGCAGCCGCTCCGAACTCGTACCTGCAAAATAAAAAGACAGTTAGAGCGCATCGTGAAGCAGGCAACAAGCGCTTACTTACGTGCTTCCAGGCGCTTCTATTCATCACACGGGCTCCATCTTCAACTCACTTCAGCCCGTCATCCGCCATCGCCGGAACCCTGCAAAACAAGAGACATCATTACTAAAGACTTTAAAGACATTTGAATGACTCGAAACTTACCGTTCGCGCAGTAAACGACGGACAGCAGTCCTCTGAAGTCAAGAGGCCTGCGCTACCTATCCAGTGAAGAAACTGGTTACAGCACCCTGCCCCGAGGCAGATGGAGAGCTCGGCATTCACTTACCTAAGGTGAGAGCGTTAACCTTTGGGGGTCTACAGGAGAGGAGAAGAGGGAAGAGATAGGGACACCCCAATAACCCCAGTTCATTAACCCCATATTTTCTATCTGCAGACATCTTACTCTACACGTCAGGCATACAGTGCACAGAGGTCCAGCCCAAAGAGCCAACCGGTGCTACACATCACCTTTGAAGATACGGTAGTCGCCCAGTCAAGACCGGCGCCTCTGCGAGAATCAGGTGAGCGTTACACAATGGACCACATAAAGACATTATATTTTTTATCCCCTTTAAAATGTATATTTTTTTGGGTTAGAATTTACGTTTTAAATTGTTACAGTAAGCATATTCACCAAAACTATCCAAACACCTTTGGAGACCAATAGGTGTCGAGTCCAAAAGAATTATATGGCCATTGTAAGCCATCCAACCAATGTACAAATGTCCCAATGTCGGAGGAAACACCTTTGGTTCCCTTTAGTTCCTTTTGAATATCTAATATGTATAGGTTGAACAGATAGGGTACTAAAACGCAATCCTGTCACCCCTGTGGAGGTGCAATGTCATAAGAAAAAGAACGTTCAGAGTCTAACCTGACCTGGAGTGTTGTATTACTATGGAACATGAATAGGGTGTTAAATAGTCCCCCCAGGAGGTGAATTTCCTCCATAACAAATTCCTATTAAAACTGTAAAAAGCTATTGTTAAATCCAAGCAAGGAGAATATAGTGGAAGGCCATGTTGCTTAACCGCTTACTTTTTACAGAAACAAGTATGCCAAGCAGTTTACTTTCGTGCCTATATTCTTTCTAAAACCAGTCTGAGGAAAACAGAATTTGCCTGTGATGTTGGCCCAAAATGTTAAATCTTTTAACAGAAAGGAGGCCAACACGTTACTACCAACATCTAATAATCATGTAGGTCTGCAATTAATAGGCAAAGCCTGGTCCTCTCTTTTTAAAAATGGGGGCAACTATGGCTTTGGACCACGAAGAAGGAAATGTGCCTGTAGTGACTTTTTGCTGAGATAATATAAGAATATCAGCCCAGACGCTTAAGTCAGCCTTAAGTAGAACCTCTGATAAACCAGCTGGGCCACACGCCATCAAGCTTTTTGAAAGAGGTATAGTATGAGATTTTCGTGTAAAAAGATGAATTGCCCAAGATTGGCATAACATTGGGGGTACCAAATGACTACTCTCCTTATTTATAGCATATATCTTTTGGGAGTGAGTGCCCCAGACTGATACAGATATACAGTTTGATTGCATCTGGGTTGATTCCAATTCTCGTTATTTTTCAGTTTCCATATTCCTCTCAGATAATTCTTCAAAAACAAACCCAGCATAGTTTGACATCTCAAATACTCCTCTTTACCTTATGCATTTTAAACCAGTTTTTGTTTAATATGTTTTCTACATTTAATCAGTTCTTCAATTGACATATGAACACACAGACTCTCCTATTTTAGTGTGAACCTCATTTCTTTTTTCCTATTTTTATTTCAATGTCAAAAGAGTGAATAGGATTTTCCATAAATGGCCTCCAGGTACAGAATAGAGCTCTTAGAACTGTCTTTTGACCAATGCTTGATGCAATCATTAAAAAGATACATAGTACAACTAAATAGTTTACCAGAAGTATCTAACTGGGCTCCACTCTTGCCAGCACATAGATTCCATAACTGAACATTAGTGCAATTCCATTTTGAGTCTAATACCTTGAACATCTACCAATAAGTTTCACAGAATACAACGAATCACTGTTGGTCTAATAGGCAGGAAATCTTCAACACTCATTTTGAACGGTAACTGTCTTCAGATAGTTCTGTTCCCAATGATTCAAAAATCACAAACTGAAGGTGAGAGAAAACATAATCCAAGGTGGAAAATAAGGCAGTTCTAAACCAGGTTTGTTTGCTTCGTATATCTCACTTGGAATCACTGTTAACTTTAATCAGACCCTTTGATTTTAATATATTGTTATATTTCCTAGCCTGGGCGCTCACAATTTCAGTAGAGACACAATGATCTACTGTATCATTTATCATGTCAGGGCAAGTACAATTAAAATCTCTCATGCACACTGTTTGATGACAGCCCACAATCAATCCACCAAATGGGAGGTCATCTGATTTCAATAATAACTTATTGCCATATTCCACCTTAGGGTTTCAATATAAATTATTAAGCAATATAACCTTTTCCTTATTACCATCGACACTTGTCAACGCAACAGCTAAAATAGGACTTAAATCCACTGTTCGTTTATACACTGAAAGTGGTCACTCTCCTTAGCTCTATCAAAAGGCCACCAGATGTCCTGCCCTCGTTTCCTTCCCTTCCTCTTTTAAACGCATATTAAAACCATTGCTAATCGGCGGTAAAGAAAGCCAAACTTCCTGAAATATTATATCAAAGTTAAAAAGTTGTTCAGAAACATCAATGCAAAATAATCTATTAAAACCTCTTGTATTCCAACATAATCTCCCCTTTAACACCGCAGTCAGCATGTTGAAAAATTGAAGAATTGGGGGGGAGCCATAACCAGTCATTGTCACATTCTCGTCCACTACTAATATAGGGGGAATCTAATATGACCTATCTCCATTCCACCTCTCCTGTAATACAATGTATTTTTAGATCACAGAGTTTATTCAAATTAAACTTGTTAGTAGTACACACAGGACTCCAAGCAAGAGAATTGGATTCCCCAATCACATTTCAAATCTAAATGGGGAGAAGAGTGCCATAACCCCTCTGCAGAAGGGATTCCTGAGCCATCAGAACCAATTGAAATACAACTTTAGAATAAACGTGTATCAGTACTATGTCCACACTAGTGTCTCCTCTATATTCTTCTTGTTTTAACTACAACTAAGATAGTAAACGAAGTGGGGGAATGCCAGAAAGAACAGTCATAACCCTTGATCTGATAAGGAGGTGGACCCTCATTATCCCTAAATACAATTCCAAATGTTTTTACATCAGAGTTGTAGGAGCCAGATAAACGAGAAAAGCCAGTTGTTTGCCACATTCTCAGGATACATTTGATTTTGGCAGTTGACTTGTTCTTTCCATCAGGGTTGTGTTTCTTGGGTGACAGCCCATCACGAATCGCTTGTGCTAAAATACAGCCAACAACCTATGGAGTCAACCTAAGATGAACTTCTTAACCTAGAAGCATCCTCGTTCACCTCGACGCCTTCTGGAGATTAGTTAACAGGAAAGAATGCCCCATTATACTAATAGATGTTTTTTTTCTTAATTTGGGATTTTTTGGTGGGGCATATTTACATGAGGAATTTGCCCTTCTTCACTTCATGCCATCAGAGTAAGCGAGGGATAATAAGAATATTTGCAAACCTCTCCTTTTTATATAAAGGGATTCTTGCTGGGTTTATTTTCTTCTTACTCTGAGGTTTGTTATTTAAACAAACGGATCAATTGTGAACATTTGCATCTTTAATCAAAACCTGTAAAGATTGCCTGTCAGACTCAACAGCCTTGCTCAAATGTATTACATCTAGTTCCACATTAGTCTGTGCCTCATGAGGTGGCATTACATCACCTTCTGCTTCATCACTAGTGATGTGCCAAAGGACAGATGCTTCATAATGAATTGACTTTGTATAGCCTTACTCAATTTTGCAATTTTATTTGAGAGGTATGGGACTGCACTTCACAGCTTATGCTGTTGTACAATCGGACTATGGATTGTAGAACCAAGTTCAAGGTTGCAATAGAGTTGGAACCCAATTAAAGGCCATCTAGTTAAGATGGGAAATCATTTGTATTTTCAGAATCCGATATAGGAATTTTAAATCGATTGCTGCAATGTGCATTCCTGGGTTTCAAGGACGTCATATCCAAGCATTCTCCCATTGAGCAATCACTGTCGTCTTGATTGACCACCTCAGTAGGACAAATAATTAAGCAAGGCGAGGCACTCAGATTTACTGACTCCTCACCCAGTCAAGAGATTTCTCTCCTTGAACTACCCAGAGCCAGCTCTCCCGACTGCATTTACTCAGATCAATGTGGCCTCGCACTTCCCCCTTTTCCTTGCCCCTGGCACTTCTCTCCCTCTTCCCCTGCGCTTGCCCAATCTGAATGACACAAGGCCTAGTAAGATCGTTTGTTCATCCTTCCTACGTCTCCCTACCTTGTCTTCTCGCGCCTAGAAACACTTGTGTACAGGCGCGTTATAAATGATGCATCATATCATTTATTAAAGCATGCATGCAGCCATAAAGGAAAGAAATGCTAGCTCCATTTTTTCCATAACAAATGTTTCTTCTGTGACTGCTGCTGCCTTCGGACATATGCTGTCAGCAATTTGAAGAACTCTTTAATGCAATTTTTATACAACTTTTACACTCTCCATGCTGCCAATCTGCAATGCGATTGGCCTGCGATGTATGCGTGGCATCAGACACCATAAAGAAAGACCTGTTTTTCCGTTTGTTTTAATTTTTATAAATAAATACAGACAGAAACCAGATTGATTTCCGTATTTATGTGTAAAAATCAGTTAAACTGAAAATTGGAAGCCTTAATGATAGATGCTGGTCAAAGAAATTAAAAAACCAAGAAGGCTAAATAGCAAATAGAGTGCTTGGCGATCTGGCAGCCAATATGAAGGAGAAGTTGGGGCTTACACTCTTCAATGGCAAATCTAAAATGGCAAGCATTGACAAAGCGAATAGCTCTGCCGTTACCGAATGTCGCACGTAGGCCTTATTTGTCCAATGGGGGATTTGCAAAAAATAGCGTACCCTCTACATTTATAAAGCTAGACTTACTGGTGTAGATAATGCCCGTTTAATCAGCAGATTGAATGTGCCGCCGGTCTGTCAGTGAAACCTTGCAATAAAGTTAATCTCCCTGAAGTCAAAGAGAGCAGTTCAGAAATACCCACCCTATTCCTTTAACTGGCAGCACTGGAAGAGGCCCATCACAGAGACCTGAACGTCGAGCACTGAAGTGTTTAGTCTACAGGTCCAACTGGTTCCCATGCCGGCTCAAGCAATCATTAGCACATTTGCACCTGCAGAGCTCTCTGACTGTATTTGGGCTCTAACATGGGTCACCAAGTGTTCCCTTCATGCACCGTTCAGCTAAATATTTCTACGAATGGTTAATTCTCCCACAAGTCCTTTTCTGGTGTGAAAAAGCATCAAACGACTTTGTGAAAGAGAAATCCCTTCAAAAAATGTTTTGCCAAAAACCAAAAGTGTTCTATGCACCTTCCTGGGAGAAATATAACAACGTTTACGGACACAAAGTGAATAATTCAATTCTAATCACCAAGGAACTTACCACACTGGAATACTTTTCTGGATAAATCTAGCAGACAAGTAAAGGAAGCTGAAACATCGCTATGGGTAACATCTCCTTTCAGATGGAGGTAATACCGAAGGAAACACATTAGGCCTCATTACAAGGTTGGAGGTAGCCTTGCCGGTAACCTCCAAACTCGCATCTGGATGCGGTACCCGCGAATGGGCAATTACCGGGCTATTCCGGCCAAGCCGGACCCGGTAAATGCCCTTTCGCGGGTGCTGGGACCGGTACATCCCAATTCCCATTTGAGCCACATAGGGCTCAATGGGAACAGGGAGGGTGGTAGCACCGGTACCATTAATAACGGTACCGGTGCTGCCATCAATTTCTGCCCGCGGGTGCCGGTACGGCCACCAGGTCAGACCTGGTGGCTGCAAGGGCACCCGTGAGCAGAACTCCTAGTATGGCGGTACGGTAGCAATGGTGCTGGTAGTGATACCGTTGTTGCCTTACCGCCATACTTGTAATGAGGCCCATTGGGTCTAACCAGCGATGCTACTTTGCCCACCCACAAAGTTGTATCCTGGCAGAGTCTTTAGCCATTGAATTAACAAAATCAATACAATCTGCACCGAGACTGCATCTTGTGCATTTGTAAAATATCTCACAAACCAACCAGAAAAACAGGAAGCAGCTACTAAGAAAAGTCCTGCTCTCATAAGAAGGTTTTAGAATTATATAGCTTGCTCCAGGTATAAGAGAGGCAAGTGGGATCAAAAGGTTTCCAGGAAGAGAGTAACAGAAATTGTGAAAAACAGAAATGGGCGTTCTCCATAAGTTCATCTTCTCGGCAGATAGGTGGCTTTAGAGTGCCAGGGCATGGCCTACGGCCACGCACCAGACAAGGTGGCTGCTGAGCATTAGCCAGGTTCTACTTCAGCCACAAAGTACCTGTCCCGGGAAAAAGTACATTTCCAATGACCAAAGAATGGCCTGGGGAGGACTTGCCAGTCAGTCATTTCGTACAGTTTAGGGGTGTTCCCTGGCATGGCCTTTTGATGTGGGTACACAGGGTAGGCCTGGGATGCTTGTGGCGTGATGCCAGTCTGTGTTCCTTAGGGGTTAATGACATGGCCTTTGGTTGGCTTAGAGGTGTTTAAGGCAGTGCCATGCCATGTCATGGGAGCATACCAGGTGACTCCAGGGCACAGCGGGGGGTAGGATAGTGCCACCCATAAGAAAAACGAAACTCTGAAATAAATGTGTTAAAAAAGTGCCCAACAAAATCTTACAAATTCCTAAAGCAACCATAACGTGTCCTCAACCACATCCATCCACTGCGCTTGACGCCAAATATGGCAAAATACATGGAAATACCTATAGTTAGTCGACATGTGCAAAACAAAGTGCAAAAAAGACATATCTCACACGGTTTAGGGGTCACTTTAAATTAGAGGTGGGGGTCACCAAATAAAAACTCAAAGGAACTGTGAACATCATGAATACATGATCTTCCATGCCACTCAGCAGAACCACAGATGTCATTAGCAGTGCATGGCAGTGGGCGAGTTATGATGGTTTAAGAATGGATGGAACCAAGTTATGGTTGGTTTAGGAACCTAACTGGCAAATGTGTAGCGTTTTGCCGATTTCAGCTGCAGACATCACATCGCCAACAGCATTTGTCACTGTATTTCAAAGGTGTTGTTAAGGTCACCATAACTTTCCATTTGTCACTTATATTTTCTGCACAGGTGTTGTGACGTCATTAAGCGCCTCCTAATACCCATGCCCTCAACACAAGAAACAATGGACGGTTTAACCACAAAATGTAATGTGATGTTGGTGTCTGGTCAACCTAGCACTCTCTCCTTGGGTTGGGGAAAATACCGGAGGTGTTTTTAAGAGGTGTCCAGACAACAAATTATAGATACATTTCAGTTGAGCTTGCAAACCCAATTTCAAAATCGGAATCCAGAATAAACATGTTCAGCCAATCAACTACTGTAGGTTCATAAACGTTGAAAGCGGGTTGCAGCAGCCCCAAAGTCATGCCCTGACCCTGTGGAGGGCAATGGGAGACCTCAAAGGAGTGGAATAAGTCCCTTTTAAGAAACCATTGCTAAATGTGGATGTATGTTACGAAACTCATTGTGACCCGGGTTTGTAAACTCGAGGGGAGGGCTGTGCACATTTTTGCATCCCCTCAAACTTGTTATAGTTGACCAAACAAAAATACACTTTTGTAATGTTGGCACCCCAATGCCAGAGCTAGCTGAACCTCTCCCCAAAATATATAGTCCCAATGATTGGGAAGTTGTGTTCTTTCATGGAACAAGGGTAAGTTATAGGGAGGTCCCCAGAAACATTTAAAATGAACATTTATGTAAGGAATATATGCCTAAAAGAAGTGATGGATGGATTTACACCAAATTTGGATGAGTACTCTCGCTTTGTAAAAATCACTTCTGCATTAACAAATCTAAATAAAGGCCCCCCAAAAGCATACAGAAATATTACTGCTGAGTTTGTGAAGAGTACGACAGCTAGCTTCATTCTTCAAGGCCATTTACTTTGTCGCTTTTTCCAAAGTTCACGCAGCTTTACATTTTAAAAGGTACAACGGTGTTGTGTTGATCGTGAATACCATGTACACGAACAGGTTTAAGAACAAGCTCCTTTTTAGGCATTCCAAAGTCATTTATGGTCTGATCATTGGTGGTCCACAGTATATTAGCTTTATCCATTTTATTGTACTTTAATTATTTTCCAAGTAGCGTTGCTACCCAATAAAATGTTGTACTTCTTGTGGATATGGGTATGGGAATGGAAAATAAGGTTTAACAGTCTAACGGGCCACCTGTTCCACTATCCTAGAATTCTCTTAACTTTAATAATCAGAGCCGTTTGCTCCTTATTTTACAATTTTTATTTGACCTGTATTGCAAACAGCCAACATGTGTTTGGACTTTTCAAAAGGTCTTCCTCAGGGATGTAATACATGAACTCATAATACAAATTCAATGAAATCATCATTGGTTTGATTGAGAACCACCAATACACCATCATTTGGAAATATTCCAAACATGATACATGTTGTTTTCATCAATTTAACAATATAAATGTATGAATAAACAAAAACTGTAAAGAAAGAAGAGAGGGAGAATTCGGAATAAGGGAATAGAAAAAATACAAAAGTCAATACTTAAGTTATGCACATCTTATTTATTCATTATCCATTCACATGTTACTGTAAGTACTGCTACAATACCGAACAAAAACATGTTTCAACACTCCAAACATGGTTTTAAGGTAGCGGTCATCAGCGTTTTAGCTGTTTTCTTTATCCTCCATGCTTTTTAATTGTCGTAAAGGTTTAATTTGCTAATCTCTTATTTAGAAATATTTGTGTATTTGGTGGGGATTCTACTTTACAGGTACTTCATTATATTGTTGCACATTTTACGTCCCAAATGGTCAAATTATATACCAGCCATGAACTGTTGTTTCTCCCCATGGGCATTTGAAACCTAATTTGATTACACATTATAAACTCCACAATCAGCATATTGAGAGTACTTCTATTCCAAAAGCATCTGCCATACTTAATCTTCATTATTGTGGGTTCTAATTAAATTAGTTCTATGGGCCGTTTTTACTGCTGGCGGACAATTTAATCATAATGATATATCCGTAGATTGGTCAACCCTACAAATAGGTGCACCATATATCATCCCCATTCTAATATAAGTATTGTGAGGAATCTGAGTGCGTCCTCACTTCTTTCCCCAAAATATCCTCCTCCCAGGTGGCCAGGGAAAGGCCGCTCTCGGACCCTGACCCTGGAGGTGGATTTGTGAGGGAGGATCACCTTGGTGGAGGAAACTTGGGGAGTGGGGATGAGGCACCCTTGGGCGAGTCACAGTATCCCCCCCACTTCCCTTTTTATAAGCCATCAGATATCCCTCAGGACCTCATAGGGTATTACCAGAACCCTTCCCTATTTTTCCACAAAACCAACTCACAGTATACACCAGTCAGATACTGGGATGAGGAAGACAACCCAGAGCCATGCATCCTCCTTTTATGGACTCTCCACCTCCAACTCCCTCAGGGTCATTTGCAACGAGTTGGTGGTAGATCTCTTTCTTCGGCTGGGGCCTCCCTCTGAAACAGCCGCCTCTCTGAAACTTGAGGAGAACCATCTCTGGTTCCAGAAGCACCTCAACACCTTCCTTTTTGCTTCTGCCTTCTCTCTTCCTCTCCCCTGCTGATTTCCTGTCTGATTCTGCACTGGTCACCTGGCTACCCTCTGATTCGGGCCCAGGTCCCTGCCAGGCCAGTTGCACACCCGCACTGCCTCCCGGCAACCCTTGCACTTGGGTCTGTAACTGTAAACTTACAGTCCCCCTACCTGCACTTTTGGACACCTGTTGTCTGCACTTACCCTTGCACCTGCCACCTGCACTTCCTGTTATTGTTTTGATCCCATGTACAGCACTGCCCCCTACCCTTTCCCCTGGCACTTTTCCCCTCACCCCCCCTGCACTTGTGCGATCTCAATATCACTTGGCCTAGTAAAATTGTTGTCTGTCCTTTCACTATTCCCACTTCCTTGCCTCGTCGCGCCTTGAAACACTTGTTTATAGGTGTGTTACAAATGCCATATATCATATCATATATATCATACAGACACTACTCTGGTACTGGGACGAGGAAGAGGTATTCCGAGTACCTAGACCGTTATGCAGTAAAGGAACATTGCCTGCACCGGTGGACAAGGGGGCGGTATTAATGGCCCGCTCAGGTGAGGCTGATAAAATCTCCTGTGGAACGCTTGCAGGGGAACCTGGAGGTGAAGCCAGGGAGATGCGTGCCCCAAGTGCCTATGAGCTGCAGAGTCATCGCAGCAGAAGCGTATTGTGGCGGGAGCATTTCAAACATCTCGGTAGTGACTGAGTGACTCTGGAAAGCTGTGGTTTGAACTGGGGGTTGTTGAAGGTCTGTTTGCTTCTAAGTGAGCGAAGGAACAACCGTTTAGGTAATATGAATGCCGGTCACGCTTGAAATAAAAACATTTTGATACGCATTATAGCCAGAAGTTACTGAGAAAACCAAATGAAGGTTTGTATGAATACCGAACTGTAAAAGATGAAAATGAGAAGGCCATTAGAAGGCCAGGGAAACAGTAATATTTGAACTTGTGAATAGGCCTGTGAGCAGGGCGCAACTTCCTAGCAGGAGAGCAAATTGGCAATTTGACTTTGATTTATTCAATGTGACTGATTGGAATGAAATGAAAACTTTTTGAATACCGATCTGAAAGAAAGCAAGTGTGGTTGAATAGCAATTGGATTGAAAGCAGTCTGATGCAATCCCCTGAAAAAGAAACTTGGTAAATTGAGAGAACAAGCGTTGGCAAGTGCCATAAGAATATAAGGAACTGTGTAACGTAAAAGAATACGCATTGGCAAAAGCTCTGAAAATATTTGAAAATACAGCAAATGGATGGTGGCAAAACAAGTATTGAGAAAACTCCAAGAGGAAATGAAATGAGAGTAAGTCTAGTACCACTGCAGGGCTAAAACAGTGGAAGTGTGCCTGTGAAGAAGCAGCAAGTAAGGTGTGTCGGTTGCGGGACCTGTAATGGGTGGACCGTGTGGTCGGACAACTGCGCCTAGACCGATTACACCCACCTAAGGAAAAGCCACTTACCACCTCCATAAGTTTATGATTGAAAATAAAGGAACTGAACTTTGTGATTCTGGTGCAATTGGTGAGAGGCAACCAAGCCAGAAGAGCTGGGAAGTATCCCAACGAATTGTGTTGTTTTGGAACATTGAGAGTGTTGAAAGCTTGCGGAAGGGAACTCCTCTTTTTGGTAATGTGAACTATCTTGAATCTTGGGGAAGGGAAGTCCCTTTTCCAACCAAGAGCTGGAAGAAGCTCTGAACATTTATTTGAACACTTCTCATTTTTATGCGGACATCCCTCTGCATTATATACAATTAGATGTGAGGGCAAGTATAGGTTTTGGACACAGAGATTTGCTTTGGACTTCCTGAAACAGAATATCATTAGTTTAGTTTCAGTTAGGTAGGGAAATACCACCTCAGCATAGAGCAAATTAAGCCTTTTTCCAACCATCTTTTTGTTTTAAATAAAAGTTCATACCCCAAACTTTACTCGGGTGCTTGTGACTTCACAGAACACAGCTCGTTTCTTCCATTGACTGCAATGTGATCTCTGCCTTAGTACCATGTGCTTTTTACTTCTAGCATTCCACTCCAATATGGCCGCTCCAGGCACGATCTCATGCTTATTTACTTTCACTAAACCTCTCAAGTTATGCACTCTAGATGTCACTATGTTCCCGCTCGCAAACCGTTCCAGTATAAACATCGGCATTCAGGTTGCCTTCTCTTGCCAATGGCAGTACTTTAACTTCTCGGTCTTCTGTCGGATGTAATTCGGAGAGCATTTACCAGAAGGTGCCTTGTGCGGCCTACATTTGTGCGACTACTTGATAGTGTCCTTATTCCATTTTTGTTTACCCACCATACAGACTACATGCCCTTCAGCCATCCAGGCCTAATTACTGCACTGCTGCGACAAACTGTTTATTTTGTTTTTCAGTTCAGCTCAGGAAGCAGCAGCAATACATTTTCGTTGCATATTCTATTGTCCTGACTTCATGGTGTACTCGCTATCAGCGACATACCCAGGTTTGTGTGCTCTTGATTCCCTTGGGATTCAATGCACGCCCGGCTCTGGCAGTTGCCTTGGTCATTGGTGTTGGCCATGACTATTCACCATAGTACACTGGGTCCAGATCCCTCTTTAGTGTTTAGACCTATGTTTCTTTGTTAATATCAGCTGTATCCTCGGCATGAATTGTGCCACTGTGGTGCCTTGGCCTGTGGATTGTTAAATAAATTGCTGTCTTTGCTTCTGTTTGCACCACATTTCATCCTCACTTTAGCAAAGATGTTTCCAACATGGTTACTCCTGACTACTTAGTCTAAGCTTTGGTATGTGTTTGCACGCTTTCCATGATACTATGTGTTGACCCAAGCTTCTGGGAAGGAATCCTTGCTCTGAAAACCTTTTTTTCTTCCGACGCATTCTTTGGTCAACTAGGCATGAATCCGCAGTGCTTAATTTGTAAAAAAATAAGTGCCAGTGCCCAAAAAATATTGGCCCCATAATGCCGAGCGCGGCGCCACCACGCAGTGCAGGCGCGTGCCCCTTGCCAGTTCAGTGCTAGACCTACCTAGATTGGCCCACCACCAGCCCATCACACTGCTGCTGCTCCATGTCACATGTTTGGCGCTGCAGCAACTGCTGGCACAGGCTAGTAGTGGGATGGATGGGGAAGGGCACACATGGGTTGAGAAAGTATAATGCTTTAAAGTTGGAAAACACTTACTTATTATGGTAGGTGTAGTGGGGCAATAAATGGTGGTTTTGGGGAGAAGCTCTCTTGTTAAAGACCAATTGTACTACATCCAGATGCAGACTGTCTTTGGCTCATGGGAAAGTAGTTACTCAAGCAATATGCTGTTATTGAGCCACCCCCCACCCCCACCCTCTAACATGAGTGGCTGATAAACTTGTCTCTAAATAGCCCAATTCTACAATTCCAAAGCTAGGAGACAAAAGGTTTGGAACATGTCACTCCCTTTTTGTCCCTGGAAAACAATGCAGTTATATTGCTATTCTAGATGCACATGTTCTTGGCCATTGGCACTGAAGGAAAATTTTCCAGGATTAAATAAAATTGGCATCCGCTCCAGAAAATGCACAGGATTTAAATTGTCTTATACAGATGAAAGGTTGTGAATCTCTAGCCCTCCCTCCACCACCGCTGAGGCACCAGACTGACAAATCTGTAGTAAACCAGGGCTGTTATTTGGGGTAGGCAAACCAAGGGGCCACCCGGGCTCAGACTAGAAGAGGTCTGCTCCAGTTTTTATTTATTCTTGTTTTGCATTTTTGAAAGACAAGGGAGATGGTGTCCATCACAGTGCTTCACTGACACGTCTGTCAAACAAACACATCTTTGTATCAGTAACATATTTACATTGGGACATATTTACATTGGGAAGAGCTACGTGGTAAATGACTGAACACACTACAGAAAATGTGTGACAGTGACTATTTTATGTGACATTTTATTTCTCCTGAGAAGTGTGACTAATGGGTGATAAGAAATTAGAAGAGTGTATAACAAGCGTCATGCTGTGTCAAACAAAGACAAACAGGTTTCAAAAAATATTTTCTTTTGCTGTGTGTACTCTAAGTCTTGGAAATACAGCTGTAAACATGAGAGGACAAGTCACTCTGTGTACCACTGCCGACATCATCATCATCAGACTGTCTCCCAGGATTATACACTTCCCAAAAAAGCCTGGCTGCACGGTGCACCATGCCATGCCCTGCAAGCTCAAGGTTGCTCAGAATATGCAAATTAGAGGTCTACGGTTTCAAACTTCTCGGTTTGCGATTGTACGGTGATGGGAGCGGCTGTGTGAGTCTTATCCGATGGTAAGCACCCGTGGCTGCAGCCTAGGTTGGAAGACCTAGTCTGCAGCCGCGGGGGGCGTTTACCGTTACTATGATAAACACAGCCGCTCGCATTGCTTTGCGGCCCCGCTGGCCTGCATTGCGAAATCCTGCTGCCCTACAGGCCGGGCTCAGCTCAACTGGCACTGCAGGCCGCAGGCCCGCGAGGGATTGCGAGCGGCTGTGTGATTCTGATCACTTAGTAATGGTAAGCATCCCGCGGCTGCAGCCTTGGTCAGACGACCTAGGCTGCAGCCGCGGAGCGTTTTACCATTACTAAGTGATCAGATTCACACAGCCGCGCCCGCTCCCACTCACATTGCTTCACTGACCCGCGGGCCTGCACGGCCAAATCCTGCCCTACGGGCCGCGCGAGGTGTGCTCGGCACAGCAGCCACTGCCCACACAGAGAAGCAGCACAAGCACAACACCGGTCGCAATCACGGCATCACGCAATGAAATGCGCAAACATTCAAAGTTGGGGGTAGAGCAGAGGGGAGCGCGAGTACGGCACCGTACTTCATATGGCGCCGCCCGCTGCCGTGGACGATTCTCCTCATTTCACAGCAGCGGCAGAGACGGAATAATATTAATAACTATACTAAAATACTAATCCGTTTGAGTACTTACCACCGTGCTGTTGAACGCCAGCGTGCACCAGGCTGCCCCAGAGGAACTTAAGCTGCCTGCAGCAGCAAAACTAGGCCGCACACCGAAGTTGGAACCACAAGTGCAGAGCAGCAGGCTTTCACGAGTCACTCGCCACGCCTCAAGTCAAGTGTGCTGGTGAACTGCCTGCTGTCTCTGCAACAACACGTGACTTACTCCCCCTCACCCCCACACACATCATCATGGAGTCGAACAGCCAATGAAAACTGTACATTCTGTACAGAATGTATCAAATACTGCATAGTAACAACAGAATGTAGGTTTCCATTGGCTGTTTGTTGCTATACTGAGGCCCAGCAGCCAGCCATGGCCTGCAACTGCAAGCAGAGCCGCAGAGCATGATTTATGATCTTGGAACGTTTGGAAACTGAACAAAGTAATTACACATGCCCAGCCATGTTCCGGTCTCCAAAAAAGAGGTCCGGTGTTTGGGACCGGCAACCACCGCCACAAATTAAGCACTTCCGTCTTCCCTGCCTCCCTCATCCCGCCTCCCAGCCCACCTCCGGGCCCTGACTGGCCTTTCCATAAGCCTGCACTCGGTGTATCGAGCAGGCTGCACCCGGCCATCTCCACTGCCGCGAGCAGCTGCAGGTGAGGTAATTTGACAAAAAAGGCTCCTGGGCCTCCGTTTGAGCCCCTCTCACCATCTGAGCCTCCCCCCCCACCCTGGCCTTTGCATTCCCTTTCTCACCTGCTCTTCCGTCTTCACTGCCTCCCTCTTCCCGCCTCCCAGCCCACCCCCGGACGCTGATTGGCCAGTCCAATACCCTTAAGTGACCTTTCCAGGGCAGCCCTCTGCCTGGCAGCCCCTGCGGCTAAGGGTCCCAAGGCAAAGGGCAGCTCCAAAGGAGGCAGCTTCAGAAAGTGTCTGCAGGTGTCAGCAGGGGAAGCCAGTGAAGCCAGCCGGGGACAGACACCACCAAAACTGTAAGTGTGTCATGGGTGGGGTGTAGAGCAATTACTCTACTCCAGAAAACCCCTGCCACTCTACCTTACCTTCCCATAATATAAACTTCCATAGACTTAGACCATGTATACAAAGTTGATCCTAGAAGGTACTCCCATCACCACCCAGTATGCCCTAATAGCGTCACTGTTAAAGTTGAATCTAGAAAGTGTGCCTAATAGCGTCACTGTGTTAAGGTAGAACTTAGAAATTGTGCTCTCATAGCATCACTGTGTTAATTGCGACACCTTGAAAATATGCTTAAAGCGTCACAGTGTTAAAGCTGAACTTAGATACATACCCTAAAATCCTCTCTGTGCAAAGCAGAATTTAGAAGTCTATATAACAACATCACTTTGGCATAGCAGAATTTAGACAGTGTCCCTAATAACGTCACTGTGCCAATGTCCAGAAAGTCTACCATATAGCTTATCTGTGTCATAATTGCATTTAGAAAGTCTGCCCTATAGCATATCTGTGGCATAATTACATTTAGAAAGTGCATTTAGAAATGTTCCCTGTAGCATAGTTGAATTTAGAAGTGTGCCTAATAGCGTGCCCTGGTTGACTTTAGAAGTGTGCCTATTAGCGTGCTCTGGTTCAATTCAGAAGTGTCCCTAATATCCCTGTGCAAAGTCGAATTTAGAAGTGTGCCTAATAGCCTGCCTTGGTTGAATTTAGAAGTGTGCCTAATAGCCTGCCTTGGTCGAATCTAGAAGTGTGCCTAATAGCCTCTCTGTGCAAAGCTGAATTTGGTTGCCTAATATTCTCTCTATACAAAGTTGAATTTAGAAGATGGAAAAGGTGAAGTACGTGGATGGAACGGGTGAAGTACGTGAATGGAACGGGTGAAGTACGTGAATGGAACGGGTGTAATATGTGGATGGAACGGGTGTAGTATGTGGATGGAACGGGTGTAGTATGTGGATGGAACGGGTGTAGTATGTGGATGGAACGGGTGTAGTATGTGGATGGAACGGATGAACTGATGTAGAATGGGTGAAGTGGGTGGAATGGATGAAGTAGGTGAATGAACGGGTGATGTGTGTGGAACGGGTGAAGTGGGTGGAACCAGTTTAGTGGATGGAACATGTGAAGATGACGTATGTAGATGGATGATGCATGGAGAAAGGATAACGTGGGTAGAACGAACGAAAGGAGCAGTGCATAAAAGGGTTGCAGTGCATAAAATGGTTCGAGTGCATGGAACGGATTGGAGTGCATGGAACGGATTGGAGTGCACGGAACGGATTGGAGTACACAGAATGGCGTGACGTACATGGAATGGTTTGGAGGGCATGTAACGTCTGAAAGAGCATTGAAAGGAACGTCTGAGGGCTTGAAACGGTCATATTGCACAGAGCAGTCCGAGTACATGGAACGGATGAAGTTCATGGAACTATTGGAGTGGGCTCGATCTCAAGCACCTAAAGTAAACCACCATATTCACATCTCCACGCTTACTCTCTTCTTTACACCACCACTCAAATATAACACAGCGATACTATGACACCATTCAGTATAGCTGTTCTCATAC
The DNA here is from genome assembly GCF_040938575.1 of Ambystoma mexicanum. NCBI lineage: Eukaryota > Metazoa > Chordata > Amphibia > Caudata > Ambystomatidae > Ambystoma > Ambystoma mexicanum. Next base: position 166,322,579 of record NC_090929.1, read on the forward strand.
CATCATCTGCCTCATGCTCCCCATCACCCTAACTAAACACTGCTGGTTACACATCCTCCAGCCTAGGCGTTCTCTTCAGGCCTAACGGAGCCAGAATCGGTCTGGATTACAACCTGCCAGAACAAACACATACTCCTGATCTCCCAACCACCACACCTACCGCTAAGAAGCAGCTCTCACACGAATGCCACACCAGCTGCACACATATCCGTTGCTCACACGCACCTTTGACTCTCTACTCTCTCTACTGACTTTAACTTCAGTTCCCGAGGGCGTTCAACCTACCAGCGCCTTAAGACTATACCAATGGTACATAAGGCGCTATATAAATGCAAAATAACATAACATAACTTGGTTTTTATCAATTTCTGTTTCTTTAAACAAAGTGCTTATGATGAACATTGCTCATGCTATATTTTTGTTAACAGAATGAAGTCTTATGGTTGCCCATCCTCTTCCTGCATCCATCATTGCCCTGAAGAAGGCTTGGCCCACACATTCACCATGGCCCTGTAAGGATGACAGACACAAGCGATCACAGTTCAAGGGTGTTTTTTGAACTTAAATTGGGTTTGAAAAACGCCTATCTAATCCTACATTTAAAGATGGGAGCAAGCTACGACCATCAGAAAATAACAGTCCTAATCAAGTCTGTCAAAACAAAAGGGCCTATTACTAATAAGCCTATTGCCAATCCTTACTTCTAAATACAAATAGTGTGGAAAATAATGTTGTGCAAAAGAAAAAGAAAAGTGTTCACAAAATGATATGTCAGGATATTCGAGCGGTCGGCTTCCCTTCCCCACGTTTTCAGCACAGGACAAGGCGGCACACACAAGCTTAGCACACTCTCTGGCTTCTCTAGCAAGAGGATGCAGTTCAAGACTACAACATCAGGGCCTTCTGTGCCAAAGTCTCTTTGCCATTCATAGTCTCTTATTTCAGAGGGCCTGATGAAACACGACAAAAAATTCAAGTGCCATGCCTCTCAGGATTTTCACTTATAGAACTTCTCTGGTGATTTCCTGTTCACCCCAGGCGCCCCTCTTCCGGGCTGGGACCCAAATTAGCACAAAACCTTCTATTGGTCCCCCGTTGCCGGGCTCAGACCAAATTCTTGTACTTTTCCAAACTTTTTGTAGTTCATCAAAATCGAAGACTTTGTATTGTGCGTGGGATTGTTGCTTGACCCGTCGCAGGACCATTTTGGTTCACATTTATTCGTTTTTTTTCAATTGGTCTCCCTCTGCTGGGTTCGGATCAAATGTATCTACTTTTGTCACTTCTCAGCTGGATACCTTACAGAGACCTTTGATTGAGCACCGGCGCAGTGCCAGACGATTCCGTCATCAGTATTGTAGCTTGCTTTAAAATTCAATCACTCATTGGCAGTTCAACTTCACTTGTATCCCTTATCACACACATTTTAACATTGTTAGTTCCAGCGCTCACCATACAATGTTGCTGCTTGTAACCTTGGCTTCAACACAGACCGGTCTTGTATCAGTCTCCCCAACTCACCAGCTTTGTTCTTGGAGCCTAGTACGGTACACCGCCGGCTGGTGATTCTCCTCGCCTTGATTATTGACGCAGGAGGGCCCTGGATATCTCCGACACACAATGCAGTATTCTTCAGCCTGGTTTCCTGGTCTTACGCTTTCTATTCTTGAGGTCTCTGGAAAGTAACTGTTTCTTGTCAAAAAGGTAAAGGGAGTTTCCCTCCTGGGGGGGGTGGTGTGTGCATGTGTGTGTGTGTGTGTGTGTGTGTGCGCGCGTGTGTGTGTGTAAGAAAGTGTTTGTGTTGTGAAGGGGGGAGGGTTAGAATTCCTAAATATCCTACCTGGTAGGATGGGGTAAAGGTGTTACAATGAAGGGGATACTGTGTCTCACGATCCGGTGTCCCACTCAGCGAAGACCCCTCACCCAAGTGATTCTCCCGCAGTGGACCACCACCAGGAAATGGATCCAAAAGTGATGGCCATGTCCTGGCCGCCTGGAAGACAGATCCCTAGGGACTAGTGGGTGAGACACCTTCTGGTTTCTCACAGCCCTTCACAGTTGAAACTCGAGTTAGCATTTCTGTTAGGCGCTGCTATGGGCATGATTATGCTAGGAAGTCTTCCAGCTCCTGTAGAATCGTACTGATGTATGTTAAGCACTGCTGTGCTGGGAGCCAACACACAAGGGTGGCTCAAGGTGTATAACTTAGGTTTCTTTAAAACATGTTTCTTCCACAAGCGGCTTTTACATACTTTGCCTTCCCCCTTCTCTTCCTCCACAATAGCGCATGGTGGTGGGTACTCTTCTTTAGCCCTAGAGGCATTCTGGACAGTGCACTCTGATGTGTGTCTGTCTTTCTAAGGAAAGCTTTGTACTGTTTAAAAAAATTGCAAAGACAAAGTTATATGTAAAGTTTCCAATTGTTTGTATTTCTTAATACTGTGCGCTAACTTAACACTGAGGGCCTCATTACACGGATGGCGGTAAGGGTTTACCAGTACCGGTAAAATACCGGTAAATCCTTACCGCCTTACTACGAAGGTCCCTTTGCGGGTTGGGGGATTTAACACCTGCTTTTTGCAGGCGTTAAAAACTAACCCGCAAAGGGACCCAGGGAACTAATAACGGTACCGCAATTTGCGGTACCGTAATTAGCGCCTTCCCCATTCCCATTGAGCCCTATGGGGCAAAAATGGGAATGGGGAAGGGCAATGGTGGAAGGGGGAATTACCGCCCCGCCAACCTTGGAATGGGGCGGTAATTCCCCTTTCCGCCAAGGCGGTGCCGGTATTTGGTTCCCCGCCATCCGTGTAATGATGCCCTAAATGTTTTACTCTTTTTTTTTTTTAGCATCTCCATTGCTTGTTCCTCTACTCGTTAGATTACGTTTTTGCATTACCGGGACCTAGTGAGGGTTGTTTTCGGTTTGGTGTCTTGTTCCCACTTTTTGGGGTCCAGCCCTTTGAGTTATGAATGTGGGTTTGCCTCTGTTTTGTTGACGCCCTCTTAAGAAGCAGGCCTGAATCAAAGAAGCTATTCATTACCTGATATACCTCTTGCACATCACCCCCATAGAAGACTTTAGAATTCTCACAGGGCAGGAGTCATGAACAGACCCAAAGAGACAACATTTAGCCATAATATCCTAGAGATGCAATTGATTGACAGGATTAAATGAGGCAAAGATGTCGTCCAGCTGATCGGAAAGCGGGAACCCCGTATCTGCCCCATTGAAGTCCTCTTGCATTTTACACATTTTATCGACAAAGAAATCACCCAACTCCTCACAAAAGTGTTGTGAAGGGGTCAGGTCCTTCCAACAAGCCACAGGCTCCCGCATTTCTCCCACAACTTTGAAGAGATCTTGTGCAACATTGGGACCTGTAGAAATGCGGACCGAATAATAGCTGTTTAGCCATGATGATCATGTTGTTTGTGTTTATACAAACAGCATTAAAAATCTACTTCTCCAGGGGCGTGGCTAGGCAGCACGCCATGCGGTCGTGTCTGCTGTGAGCTCCGGTACAGTGCGCCCGATCAGACGGATGCCGGCAATGCAAGGCACCCGTTTCCTCCCATTATAATGCCTTAGGGTGCCCCGGACCAAGGAGCTGCCCCGACTGGCAAAAACGCAGCAGGAATAGTTGCAGAATAGCAGATTTCTACCTCTGACACGCCATCGTTTCCGTAAGCAAGATGGCGGCCGGAACCAGTGAAGATCGGACAATGGTCCCCCGCCATGTGAGCGGGTCGGACAGCAGTGTAGACCCCCTCCCCTCGACAAGCCTGTGCCGGCACACCTGGTGGCTTGGCCCCCCGGCGCAAGCTGGGAACCACAGTGAGGAGGAGCAGACCTGCTCCAGCTGACAGCAGGAGCATAGGTGACCAGGCAGCAGCAGCTGCACCGAGTGACAGAGGTGAGGAGCGGGCGGAGGACAGAGCCGCCAGGGGTGGCGGAGCCCGTGGTAACCCCCCTGCTCTCAGAGTGCAACCTTCCCTGCCCCGGTGAAGAACCCGGAGAGGAAACACAATGGGCGGGACGCGGGACAGTGAGGGAGAGGCGGCAGAAAGGAGAGCCGGCTCAGTGAGCGGGAGATCCGGCTCTCCCTTGCTCCCTGCTTACCACCCTTCCTCAATACTAACGGAGTGGCGGGCCAAGCCCAGACCCGCCTACATAACCAGTGAGGGCCTCTCACCCACAGCTGCACACGGTAGAACACCCCTGAACTCCAAGCAGGCTGGAGGCCTGCTAATATAGAACTCAGCGTTGCTTCATCCCCCCGCCCACCGCTGCACAAACCTGCTGGATTCCACAATAGAGGAGACTGCATGACTCCAGTACTTGGTGCCTCTTCACCCTCCTCATCCTCCCGCGACACATGGGAACCTGAACCGGGACAAAATAAGGAGAGTTGTTCCCGGCCAAACAAGTAAAATAAGGGGAAAGGGCACTCCCCTAATCCCTAGAACCCCAGTGCCTCCACACCCAACATAGAGACACACAGGAATACACCTGCCAAGGCATATAAACAGGTCTCCACCTCTGCATTACAGGGAGGCACTCCGAGCGTAATCCCAGCAGGCCTATGTCACAGCTTAGGGCGGATAGAAGCCTTCCCGCCTGTGGGGGGGGGGGGAGGGAGAGCTTGCCCCCCACCCCCTTAGCAATGGAGCAGACTTTCCTTACCCTGCCTCCTCATACAGTGCAGGGCCTCTGCCGCTCTAACCTCCACTCGAAGATCTCCTTAAGATCCGAAACAGCCCAGCCACAAGGAAGCACCACCATTCTCCTGGGGGACCCACACACAGACCCTCCCCCCCCCCCCCAACAATGCCCAAAGCAGCAGGGAAGGGCAAAACAAATGAAATCACAGCATTCTTAACACCCCAAGCAACCACAGATCCACGAATGTAGGCAGTAAAGGCTGACATCCACTCGCCCTCAGCAGCCCCGATGTCTCCGGACCCCGCACTCTCCAAAAGGGACCTCGAAGACAGGCCTTAAACAGGACATTACCCAGGAAATAAAGCTTGAGATAAAAACCTCTAAAGACTCCATGACACGGTTGATTGCTGACTTGAATACACATCTGGTGTGCCTGGAAACCGGAGTCAACGACCTGGATAACACAACATGCACACAAGCATATTAGTATGCAGAGCTCACCAAGAGAGTGGGGATCATTGAGGAACATCTAGAGAACATTTGGGTGAAGCAAGCCGATTTGGAAAAGAGGTTGAAAGGAATGATGTCCGCCTAAAGGGAGTCCGCGACAAGTCTCGGCTCAAGAAATTTCAGACTACGTGAGAGCACTTTTCAAGTCCCTGATGGGACTTTCTGACTCAGATGAACCGGTCCTGGACAGGACCCATCGTGTCTACTCCTCTGCCCAACCGAGACGTAACCTGCTTACCGACGGTCTCTCCCGAGTTCACTTTTCCCACCAAAAGCAAGAAATTATGGCAGCGGCCAGAAGATCAGAACCAGTGAATTTCTGGGGGGCAGCCCTGACACTGTTCCAAGACCTCTCACCTTACACCCTAGCAAGTCGTAGGCACCTGCAAAAGGTCACAGCATGGCTACAGGCTAAGAAAGCCCACTACCGATGGGGGTTCCCATGTAAGATGGTTTTTACCTCTACAACCAACACTACATCATTAACTCAGAGGAAGAAGCAAAGGGTCTAATGCTCAAAACCAACAGGCATGCCATTCTAGAAGCTAGGGAGCCGGGTAATTCAGACTTGGACCCCACGCCAAAGGATAAAAAGGAGGACACCCAAGGGATGGCACCCTGTGGAGTGGACCCCATGCCAGGAGCCGGAAAATGTGAAGCCCACCTGAAAGTCCTGTGAGCTTCTGGTGACGCCACATTGAACATTATTATTACAGAAGAGAATGATGGTTCACCGGAGCGGACAAGGTCCGAACCCCCACTAACTAAAAGCTACAGAGGAAAATCCACTAACTGGGAAGACACTTTCGTACCCGCTGCTTTGGCCGCAAATGCCCTACTAGTGGAAGCGGAAGGAACGAGATATGACACTGATCAGGCACCCTCTACGGATTACACCCATTACTGTTGACGTAATGTCGTTGTTCGTTAAGATAGCGAGAGCTCCAAGAAGCTCTCCTATAGTTATCATTACGTTTTCTAGTTTTTGTTTTAATTGCACCAAGTTTTACATGTATCATAACACAATGCCTAATTTACTGACTCGCATCCACCCTGCCACACACCTATCGTTGACCAGCTTCTGGAGACTGCAAAAAACCTTCAAGCCGAATTCTTTCACACTCCACTCCATGCTTCCCCACTGGTATAGCTGCACAGGACCTGATCCCAGGGGTGCAGGAGCGGGAAAACCCAGGGTTTATCCTTTGCTTGAGGGGACAGTCATCCATAGAGTAATACAAGTACCTGACCAACTTCAGGATGGCGACCCTAGACGTTAATTGCTTTACCCAAAATGTTGAAGGCCTAAATTCCCCCCTGAAACATAAAGCATTGTTCCACAGAATGGCCACTCCCAACTCCCCGCTCCTGTTTCTTCAAGAGACCCAACTCTTGCCCTTAGACGAATTTCACCTTAATAATAAACTCTATCCTACAAAGTTCTGCACATATAGTGCTCTGAAAAAATGCGGGTGGGGGTGAATCGCCATCTTGGTGTGCAGGGGTCCCCCTCTAAAGATGTTGAAGTGTTGTGGGGAGGGGAGGTACATTTTATTGGTAGCAATGCTTTTTGGGCGTAAATTGACCCTGGTCTTGCTGTACGCGCTCCAAACACCCATCAGGAACTATTCTTTGCCTCACTATCTAAGACACTGGAGGAAGACCACCTAATTCTGGGAGGGGACTTTAACGCGGTGGTTAATTCCCTAGTCGACAAATCCTTGCCCCCACAAGAAAAATGTCATAGCACTCGCCACGATACTACGCAAACACTCACTCAGAGACGTGGCAATTCTTTCACCGGGAGGAACAGGGCTATACCTTCTTCTCAGCCGTACACAAGGGGTTCTCTAGACTGGACAGGTTTCTCATTTTTGACTCTCTCATATCACAGACAATCGCTATAGAGATTCTCCCAAAAGCTCTGTCAGATCACGGCCCAGTAATGGCCACGATATCACCTCCCCACGCGATTCCTCTACCCAAATCACCCTGGCGACTGAATGAGTTCCTGATCGAAGACCCCTTAATCCGCTCCCACATCTCCGAAGCCATAAAGCGATATTTTAGCGAGAATTACACCAGCGAAGGGAGATACGACATGGTGTGGGAAGCTGGGAAGACAGTCATTCAAGGCCGCATCATAGATCAAGCAAGAGGAAGGGTCAGGAAACAGCTACAAGCCCAGTTGGAGGGGGAGGTCCAAAGACAAGAGGCGATACACAGGGGAAAAAGGATCCCAGCGCTCCCTCCGAGACTGGAGTATAGCACGGAAAGCTTTAGAAGCACGCCACATGGAGCGAGCAGCGTACTCTCTAATGCATACAAAGCAATATTTCTATACGAGAGGGAACAAGGACAATAAACTACTAGCGACGAAAACAATCCAGACGAAACCGTGTAGAAAGCCTGCGAGGCGCTAACGGCGGGTATGTCTCCTCCGAAGAGGGTAAACACTGAATAGTGGAGGACCTCTTTATGGAACATGCCGACCCCCAAGCGACCCATGCATTTATACTCAATGCACACCTACCACAGATTGTGCAAGTCCTTCGCTATCCCCTGGAAGACCCCATATCAGCTCAAGAAGTCGAATTCGCCATTCAAAGCCTCCACCTCGAAAAGGCCACAAATACATTTAATAAAACCTTCAGCTCAGACCCGATTCCTCACCTACAAAGCTCTTTAACTCCTCCTGGGAGGGAGGGTCCGTCACACAGTCTGTGGCAGTATCTGCTACCACACTGATTCTGAAACCAGGGAAATCTCCCACAGAATGTATGTCCTATTGCCCTATTGCACTACTCAACACAGATGCAAAACTTATTTGTAAAATAATAGCACGCCACGTTGGAGAGGTCCTCCCAACACTAATAGACAAAGACCAGACAGGTTTTATTCCAAACCGTTCAGCACATGACAACATTTGCTGCGCAATCGACCTGGTAGCCCTAGCCCCCAGAATCCCTGGCAAGCTTTCGCCCTTATCCCTAGACGCTCATAGAACCTTCAATAGCATGTCCTGGGAATATCTGAAAATAGTCAGAAAGGGATACGACATTGGCCCGAGATTCTCTAGGATGACCCTTTCAAATTTCCAAATCCCATTGACCCGTGTTCGAGTCAATCCGCAATGGTCCACCCCTATAACCTTGGGCAAAGTAACCAGACAGGGGTTCCCCCTAACCCCATGATATTTGTTTTGGCAATGAAGCCCCTAGTTCAGCGGATTCACCTTCATCCAAACATTCAAGGCTTCGAATACGGGGGCCAGTGCCATAAAGTTGCTCTATACGCAGATGATGTGCTTTGCTTCTTAAGCAATGCACTCCGCTGTCTCCCAACCCTTGTTGACTTATTAGCCCAATTTGCAGCAGTTTCAGGGTTTGCGGTGAACCCAACGAAATCAGTGGGCATGGGCCTGTCGGAGTCTTCCTCTACTCTGGCAACCCTCCAGGGAACGTTCCGCTTTCGTTGGTCGCCCACAGTCATCCCCTACTTGGGAATACGACTGACCCCAACATAAGCAGGGCTACTGAAGGCTAATATCCCCCCCGACTTCCTGAAGGAAGCCAAGGAATGGCTTAAATGGTGGGATTCGCAAGAGATTTCATGGCTGGGATGCATCAGTGCAGTCAAGAAGACTCTCCTACCAAAGCTTCTATACATTTTCCATGCCTAACCAGCAATGATTCCAGAACAAGATCTCCTCACTATACAGAAGGCAATAGGCCAATTCGTGTGGCAGGGCAAAAAAAACCAAGTCCCTCGTAGGCTTCTCACAAGAGGGAAAATGCTGGGCGGCCTGGGGCTCTACTCAATCCCTCGATATTACCAAGCAGCCCAATTTGCCGCAATGCTGGGCTGGCCAGGGACAACAAACTCCCAAATGCTGAGATATCTAACAAACTGCAGCACACCCCCCACCTCCCCGAAACGAGTCATCTTCCGTTCCTCCGTAGGGAAACTTGCAAGCAACAAGATACCATGCTACCCACCACCTTAACGACACTGCAGAGCAGGGGTTAAAGCCTGCGCGCAGAGTGGCTTCAAGTCGGGCCCGGGCCCACTCTCGCCTATCACCCAAAATCCGGCCTTTACTCCTGGCCTACAGGCCAGATCGTTTCAGCTCTGGACATTGGGCAAACTCCTGGGGCTGCAAGAAATATATGAAGACTGAGAACCCCTAACTTTCGTAGAATGCAAAGAAAAATTAAAACTGCCGGAATCCGAACGATTCGGATACCTACAGCTTTCCCACTGGCTGGCCAACACAGCCGTACGACAGGCAGCCTCTAGAACCCCAACAGGAATAGAACTCAAAGTCCTCGAAGGACAACAGGCCCATTGACTGGCCACTTGCTATAGGCTCCTGGAAAGCGCTTAGTTGGAAGAGAAACTCCCCTATATGGTGGTGCAGGAGAGGGAGCTGGTGTTGGAGATTTCCGGGGAATCTTGGCAAAAGATATGGATCAGAGCCCAGAGAAGCTCCCGCTGTAACACCGTAAAGGAGGGGCCCTTAAACTCTGCTTTCGCTGGTACCTGTCCCCATGATGGCTACATGCAATGAACCAAGCCTACCCGGATACATGCTGGCATGGGTGTGGGGAGCGAGGCGACTTAGCCCATATGTGGTGGCATTGCCCTGTCATACAATCATTCTGGCTAGAGATACGATTCAAAATTAAAGAAATCACTGAGCCACAAGTCCTGTTACGGGGAGACTTTACCGAGGACAGGTCGTTCCCGATGACGGGCCCCAGAGCGGAATTGATCTCAGCAGCCTGAATTACACGAAAACGATTCTGGAAAGACGTAAAGGGACCACACATAGCTTATTGCTGGGTGAAGGTTTGGGAGTCGTTAGGGATGGAAAAGCTCACAGCCACGTCAGAGGGGAAATTGCTTAAGTTCTCACGCATATGGAGGCCGTTTCTCGACTATGTGGTAGATAAAGAACAGATGTTTTTTCAGCCGATACTTGGAAACACCTTATTAAACCATGATGATTGGCATTGTGGTTCTCCCTTTTTTAAATTTCTTTTTTGTTCTTGCTGTTCTCTCCCATTTCTATCCATGCTCACTCACCTTTTCCTCCCCTCTCCTACTAATTCTTAACCTGCATTCAAATGTTGAACTGCTGCATTAACCAAAACAGTTATACAGTTACAGATTCTTAAAAAATGAGATTTCAAGGTCATTGTGTTTTTCATTGACCCACTATGTGTTGGAGAATGCACCTCATGTTAATCGAGATTTCAAATAAAATCATATTTTAAAAAAATGTTTTTTTTTTAATCTACTTCTCGTAACCCTTTCTCCAAGCCCTCTGTGCTGCTCTTTATGTTTAATGCAACAGAAAACCACTCCTTTTTCCAATTCTCCTTCCTTTTCCTCAAGATCCCGGGTGCAGTTGATACGCTGGATCCGATGGTATGAATAGAGAGTCTGAAATCTCAAGGACCTAAACTATCTGGGTTGATGTTCTCCCAGTTATGGTACTCATCTCAGCATGTAGACGTAAGAGTCCATTATGACTGAGAACAACATTCCCAGCATGATCAGTCCATGGAAAGGAAATGGGAGGGGACACTATAACCGCGTTAGCATTATCGAAAAAGAAATGCAATCCAAAGTGTGGCCACCATCTGTTTTAAACCTAGCATTAAGAGGTACTTCAAAAATGACTGAGCCCAGGCATTCATAGCATTTTTTGCACAAAAACTAAATCAACCCCCCCCCCCCCATCACAATCAATTGGGGGCAAACAAGGATTTACGTGTGCCACCACATCCGCAAACAACCTTTGAAAATGATTGGTGGTATTGGGCGTGTGATATAAATCAACGGTGAGGAAGCACTATAAAAGGGAGGGTAGTCTCGGGAGGAATTGTCTCGAGGGGATAGCTCAGGGGCAAGGTGCTCGCCTTGGTAGCAAGACGACACAGAGCACCAGAGGTTCGATCCGCAAGTCCGCGCTTAGAAACCTCTGGGAATTAAGCGCGTTATAAATAACCTGTAATATCATATAGACACTTTACATGTAGCATTTCTGATCCATATATCCAAGTAGCCTTTTTACAGGTTATTCTGAGGTCATCTCTGAAAATTAGAGACACCCGACTGCCATGTGCTACCGGGTGGTTTACTGTAATTGCACATTAGCCTGGGGGGTGCTAAATCATTCAATGCCACCAGCGAATGTTCCCTGAATCATATTTCTGTTATACATAGCATATCTCGATTGTAATCTCATATCACCTCATGGAGAAAAAGACTTTTTTTCATGCCAGTGCACGCGTTTATCAATAAAACTCTTATCTTGCATGGAAAATCGTCCTCCTTGGCCCTAAACAAACAAGGAAAATCTACCTGCTGGAAAAAATCTGCAAGGGTAATGAGCATAGAGAGTACAAATGCATTGGGTTAAGCTATACCCGGCGTGGAGGATCACGCGCACAAAAATTACTGCCCTCCTCTTGGTCGAAGTAGCGCCAGGATCTTTAATTGTGAATCGATTGAAGGCAGGCCACCTCACCCTTTGGGCATGAAGTTCTTGATTGAGTAGTACTTGCAGTCAAAATGTGAGACGATGTTCATACTTACTGTTACAAGACGATCTTCTATAGAGATGAAGGTGAGGAAACAAATTTGCAACGATAATGTTCGGATTTGCAGACTTATCTCGGCATCAAGATTTAGACTCCTACACTTTCACTCATTCACATATGCTTTTAAAGGAGTTATTGTTTTCCTATTACCATCAGAAGCTTTGACAACTGGGGATAGCACAACCCGCAACTTAATTAAATCATCTGGCATGTGACGATCTCAATTTCACAATTTCCACTAGCGTCACATATAATCGTACCGCGGCAGAGTTTTAAAAGTTACAACAGCACTCAAGTCAGATTTTGCTAAATATTATATTGAAGAATATCTGGGTTCAAAATTAAATTTGTTATCCTTCAATTTCGGTCAACCAGACTGGGAAATGCCAGAGATTGTCCATAATCAACAATGAAGACCTGTAAGAACCACATTTGGGTTCTTATTTAAAAATGTATAAACTCTGGGGACTAAAAAAAACCAGCAGAAAAAAAAAGGATATTGCTACACCTTTTTAGTTTTAGCTCAGGTGTGGCACTTTGGCACAACCGGATGAAATTCTATTGATATAGGTTGTGCAGCAAGAAATGGCATCATACAATCAGAAAGTCGTGCTGTGCCCTGAGACAGCTTAGTTATGGTGCAGGCCAAGCTTTAGCACCACAACTAGCTTTGACTCATAGGTAGAATTTTATCTCCAATACAATTTTTCATTCCGGTTGCGCTTTAGGGCATCATTAGCTTTGTCTCAGGTGGCGTATTAGGTACTACCACTCGTTTTGATGGTGCTTCAGTAACACCTTCTGGGTTTGCATGTTTTGGTTCACAGATGACGCTTCAGTGCTAGTTTCAGCTTTAGCTTTTGGTTCTTGGGTTGCACTTTAGCATCACCATTGGTTTTAATTGGTGGGCAACTCTCAGCAAATAGGGGGAGCTAAGGTAATTGTTAAAGATAGAGGATATGACATGCAACAGACGCTGCATGTCGACAGGTGAGGGAATTTAATGGATGCTGCTCCAGTGTCGGCAGTATTCCTTCTGTGATGCAGGCTGCCTCCCGTATCTCTCTAGCAGGGAGGCAATCTGTGCAACGAAAAGAGCTTCATTTAGCAAAGTAAAACTACTGCCTTTGCCAATATCTATTTTAAGAACACACTTTGCACAATTTGTAGAAAATGAGAAATCATGTAATAATGGATCCACTTGCTGTTTCCAAGCTAACAAGTCTGACGCTTTTTCAGAAGGAAACCAGATTTAGCTTCAGAAAATAACTTTTTGGAACATGACAAATTTAACTGAATGAGTCCAACATATCGTAACGGCGAACTTGCCACCCAAGAGAACATTTGTTCTTTGCCGTGTAAATACATGCATACTTAGTGCCAAATAATTCAGAGAAACACGGTGAAGGTGTTAAGCTGTAATTGCTAAAACACTTGTCCTGTTGATGGCAGCATGTCAAAAACTTTTCATATAAACTCGAAGCTGAAGAACAACCAAAAATGGTAACAAAAGGAAAAGGTTCATCTCTTGGCTCTGTCCATCTTTCAAAAGATGTTATTCTTGGCTTGCGTGCCGTCTGTCAAATTCGATTCATGGAATGTACACAGGTATTTTAACAAAGTTCACGTTTATTTAACCTATGAGGGAGGATCCTCTCAGCCTTGTGTTGACTGAGTGAGGGTCCCCGATCCCTGGGACTGCACTTAGAAACCTTTCGGTATTAAGCGCGTTATAAATAACCAATTACAATTACCCACCTGCCACTAGGCAAATTGGCTTGTATAAGCCTTACCGGTCTCATCTAATGGTAGCGGAGGTCGAGCAGTCAAGAACAACTCTTAGATGAGCAGTGGGGCAGTTCGGGTGCAAGGTAACAGCATGACTTTGAATAAAGTGATGACAACTGTAAGGGTGCCAAAGAAGGAAGCTGACAGAAAGGTGACATGGTGGTGGTTATAGATTTAGTTGTGCATAAAAAGGCCCTCCTCATCCTCATCTTCTAAGAGGGGTGACCCATGCCTCAAAACTAATACTAATGGGTGTCAGAATGTCTGTCAAATCAAACTCCATTGTCCTGTGTCACAACCTACTTCTATCCTTCACACTACAACTAAAGGATAAACTAACAAAGTTCCTCCTCCAGGAGAATGTCTCCCTTCTCCTGATGTTTGGATAGTATTTTAAGAAAATGTTCTCTTGCAACAAGAATGCCAGGTGGAATGACTCCCTTGCCATGACTTGCAGGTTTCACACAACCTTTATATTATTTCCACGTCCAGGAAAATGGCTCCTTTCTCCTGGTATAGGTCTACACAGTTTCCAATAAAGTGAGGGGGAATGACTACCTTCCCCTGGCGTCTCTAGCACAACTCCCAGTTCGAAATAACTGCCTCTGGTATTTTTTGGTACAGTTCACAACAAGGACAGGGGGGCTGACTGCCTTCCCTTGGTGTCTTTAGAGTTAGTCCCAAGCGTTTTAGCCTCTTCTCTAGGCAAATGACTCCCGTCTCTGGCTTCTAAAAAGTTATTTCTCACGATTTTCAGCTTGGTCTACACCTTGCCACTCTGTTTTGGTGTTAGCAAAGTCCCAAATCCTCCTATCTTGATCAGTGTGCTTAGTGCTGACACTGCAATGAGGAAGTTCTCCTTGTTTGTTCAGTTCCCTTTTTTTGTGGTCGGGTTGCTCGATTCCCAGTGGTTGGTGTCTCCGACCCGTCTATGATGGTCAGAGGGCTTATTGTCGCCACTGTGACAAGAAAGCTCTCTTCCGAGGCACAAACACTCTTTACATGGGTCATGGTCTTGTGACTGCCTCTGTGTGGGAGGAACCTTAGGGCGTCCTCACTTATTTTCCCCCTATATCCTCCACTCAGGTTGCCATGGAAAGGCAATCGCTTTTGGATCCGGACTCTGGGGGTAAATATGTGAGGAAGGATCACCTGGGTGGAGGGAGAGGACGTCTTTAGGTGAGACATGGTATCCCCATTTCCTTTTCAAAATGAACCCTCTATCCCTCAAGCCTTTGAAGGCTATTGTCAGCCCTTTCCCTTTTCTTCCCCTCCAAACTTTCCCCCAGAAACACCAGCTGAACACTGGGCCGAGGAAGAGACCTACGAGGAAGATGCATCCTCATTTTGTTGAGACAAACACCTATCAGCCTATTTTGTTAATATCGACACATCAGCCTCAGCTGTGTACTGGGACAATGAGGACAGCACTAGTAAGGCAGAACAACCGTTCTAATGGTGAGCAGTCTAGTCTTTCCTGGCATCATCATGGTGGCAGAAACTTCAAAAGCCGACATCCTTTTGGAAATGGAGTCAGCTGTGGAGGCCACGACAGCAGCTGGGGAAGCAACTCTATCAGCGGTGTGGCAAGCGGAACCCCCGAGGTCCGTTTACAGACGCAGAGTTTATGCAGAAGGAGCAAAGCTCAGGCACACTGGAGGCCGGTAGCAGACTGTGAGAGGGAGCCCACCGTGACTGAGCAAAACAGTCGCAAGAATCCTGAACTGCAGTTGGAGCATCGCTGGGGAGCAACGCCACGAAGACCTGCTGGGAGAGGAAGCGAGGTCCCACTCGGGAAGAAAAGAACCCGTGACAGCGGAGGCCTTGCAGCGCTGTAAGCTCTAACCGGTGAGTGTGGGAAACACTGCGCTAGCAGGCGAAAATGCGATGAACATTGTTTAGAACAGTGAACAAATTGAAAGTCATTATAGGTACTTTTGAGTATCAAATAGAGCAATTACAAGTACTTTTGAATACCGAACCGAGGAAATGCAAGTTTTGAGCACTCTGAAAATATTGAGTGGAGTGAAAGAAAGGAGGTGAATTTGGCCGATACCACGAACTGTATTATCTGAGACACAAGTGTTGACAAAGTAAGGAGAATACCAAGAAGGGTATGATATAAAAAAGCAAACACTGGCAACAGCCGGAAGAGTTGAAGGAACTGCATGTTATGAGGAAATCTACATTGACAAGAACCAGAAAAGTATGAAAAAGTGTAATGAATGTATGGTGGCCAAATAAGCCACCATGCAATGTCAGAAGAGTGTGACACAGAGGAATAAACTAAGTCATTGTCAAATGGAAGGAGTGACACATTGTAGATGGGAAGCAGCACAGAAGAGGTATTGGTTGCTGGACCTGTAATGGGTGGACTGTGTGGTCCAAAAGCTGCGCCTAGACCAAGTGCCCCTGTATGGAGAAGCAGATGAAAGTATCAAAGAAGCTTGTGTTTTGAAAAACCCTCTTATGTGATTTCGAAGTGAAGAAACAGAACTGCCTATGCAAACTAGTGATAAAAACAATATCAAAAGCGCTTGGAAGTTTCCCAAGGAACTATGCAGTTTTTGAAAAAGCTGGAAGATTCAAACGCTTGTGGAAGGAAACCCTGTGCCTTGAGAACATATTTTGAAATTGAAGAAGAGGAAGCTGAATAGCTGCAAGAAGCTCTGAACTTTATTTTGAACATCACTTTTGATGCTGACATCCCTACACATTGTATACAGTTAGTTGTGAGGGCAAGTATAGTTTTTGGACACAGACAGACATTTGATTTGGACTTCCTGTCACAGACTATCCTCAATTTTCTTTAGGTAGGGAAATCCCATTTTAGCATGGTGCAAGTTAGGCCTTTCTTCATCGTGCCTTCTAAGTTAATACAACTTTTTAGAACTAAACTTGAACCTGTTGTCTGCATCTACTTCATGATGCCTTTCACATGTGACAAGGAAGTTCTCTTTCAATGCCCAAACACCCTTTAATTGGGTCAGGTGACTGCCACTGCGACAAGGAAGCGCTCTTCCTCGGCTGCCCCAATCTACTATATTCATGTCTGGGACAAGTTTGTTGATTTACTATTTCTCAAGGCCAGAAACAGGGACCTCTTTGCTTTCCCCTTCTTCCCACTGAACGGCTCGGGTCTCCCGTTACCTTCAGACGGATCCTGGCTCGGCTGCGGTTCCTCTACAGATGGGGCGGGTCACACGTCTGCTTCCTCCCGACTTCCTGATCTTCAGTGGTCCTGCGGCGGCTCCATGTTTCCCAGACCAGCACAGTCTGGGCACCGTTATTGAATCACATGGTACCCCATCCTGGAAGTCATACCACTGCTTCTCCTGTGTAATGTTGGCTCTTCTGTTGCAGGACCCAACAGAAACCCTCCGTGGCTCCCTGGCGTACTTTGTCCTCTGGTCTACACTGCTTCCAACTTCCTGCATCGGGCAGCTTCCGCCCTCGCTGTTGCTCCTGACAACAAGGTAAGTTCTTCTTCCATTTTTATGGAGGATTTCCTCTTTGGAGAATTACAAGAGTCTTTTGTCTGTATTACCCAGGTGATCTATATGCCTCCTCAGGGCTTCCTCATCGTAGTTACAATAAAGCATCCGAGTACGGCAAGGCGTATCTGGTGGTGTAATGGAATGATGGATGATTGGATTATCAAGGGTATAAATAGTTGTGGCCCAGAATGTACATCATCCCCTTCTCTGGAAGGTTCTCACACATGTTACCACTCCTATGGGGAATATTGGTTAGCGACCGCACCACTCTAGCCTCACAGTGAAGGGCTTCTCCCTGGGGAGAAGTCACGTTATTCAGAGATTCATCACACCACACAGAGAAGTTTGTAAAAACAATGCATCTTACTAATCTATTTGTCCAGTTTACAAGTGATATAAACTGGTTCAGAAAGTGTGCAGGATCATTCTCAGGCCATGTCATTAATGGTTTGGGTCAGTCATACTGGGTAAGCCAAATGGGTCAGTCAGGAACCTACTTTGGCAGCCTGTACCGGAGGGTATCCTGTGACCTGTATTAATTCGACAAGGACTTTGTTTCTCAAATGAATGAATGGACGGGACGGACCAGCTTCCGACCGAGTGGGCTACTGGTCCTGATGCTGCAGTGCCCGGACACCAGTGTTAAGAAGAGTGCTCAACATTAAGGGTAGGTCCCAATTTTAAAAAGTAGGTCCTCACTGCTTCCTAAAAGCAATGCGTATCCAGGAAAGTTTGTGGTCGGGTAATTTTGTTTCCGACTGCTGGTAATCAGTGCTCCACAATATTATAGGTCGACAGTGGAGTACCCAGTCTTTAGTTGTGCAAGGGTTACTGTGGTGATAAAGGGAGTTGGACTGCCATGGAGGCACTCATGGAGCTGCTGTGTCAAATGCGATGAATTGCTGGACAGGGATACAGTGCAGATCTCAGTTTCCAGATGCAGAAGCAATTCAGGTAAGAGATGAATTATCTTTTACTTTGCTCTTACTTTGTGTTTACTTGCAGGTTTATGCCACAAACATCAGGCTGTTCTAGTTACTGGTGCTCTCTTCCAGTGATTGGCGCTTCTGTCTCAGTATTGGGCCAGTAAAAGGACTGGCCAGCAAGGCGTCCATGATGGTAGGGATTTCAACCAGACTCTGCCTGTTGGGTTAGCAGAAGGGATCACCACATCCAGTGTCCCTCTAGTCAGTAGAATTCTGGTTTCTGAGAAGTCACAGTCAGATTAAAAACTGGAGGAGTTGAGGGACCAGCAAAGCTTCCTCTGGATTTCTCTGGTTGTTCTCTGTGCTCCACGACTCATCCCCAAGGTTAAGTAGGAACTGTGAGAATGAGTGCAAAACGAGCTCATAATCACAGGGATGTATTAACTTCATTATTGACTGCCACCCAAACACTAGGTGCTCCAACATGCACTTTGCACTGGCTTCTTCCAGGCTTGCTCGGTGTCCCCAAGTGCGGCTGCCAATTTGGATCCAGCGTGTCCACAAAGTGTTCACAAAACAAATCACTTCAGTTTCTGGCAATGGTAGAACTTACTTACAGGGGCAGGCTATAGCCATGATCATATACTGCAACATGAACATTCTACTCCCTCTCTCGTATGGCACAATGTAGGCTGTTGAACATGGTAATGGATTTACACAGGGGGTCCACTGTAGGAACACCACCAGCATACAGCAGCTTGCAACTGCATACACTTTGCAAGTTACGCAAAGAAACAAATGAGCCCACAGGTTCATAGACATAATTTCGAATACAAAATATTCGAAAGTCAAAAAGTCGAAAAAAAAATGTCAAAAACAAAATGTTGAATTTTTTTTTAATGACGTTTTTTTTCGAAATGGGGGATTCCCCCCCCCAACCCCCCTTTTTTTGATTTTTACCTATTTTTTTCTCAGAAACTAGAGCCAAAAAAAAATATCGAAAAAAAAAACAATTCGACATTTTTGTTTTCGACATTTTTGATTCGACTTTTTTTACTTTCGAAATTATGTTTTCGAAATTATGACTGGACACCGAGCCCACACAGTCAGCAAAGCCAAAACTTGCACAGAGCACACTTTTGGGCCTCTCAGGGACACATTGTAGATGTGTGTCCCTGTCAAGCCCTTAGATGAGGCATCATTTGTGAAACAGTCTGAAAAGCGGTCAGAGGAGGACGGAAAAGTGGAAACAGCAGGAGCTTCACGCCATAGGCATAGCTTTGGACTTTATACTAAACAGTTACCTTTTATTCTCGCTGCTTTCATGAACTGTTGATGCCAGAACGCCACTGCCGATTATCAGTCATCGGTTTCTCTGCATTGTGACACACAGTCAGTAACCTCACCTTGTCAAGACAAGATGGGAGCCCCACTTGGCCTGGGAGTGCAAGGCCTACCTGGGAAGAATTCACAGCCAGTCCCTACCTCAGACGGTGAGGGTGGCAGTTGGGAGAGCCCCAATTTCTGTTCCCTTCCCACGTGCCAGATTGTTCATGTGCAGTACCGATTTGCCTCACCCCATGCCTATGACTCCTGGACAGGGGTTTTGTTTTCTTTTTTTATAAATGTCTCAGTCACAGGAGAAGAGTACCCACAAAAAGAAAATCATTGGTGAGCCGCACAAAGGCAAATGCAAACCCTGCTGTAGAGGGACAGTCCGGTGCAGGCAGCATACAGAAGCCACCAGACAGAACAGCACAACGAAGAGCCAGATCTGCTACATGGCTGATTTCAAAGACACGCACTGCACACCACCCTCGGCCTGCCCGAGAAAGAGACTGGTGTGGTCCCCAAAGACCACCAGGGACAAACGCCACCAAAATAAAACAGGACTTACCTTAGGGGGTGGCTAGACCCCGACCCCGTAATACGAACTGGGACACTGTCCAAGACTAATAGCCGTTCTTCTGAGCAGCCATAGGCGGAGAAAGAGGGCAAGTCTTAAGGGGTTATATGAAGGTTTTCATGGTAACACCTCCATGATGGAGAAGATAGGGACAGATTGGCCAAAGAGAGCAGAACAACCAGAGGATAGGAAAGGGGTTAAAAGAGACCCCAGGAACCAGCTGTTTGGGTGAGGTCAGAAGAGGTGGCAGCCCAAGAGAGCAGCATGAAGACAGATGGTGGTGTGGAGTGTGAAAGATTTTTGGAGCAAGTGAGGCATTGGTTATTGAGTGCAAGTGGTAATGCGTGGTCAGGGTATAGAGGAAGGAGACTGACAAGGAGGGGTCATGTTTGGGGCTACAAACTTTTATTATGGAAACCCCCCCCCCCCCCTACTTCTATGGGGCTTGCCCTGCCTCAACCTAGGAAACAATCTTAGTAACCTGTCAGAATGTCCGCCCAAAATAATATGTTCTACGTCCTCTGTCAGAACATAAAAAATCGAACCCTAAAACTTAAAACAAAAGGTCTATAAGGAACAAGTTACTTACCTGTAACTATTGTTCTCTAGCATGGGTCTGGCATGGATTCACATGCTCATGAATAATACCCGTCATCAGGGCGGGAATCCTCGGTAAAAGAAAAACCAGTTTCACCTTCACTTACAAACTGCCTTTCTCCTCTAAACCAATCACTGAACTCTGGGTCCTACTGCCCCCAGCCAATGAATGCCCTCTCCCTAAACCCCTCCTCTGGCAGCCATCTTCAGATTTGGTAGCACGTAAAGTGGCAGTATGACCAAGCAGAGCCGGAGAAGGGCAGGAGGCAGGGTTCACATGTGAATCCATACCAGACCCATGCAGGAGAACCATAGTTACAGGTACGTAAATTGTTCCTTCTCCGCATGGGTTCTGGCCTGGATTCACATGCTCAATAAAAAAATCCATAGCAGTTCAACATTACACAGCTACGGGAGGTGACGAGGCTCAACAGAAGCAATTACCTCACCTTCAAGCAAACAGGTTGCGTAGCACTGCTTGGCCGACCCCAGACTCCTCGCTGGAATCCCTGATGACGCAGTAGAATCTCGTGAAGGTGTGCGTGGACTCCACATAGCAGCCCTGCAGATGACCAGCAAGGGCACACCAGACAGGAATGCCATCGGTGCAGCGATCGCTCTGCTGGAATGGGCTCTCGGACAGCCGGGCAGCGGTCGGTTGGCAAACTGTTACCAGAGTAATACAGCCGGAGAGCCACCTGGAGATGGAAGCCTTGGACAAGGCCTTCCCATGGTTCACACGACCAAAGTTCCCGAAAAGTTAAGACGTATTCCGGAAACTCTTTGTGCGTGCCACATAGAACTTCACAGCACAAGCCACATCCAGCGAGTGCAAAGTCCTTCCAGCCGGCGATAAAGGTTTCGAAAAGAGCACAGGCAAAAACAAAGGCTTGTTGAGGTGGAATTCCAAAAGAACCTTCGCCATGAAGGAGGGGTGCGTCCTCGGCACCACCCTTGTGTCGTGAAAAGTCAGATACAGGTGTTTGCAGGAAAGGGCCTGGATCTCACCTACCCTCCTGGCAGAGGTGATGGCCAGGAGGAAAGTCGTTTTCCACAATAGGAACTTGAGAGGGAACTGATGCGTAGGCTCGAAGGGGGCCCCCCGGCCCCATGAGCCTCGTCAGTAACACTTTGGGTTCCCAACCCGGGGCAGGTGCCTTCACCGGTGGGAATGATCAAAATAGTCCTTTGAGGAACTCCTTGATGAGACGGTGGGACCAAAGAGAAGACCATCCTGGAGACCTGGTGTAGCGGGAGATAGCCGTCAGATGCACCTTGATTGAGTTGTGCGACAGCCCCGCCTTGGCCAAAAAAAAACAAGTACAGGAGAATCTGCAGGGCTGTGACCCTCAAAAGGTTGATCTTCTGCGTCCGGCACCACGTCACAAAACACTTCCACTTGTGCCCATAGCACTTCAGAGTCGACAACGCTCTGGCCCTGGCAAGGCCCGCCATGCAGTCCGCCGGCAGCTCATACCCTCCAAACTATAAGGCTGCAGGAGCCAAGCCTTCAGTGTCAGCGATCTTGTGTTGTGATGTAAAATTGAGCCTCCCTCTCTGTAGAGTAGACCCCGCGACAACCGGCAACGTTGTTCACAGGCTGAGAAGATCTGGGTGCCAAATCTGTCTCGGCCATGCCTGAGCGACGAGGATCATCTTGCATCGGCACCCTTTGAGTTGATTGATGACTGGCAGCAGGAGAGGCAACAGAGGAAACTAGTACAGGAACAGGCCTTCCCACAAGAAGGAAAATGCCTACCCCATGCTCCCTGGCAGTTGGAACCAGCTTGCGAATTTCTGGCATTTGGAATTTGTCGCCGTCGCAAACAGTTCGATCTGGAGGCTGCCCCATCGGAGGAAGAGGCTATCCACTTGTACCTGTCGAAGTTCCCACTCATGGCAAGAGCGCAGCACCCTGCTGAGGGAGTCTGCAATGGTGTTCTGAACTCCCGCCAGGTTAAAAGGAAGGAGAAACCTCTCATTGTTCACGGCTCAGTGCGACAAGTCCTGCGCCTCTCTGGAGAGCGCCGGGGAACTGGTACCCCCCCTGCTCCCTGATGTAGAACACTGTGGTGGTATTGCCCGTGAAGACCCTCATCACCTTGCCCTTGAGGGATGGAAGGAATGACATGAGGACCCAGAACACTTCCCCAGCTCCATGACATTGATGTGGAGATCCCTCTCCTCCGGTAGCCACAGGCCTCTGGTGTGCAGACATCCAGTGTGGGCTCCCTAGCCCTCCAGGGAAGCGCCTGTTGTGACGTCTCCTGGTACGGGGGGCTCTGGAAATCCGTGCCCCCAGCAATGTTGGTGCGCAAGCCCCACCACCTTATCGCTCCATGGAACTCCTCGTGGAGAACAATCTTGTGTGTGGAGCTTTCGGCCACCTGGTTCCACCGAGCATCCAGGAATTCCTGAAGGGGTCACATACGCAACCTACAGAGTCAGACCAGGTAAATGCACAGCGACATCATGCCGAGCAGCGACATGATGGTCCGCACCGTGTCGGTCTTCAGTGCCAACAGCCGTTGCACCTTCCCCAGCTTGACCACTATCCGGTCTTCCGAGGGGGCCACCAAGCAGGAGACAGTGGCCCCCAGGAATAGCGCTTTCTGCTATAGTATCAACCAGGATTTTGGATAGTTGACGGAGAACCCCAGATCCGTCAGCAGCCAGACGGTCCTCCCCATGTGTTCAACGGCTACTTCCTTTGACTTGGTGCGGATGAGCCAGTCGTCGAGGTACGAGTACACCTGTATCCCTTGTAGATGCAGATGGGCCGCCACTGGTGCCAGGCACTTCGTGAACACCCTGGGCACTGACTTCGGTCCGAAGGGAAGGGCCTTGAACTGGTAGTGCATTCCCTGTACTACGAAACGCAGGAACTTCCGATGTTTCTCGTGAATGGGGACATAGAAGTAAGTGTCCTCCAGATCCAGCGACGTCAAGAAGTCTCCTTCCTCCAGTTGGCCGTGCACGTGATGGGGACCATCCTGAATTTTTGGGAGGTATTTGTTGAGACGCCGCAGGTCTAGAATGGGCCTCCAGCCCCCAGTCTTTCTTTACCAAGAAGTATCTGGAGTATACTCCAGTCCCCCAGAGTCGCTTTGTAACCAGCTCTATCGCCCCTTTCCTTATCATGGCCTGTACTTCTTGCAGAAGCTGTGGGATGTGCTACTTCTGCCGGGCCACCAGTGGTATCTGTGGAAACTTTTGTTGGAACTCAGAGTGTCTCCATTGGCGAAAGCGTCCAGCACCCATCGGTCAGTAGAGATCTTTTCTCACTCGCTGACGAAGCCCGCCTGCCTGTCTCCCACCGGGGTGCATGGGTGGGGGCCAGATATCCTGGCCAGTTCAATCCTGCTTCGGGGCGTGTGTGCTGCCTTGAGAGCGACGACATGGGCCACCTCCACCGAAAGCCTTAGAACGGCCTCTGTAGGCCTCCTGGGTCGTGGATTAGGAGGGTTGACGATATGAAGAGGACCCTACGCTGTTGCCTTTCGATGATCTGGCAGTTGTTTTTCCCGCCGGAGGCACAAAAGGACGTGCAATGCTTCTAAAGAGTGCCCAGGGCACGGGCCATCTCTGTGTCCGTCTTAATGGCCTGCAACGATTCATCGACGGCTTTCCCAAAGAAGTTGTCCCCATCGAAATGCATGTCCAGCACCCTCGTCTGGACCTCCTGATGGAAGTTTGTGGCTTTCAACCAGCCACGACGACCGAGGCAGACACCGTTACCCATCTGTCGGAACCCTGTGTCTGCGATGTCCAGGGCCACAGTGATGGCATGATCGGATGCCACCTCTCCCTCCTGGAGGATCTCAAGTGCCTCACCCCTCTTGTCATCTGGTAGAAACTCCAGCAGCAGGGCCATCTTATACCACAGCTCCCTGTCGTATCTGGCCATGATTACAAGCGTGTAAGATACCTTGACTGTTGCTGCCGCCGAGTAGATCACTTTCCTACTCATGGCATCCAACTTCTTCCCTTCGCTTTCCGAGGGAACGGAGGCTGAAGATGAGGGCTTAGATGACTTCGTCCTTGCTGCTGCTGAGACCACTTATTCCGAGGAAGGTTGCGACTCTAGGCCCTGGGGTGCGAACTCCAGTACCCACTACTTTTTATCCAGCCTATCCCTCTTTGCCGGAGCTGAGGCTGGGTTTCTCATCAGTGCCAGGCCTTCACCCCAAACGTCGTCCAGGAGAGGGACCGCCAGAATGGTCTTTCTTTTGGTGGTTTCCCGCCGTTGATATAGGAAACCTTCCTTCTTGGTCTCTTCTGGTGTCAGCTGGAAGAGTTCAGACGCTCTGGCGACCATGGCATAGAACGACCCCATTTCGTCCATGTCAGGCGTTGCCGTGTATTTGTATTTTTGTATTTCATTTGCAAAGCGGACCAAGTCCTGAGGCATCTGGGCGCATTTCTTACATGTACATATATTACATGTTTACATACAGATTAGTGAAATACAACAGGTTCAGTGAAAGTGCAGCGCAGGCAAATACGCAAGTGGGGAGAAAAACGTTCTACATCTCTTGCACAAAGAGCCATATTTTTACATTTTTCCTGAATAAGTGGTAGGAAGCTTCTGCTCTTAAAGTTGTAGAAGTAGTGTTCCACAAATTAGCTGCTAGTACAGGAAAGATACTACCTCCTGCCTTCTGTAGTTTGAACCTGGGGATCTTGAGGCAATTTGCCTGTGCAGATCTGGTAGGATGATCTGAAATGTTGCATGTGAAATTGTTGGTCAGGTATCTAGGCGCTAGATTCCGAGGCACTTGTGTGTAAGTGACAGGGTTTTGAATGCAATCCTTTCATTGGCAGATAGCCGGTTCAGGTTGCATCTAGATTCAGAGAGGTGTAGCGATCTAGGGATGTTCAGTGCTGATCTGATGGAGTTGTTTTGTATTACTTGCATCTTTTTAAAGTTTTGTTGGTTAGTTCCCAGGTAGAGCGCATTGCAATAGTCAAGTTTTGATAAGACTAATGCTCTGGATATGGATATGGAATTAGTAGTTGTTAGGAATGGTCTACATGCAGTAATTAATTTGCAGGTGTTAGCCGTAGAAGAGGCTGTCGCAGTCATTTGTCTTGTTAGAGTTAGTGCGGAGTCAATATAGATGCCTAATGTTTTCACATCCTTAGAGACCTTAACGATATTACTGTCAATGTTGAAGGAGTTAAACTGTCCATCTAATCTGAGTTTTGTTTGGGATCCTAGGAGGAGTAACTCTGTCTTATCGTTTAGACAGAATCCATGCTTAGCCATCCAGCCTTGAATGATAAGGTAGATGTCATGAACTGCTTTAGTGTCAGTTACATAGTCTCCGGTAATAGGGATGAGTATTTGAGTGTCATCGGCATAATTAGTGTAGGTGACAACCAAATAGTCAAGGTCGTTGTACAGAGGCTTTCTGAACACATTTGTATAAAGATGGAGACACACAGGATCCTTGGGAGACTATGCAAGTGACTGGAGCTGGCTCGGCTGAGGGTGCAAAGACTCACTGATCGGTTATCAAGGAATGGCTGGATTCAAGCATTGGATTTATCCGAGAAATGTGCTGCTGAGGTTAGATGATTACATAGGACTTTGTGATTTACTAAGTCGAATGCGGCCGACAAGTCTAATAAAAGAAGGAGGGCAAGTTTGCCTTTGTCTTTTAGGTCTTCAATTTGTGTCCGGAGAGCCGTTTCTGTACCGTGTCTGGGTCGGAAGCCTGATTGCCTGACACCAAGAAGGTTATTTATTTCTAGATGTTGTTGAATCTGCAGGTATGCTGCTCGATCCTGAATTTTCAGTGGAAAAGGTACTGGAGTGATTGGTCTGTAATAAGTGGGGATGTTTGGGTCTAGAGTGCTTTTTTAGTAAGGGAAGGACCCAAGCATCTTTTCAGTTGTTAGGGATTATGCTTGTGTCAAATGAAGCGTTGATTAGGGAGGTGTTGAATGGAGCCAGTTCCTTGGCTGCCTCTTTGATGATAGGAGCACGGCAGATGTCTCCCTGACATTTTGAAGGTTTTAGTTTAGTTTAGTGATTATGTACTCGACCTCCTTAATAGAGAGAGGAGAGAAGTTAAATGGTTTGAGGGTATTCGGGTATGGAACTGATGGGGTCGGTTGAGAAGTGGCCAAGGAGAGACTAGGTTTTTTTTAATTCTATTTTACTTTATAACATCGTTATTTTATCCAATAATGCTTTCTGAATATTGGTGCACCAGGTGATATCTTTAGTACAGGTGTCCGGAGGTGAGGCAGGGGATTCCAACTCTCGAAGTATATTGAAAAGTTCTTTGGTACTGGATTGGGCTTGAATGATACAGTCATAAGTGTGTTTTTGGACTGGAGAATAGCCTCTTTGTAGTTGAAGTATGCTATTACGAATGTGTCTTTGTTGAGGGCTGACGGAAGACTCTTCCAAAGAGCTTCTGAGGTGCGGAGTGAATCACAGGTTTATATGCACGCAGGGTTTGGGTTTGCGCAATTTTAATGGTGCTATTGTATTAATGGCATTGAGTAAGGTGCTATAAGTGCACTAAAACAGTGGGGTTCCGTGTGTGTAGTAGTGGTGGTATTGATGATTGGCTGTAACAGGGGTAGTAGCTTCTCAACAGTTATGTTGTGATTATTCCTAGTACATATGAGTGGAGAAAGGTTCTGATGGATAGGCTGATTGCCTTCCTTTAAGTGAATGAGATACGGTGATGGTCCAACAAGGCACAAGGTGTGTTAGAAAGGATAGTTATGTCGGATTTGAGGTTGGTCAACCAGTCTAGTGTCCTTCCTTTGTTATGTGTGGGTTCAGTGATGCGATGTAGAAAGCCTAATTCTGAAATCGTATTAGCCAGGGCTAGCGCTTTGAGATCTTTTGAGTCCTGAAAGCCTAGGTTCAGATAACCCATTAGGATAATTTGTGAATCTGGCTTTGTGTTAGAAGTGAGTATAAGAGAACTGTCTTCTTCGACGGTGGCTAGAGGCCCAGGATTTCTATAAATGAGGTGGATGGTAATCGTTCGGGATGCCGATATAGGTAACATAATTGATAATAGTTCTGCTGAAGGAAAATATAGACTTGGTATGTGCCTAAGGCCTAGTGTAGTTTTAGCATTAAAGGCGACACCCCCGCTTTTAGCTTGATTAGATTCTCTGTCAAGCCGTATGATGGAATACTCATCTGGAATGTCAAGAGAGTGACGGCCTTGTCGCAGCATGAAGCCAGGTTTCTGATTGCTAAAAAGTGAAAGTCATGTGATGATATGAAGTTGGCAATGTCTAATGCGTGGGCTGACAAGGATCTGGCATTAATGAGTGTGCCTTTGATTGAAGTGGTTGTATTAATCAGATTACTTTTTGTGTGGGAGGTGTTTTCCCTGGGTGAGGTAACTTTGTTTACTGTATTCTTTGTAGTGTCAACTACTTTGGTAGTGTTTTTGGAGTTAGGTGAGGAATGAGCTGGCGAGAATCTGGAGACTAGTCTTGAGTTCCTTATTTTCATTGTGCATGGTTGGTTGGGTGTAGGTCTTGTGGCAAATTGTTTGATCCACTGGCCGGTGTGATGAGATTAGAATTACTTAGTGTAGATGGTGTAGTGAGCATGGGTTTGGATACTGCTTGAAGACAGGAAGGTAGGAATGCTGAGTGTGGTATACCATCAGATGAGGGTAGTCTTAATGACATGGATAGAGAAATGCTAGGAGTCCTGGATGTAGTATTAAGGTCATAGTTAGGGAGCAAAGAGTACTTGCCAACATCATTGGTGGCCATGGTAGATAGGCGCATGGAGCTGAGCAAGATTGGAAGGTAAGATATAATTGGGAGGAACATGAGCATGACTTGGCACCTTAGGTGCTATGCTAGGGTCAGTTGAGGGATTTGGCTGCTTTTACAGTTTAGCATGCTAGGATGTCGAGAAGGCTGCAGTGCGTGCAAAATACTGCAGTAAATGTATGACAAAAGAATGGATTGCCAATATGTTCCAGTCAAAGCGCGTAAGACCCTTTCTTAAGCAAACTGGTGCGGCGAGTATGTCGCCAGCATTCGGGCACAGATCACAGACAGGGTCCTAGCCTCAGCGGTAGTAGCTCGGTGCAGTATCCATAAGATGAAAAAGACTGCCAGGGCATTAACAGTACAAGTCATTCATGGGTTATGATACTACAATAGACAAGCAGAGGCCTAGCATCAGCAGTAGTAGTAGTAGTAGTAGTTCAGGATCAACAAGATGCAACAAA
This sequence comes from Ambystoma mexicanum, assembly GCF_040938575.1. Lineage (NCBI taxonomy): Eukaryota > Metazoa > Chordata > Amphibia > Caudata > Ambystomatidae > Ambystoma > Ambystoma mexicanum. Next base: position 166,351,311 of record NC_090929.1, read on the forward strand.
CTGGCAGGGTATTAGCAGTGCAAATCTTATCAAGGGCAAGGTGCAACAGACAGGCAGTGCATTAACAATACAACTTTCTCATCGGTTATGAGCATACGATAGACATGCAGGGGGCCTAGCATCAGCAGTAGTAGTTCAGTTCAGTATCAACAAGATGCAATAGACCAGCAGGGCATTGGCACCCTCTTCTGGATTCCCAACATCAGGGTGTATAGGGTCGAGAGGATGTCCAACAATACGTCACTCTGAGGAGTCAGGGGTCGGTGGGTAGGCTTTCTGGGCCCAGCGCCCCACGTTGTTGACATTCCTGCCGTCATCTCCCTCGGCGTTCCCCACGTCCTCTGCGAGGTCCTCCTCATCCGAAGAATAAATATCCATGCCCTGGAGAACGGTTGAGGCCCCCGCCCTTTTTTGCATCCTGAGGGATCAGTCTCGGGCTTAGGGATGGCATCCTTATCTCTGGCGTCTTCTCCACTGGCTTGGCGAGGCCTCGCGCCTCAATGACAGGGATACTCTGGGCGCCACCGGCGAGAGGGCGGCAGCCACCAGCTCGATTATCGAGGATGACTTCGCCTGGACCACCTGCGCCTTCAACGGCAGGTCGGACACCTTTGCCTGTGCCTTGGTCTTCTCCAGCTTCTCCCGCACCTTCCCTGGGTTAGCTGATTTCCTCTTCGAGGTGGAGCTGTTGCGATGACTGGAGATGGAGGCAGACAGTGAAGATGAGTGCGCCCTACCCGTCGCGGGACACACTTGCGTGGCGACCCCGACGAAAACGGACTTGGGGTGCTTGGCCTTGTCTTGGGCCTTCCAAGGACTTAGACGATCGCTCTTCAGACCAGCCGGTCCTCGGTGAAGCATGTCCCTGCTTGCCGCACGAGGTAGAGGCCTTGGCGTTGATTCACACTGCCAACCTACTGTGACGATCCTCGACGGTCTGCTTGGAAATCCCAACGAAGATTTCACAATCCACTTCCCTGTGGTCTGGACGGAGACAGAGGCACTGGGAGGAGTTTGTCTTCTGCAAACACGTTCCTCAATCCGCAGCTGGAGCAGAGCTTGAAGAGGGAGCCTCCCTCCTCCTCCTCCGACATGGTCCGGCAGTGCGGTGTACGCCCGATGGCCTTCTGGAATCTTCAATGAAACTTCGATGATTCTTGCCCTTGAGGGGCATTGTAATACGCTGACAAACGGATCCCACCTTGCCGGTCAAAGGAGCGAAAGTGCACACAGGCTCTATCTGACAAAAATAGAACCTTTTATCGAAAAAAGCATGACAATGTAGAAAAGCTCACAGAGAAAAACACGAGGACTCCCAACATTTGAACGTCCGGTGAAAATATGAAGATGGCTGTCAGAAGAGGGGCTTAGAGAGAGGGCAGTCATTGAATTGGGCAGCATGATCCAGAGTTCAGCAATTGGTTTAGAGGAGAAAGACAGTAAGTGAAAGTTAAACCGTTTTTTCTTTTACTGAGGATTCCCGGCCTGACAGGGAATATTCATAAGCAGGTAAATCCATGCCAGACCCCATGCTGGAGAACAAAAGCATTGTTCCTTCATCAGGAGAATGACTCCCTACTCATGGCATCTTGTTTCAATCTTCTTGTAATAGTAATTCTTTCAGTGTCCCTTCAAAACAGGGCAATGGGAATGACTCCCTTCCCCTGGTTCCGTTATCAAAGTTCTCCAAGGCGATCCTTCTGCACTTTTACAGAAAGCTTGTATTGATCCCTTCAACTCTTTCCACGAAGTAGAAATGCTCACAGCCTTATTTAGCTTCTTTTTGAATGCCTATATGATAAATATATTTTCCAGGCTGGCTCCTCTGCATCTTTCTTGTCAACCATTCACAAGCCTACCTGAGCGACGAGGGAGATGATCCCTGACACACTCTCATGGAGCAGCGGACTACCAATGCACTCTGCAGGAGCAGTGGTATTGGCTAGGCCACTGCGTGAGGGAGAGGACTCCTGTAGCACTTTGCTGGAGCAGCAGTATGGGTTTGGCCACTTCGATGAGGTAGAGGACTCCTGAAGCAGACCAAGTGAGCTGGGATTCTTCCCAGAGCCCACCCGCTCTTCCCGCCGTTTCCATTACCTGTGGTGCCTTAGGGGTATGGCTCCGGTTCTTCCTGGGGTCCTTCCCTCCTTTGCGCTGCCTGGATTGCTCAGAGACAGTCTTGTGATCTCAACGTTGTTTCTGGATCAGACAGTCCACCTTCCAGCGGTTACGCCACCACCAAATGACTCGGCTCCCTGACGGCTCTCTGGACGCTCCTGCAAGTCCTGCCTCTCTGGCTCCCGGAGAGATGAAATTTCTCTGGCTGCAGCATTCTAACTTTGAACTTCCCAGACTTCGTTTGCATACTCCTGGCTTCCGCAATGAGAACTCCTTTGTCGTTCTCACTTTCCTGTTTATACTGTTGACGCCACCATTGTGCAACGTCACCACATCTATTCAAGTCTCTTTGGCATTGTTCATGCCTCCCATGAACCACCTTGTTACAGTACTTGGCTGACTTCATTTGGTTACTCCATATGCCTCTCACATTCTTCTTTATCTCAGTACTTGTCACAGTCATGGGTTCACAGTGGCCCATGGTTGCACTATCAACGGTGGATGAAAAGGTAGACCATGAGGGTAGGGGTTTATGTACTGTGGTTGTGGTGGTATTGGGGCTTTTCAACAGGTGAACGTCCTTATCCCCAGGAGGTGAGCCCCACCGTATTAGGGCCTCCCACATATTACCACCCACTAGGAACACTATTTGGTAGCAGCCTCACCTCCCTTACCTCACAGGAAAGGGCTCCACTTGAGGAGAAGGGAACGAGACGAGGTTAATCGTCACAGGGTGCATAAAATAGTGACGAGAAGGCATATGAGAGGGAGTGAAGTGCTTGTGTGAGTTGGAGGAGAGTGTTTGAGAGGAAGGCGGGTGGAGCAGAGTTGTGGAGGAGGTAGTTGGAGCATGGAGGAGGGAGAAGGAGCATCAAATGATGGAGACAAGGAGGTAGGAGTGAAAGACATAAGAGGGGCAGAAGAGGACGACACAAGTGTAGCCCCTGTTTCCCAGCACTGGTCTGTGAAAGGGTGTACACCCCCCTTCCCCTGAGCAGGGACATTTCCCATGCATACCCCCAGCACAACAGACCCACCTGCTGGGTAGGGGAAGGTGCTGCACCTATTAAGAATACAATTGCTGTTAACAGGAGTTGGGCTACACCCAGAATTCTTTGATCACTACGCAACACAGACAACAGAGTGAATTTCATAGGTATCCCACTGGGGACCCCACTTTATTTAATAAAAACTCTGAATAACTTTTATACTTTGTCCCTAGAATTCCTCTGGCGTGAGCTCCATCTAAATGGGGACCTGCTATGTCAGACCCTCCATGTGAGTCTAGCGCAACAGAACCTAAACTCAGGCACCTACCACATGGTATGTGAAGCTAGAGAATGACCTCTGTGGGCGAGTGATCCCATCTTGCTAAGTGGCCTCAGGTAGGCTGCCACACATTATGCCACCACTACACGCCGGAGTACCTTCCCACTACTCCTTCTGTAAATAATAGCCATAGCTATATAATGTCATACTTAGCCATTAACCCTACTTAACCATCCCTCTAACAATTACCCCAAACTGTATGCATTCCCCTACTTAACATTTAATTATTAGAGATATACAAATAATAACAGATACATATATACAACATAAAACACTATCTCACAATGGTGTGTGCGTGAGGGGTCAGAAATGAGAGAAAGACAACGCTGATGTTTTCTCAAAGTTTGCCATATTTATAAAAATAAAATAGGGGTAAGAAACGCCCATCTGTCCCTATTCTAGAGAAAATGTCTCTACCTAGCAAACTAAAACTAAAGTCAGGCTCAACATACACAATCCAAATACAAAAAGGTAAATATATAGGCTTTCATTTCAAAACAATGAAAAAGTTCAAACTTAAGTTTCCCACAGAGAATTCCTTGTGACCAGGGTTTGTCTCGCTTCCCCTGAATCAATCCAGGAAGACGTTTACCAAAGTTCTGTGTCAACAATGTTCTATTCAGCCCAAGGAAAAGGCTTCTCTCATTCAACCCTTCTTCCAAATGGACAAAGCAAAGAAATGTCCCTTCCATAAAACACTTGTTTAGAACAAAACACAACTTTCTTCCAGCAAATGTTTTCCTGCTTCAAAAATGATGACTTAGTAAATTGTCACAACTTTCCTTTTCATAAGATGTCTTTGTCAGGTTAGCACACCAAAAGGTATCTTGTTGCATGCTAAATTGTCAAAAGCATAAAGCAATTATAACGTCAATATCTTCTCCATGCAGTATTCCTTACAACAACCAAGTTTTCTACTTGAAGACAAATATTCCCTTCCCGGATCATTCGCCTGCCAGGAATGCAATCAACTTAATGTATGCTCTTCTTTATAACCACAATATTTGCGGTTTAGAAATAACTGTTCCTTTCCTGGTTTACTCTCCTGCCAGGAATGGGCTTTAAATTCACACAACTCTCAAAGGTTTTTTCCCTCTGTGGTATTGGCAATGTAGGTCCCAGGTTTCCCAAAAATGATGTCCCAGGTGACGAGATGTGCACCCTTCTTGCCTTCTTTCTCTGCTTTATATTTTCTTGGCTGTTGCCAATGCGGGTTCCAAGTTTTCCGAAACCGATGTCCCATTTGAGGAAAGTTGCACCCTATTCGACCTTTTCCCTCTGCTTTATATATTCTTGGCTGTTGACAATGCAGGTTCCAAGTTTCCACAAACTGATTTCGCAGGTATGGGGAAATGTACACTGTTCGCCCTTCTCTCTCTCTTGTCCCTTATGGAGAGCCACAGAGTTGCCTCTCACTTCAGGTAAACTCACCGGCTTCTTTATGTGCCTCTGGGTGATATCACAGGTCTGTGGTGCTTTTCTTCTGCAGTTGGGACCTTGGGTAATCGTCAGACCCTCTCTGGCCGCCGATGCTGCCGACAGCTCTTCTGTGGTTGCTGCTGCTCATGTGGTGCTTCACGGGAGCGCTCCAGACTCCATGGGGTTGTCAGGTGAGCCAGTCTGCTTTAGCGGTCATCCATCTCTCGGGAACACTTCCCTTTCTCTGCTGGGCTTTCCCTTGGACACACTCTGCAGTTTCCTGTTACTACTACTTCTACTATGATGACTTCGGACGGCGCCTGCACTTCAGCTGCGCACACGCTGCAGTTTCCTGCAACTTCTCCATCTACTGCAACTTCTGCCTGCCACTCTGGCTGCGTTCCATCTCCTTCGCTGCTTCACTCCTGCTTTCCTTTTCAGCTGCGGCTATGCTTCCCATTTAAATGTCCCGCTCAGGTGTACAGAATTAGAATAACTATACTGCACATTCTGTTTAGCCTGACCAGTGATCCTCATTAACTCTTGTTTCTTCTTCCTCGTCTCAGTACTAAAGGCATTCTGGGCATTGAAGTACATAACGTTTTCATGTTTCGCAAAGTTTGTTTCAAATGATAGAGGAAACATCAGATTTCATCTCAACATGTTTAATAATATTTCTTGGATTAGGATATTTACTCAAGACAAGACTCTTGCAGCTATGGAAGATGTTAAATTATCTACTTGATTGGGAGAAACAGTTCTTAATATAGCCCACACTGATCTTCTGTTGTTGGAACACAGATTTTCAATTATCTTTTGATCATCTGCAATGTAGAGCCTGTGCTTAATAAGAAGACATTTATTTCTGTGTGTGTTGCAGATGGCCTTCTTCCTCTTCATATATTCCACTGTGGACAAGTGGAGTGTTTTCAATTTGCGAAGCAGCTTGTTTTTATGCTGTTTTGAAGCGTGGACCTCAGGATTGTCGGGGCATACTCTGTCAGGGCACTTATGTGCATATTCTTCTCTTAATTTTGCCAGCATATTTGTCATTATTCGATTACTTACTTATTTTTGTTGAGTACTTAGTTTACTAGATGATCTTAGATTAATATAACTGATCTCTTTAGGGATCATTGCGATTCTTTTTTTCATAAATAGGAGCTCCATCTAATCGACAACTTTGGGCGATCAATCTTCAATAGTTTCAGCCTTGGTTCAGTCTTAAGCAAGGAACAATTGGCATCGATGCTGGTTGAGGTAATTATATGATCTCCCAATTGTCGATTTATGGTAAATACTGGTAGGCAGTAATTGCACTGAGGCTGCGAAATAGTCTATACATGAGGATTTAGCACCACAGTGCCACGTAAATGGCAAAGCTTGAAGACTAAAGTCCAAAAAATTAATGTCCCACTGCTCCAGGAAGACTTTCCATCTTTTACCTCTACTCCTAGCTATCCAGTCATATTCAGGTGGCTCACTGTCTGCCTTGGGTAAGGTTTGCGTAAGTGGATCAGAGAGCAAAAATGAATGACTATATCAGTGGGGTAAGGCAAAACGCCTCCCACAAGGGGTGCAAGAATAAGAATCCCCAAAACTGAAAGCCTGTTGAAGGCAAGCCAAAGCTCCAGAATCCACCTCAGGATAAAAAATTAATAAGCACCCCATGTGAGGCGTTATTAGTTCTTATCCTCAGTGATAGATTCTTGAGCTCTGCCTTTCATCAACTTACTTCAAGTTTGGCAGCCTGTCCTTTTTGGTTATTTACTTGATTTGCTTTATGAGGCGTTTGCCTTTTAGGTTATTTGGAGCCTATCCTTCCTTGGTGGGTCATTCCTAGGCTTCGTCATTCATCACAATTCACCAAGATTTGACAACCTGCCCTTGTGATTTAGATACTTATTTAGATGTATTGAGTTCTATGATGACTTCTTTAGTTTGCCCGTTCCGGTGACCCTATGTCTGTTAATTTGGTGCCTGTTCTATCTTGAGGCTTTTTCTATTTTACCGTTAGTACCTGTCCTATTTGATCCCCGATTATACGTCAATATTACACTATTTAGTGGGAGGGTGGGAGGGAGGGAGGGAGGGAGGGAGGGTTTTTTAATTGCTGTCTTGCAGCTCCAGTCGTTGCCAAGACAGGGAAGCAGATGACTGGGGGCTGCCTAGCCCGCCTTAGTTATGGGCCAAAACTGGCCTGAGGGCAAGGTAGCCCCCTTTGATGCATCAAAAAGTCCCTCGTCTCCGCACCCGTCCGGATGGGAGCGGGGCCTTTGATGTGGGGTGTCAGGGACTACCTGTTGTCACCTGCCTCTGTCACCTCCTTGCCATTTTGGGCGCCCAGAAGTCTGGGTCCCTTTTGTGCTGGGACTCGGTGGCCCACCCCCAACACCCGCATGGTAAGTGGGCCAGCACCAGGAAGGCGCTGCCCACGTCCGTGCCTACGAAAGGCAGCATGCATTAAAATCACCTCCTATTATGATATTGTAGTGATGGTTGATGGTATACACATCTTCAAGTATTGTGTCCAACAGCAAATATTTGATAGAGCGTTTTTTAGCTGTAATTCGAATATAAAGTAATTATTATATAGGGAGCACTATTAGCATCCACAAAAGTTATTTTGATTGCAAGAACGTCTTCCATTTCAGCCACTACTTTAGAAAATACATTCAAGCTATTATTGTCAAAGATGGCTAAGCCTCCACACGGCCTTCCCGTGCAGCCTCCCTTTTGCTTTAACCGAGTAAGACATAAATCCATTTACATAGGTTTTTTGCAGCTTCATCGTTTCTTGGCACATGATGATAGAAGTCTGATCGATAAAGGAAGAAGAGTTAAGCCATGCATTCAGGTTATTATAACCACAAGAATTCCATGATGTTACTGCCAGGGCATGTTTGCTACATAGAAGAGGTGGAGGCCTTGGCATCCTTTAGGCTGTTCACTAGAGGCACAAGCCAAGACCAGTCTTTAATGACCGAGGCTAAGGATGCAAACTGTGCAATAGCAGTATCATTTATGGGATTCAAAATGGAGTTGGATGGCAATGATTCCATCACTTCTTTCTGTGGCTTGTGCTGAAATTCTAAGAAAGTATTTGCTGCTTCGATCGAATTGAATCAGTGCACTCTTAATCTTAATTGTCCAGTCGATGCTCCCATATAATTTTAGTTATTACCGAATGCAGTTGGCATAGCATACAATTGTTGTTAATATTAGTTGTATCCAATCAATGTCCTCAGAAGGGAGAATTCTCATTGTAGGAATGAGAGTGAAGAATTGTAAGATATAGGAGCGATTAAGTCTGCTTCTTCCATTTATGGCACCATCGATCAACCATCCGATGATGTTGATGGTATCTGGACTATTCTTAGTGGCCGAAATTTCAGGTGGATTCACCTGCTCCTCTTCCCGTGTGAAGGGAGACCCATAATGATCTGGTACGTTTTCTCCTTTGCCATTAGATAGTGCCTTATTGTCAGTTTCACTCGATGGAGTGTAAGGGAGCGAGTGTGATTGCAAATTGTCATTGCTTTTATCTTTTGTCATGGGAAGGATGAGAGGTCCTTCAATAACAGCCAACATAGCCCCATTCGTGGATACCTTGTTTGGAAGCGCCAGATCATTCTGTTTTTTGTTTTTTTTTTGTAAGTGGGTAGAAAGAGGAAAGTTGCGACTGTTTGAGGGTTTCGATTCCCGTAATAGGAGCCCTATGCATTACCGATGTTGCAATGTCATTGGTTTCCACTACCCCAGCAGTGTTGTTAGTTTCCACTGCTCCAACATTATCACCATCAGTGCTAACAAGTTCTTCTTTTTCGTCATTTTTTTTGTCAGTAATGGTGGTGAGTTTGGGGAGTGGATCGTGCATTTGGAGCGCCGTTCTACTTTCTTCGTCTAATTGGTCCAAATCTAACATGCCGTCTTCATTTGATAAGTTACAGATATTTTTAATGTGCGAGTTATGCCCTTTTAGCTTGGGAGGGAAACGATTTTTTGTTTTTTTTACCACCCTCATTGTGCTGAAGTTTCCTATGGGCTCTTTTGCTTGCTCTCATGCAATCGTTTATCTCTGTGTGATAGGAAGCACCCAGAGGAATTCTCTTCAGTACACTCACTCACAGTTTCATGCGCAACTTCATGTCCCACAACCCCACTTTCTTCCTTTTCAAATTCGTTAATGCCGAGGGACTGTCCGGATTATCACTTGTGGACATTCCAACTTTGTCTCTGTCCTGTAGGCCTTCATGCTTAATTGGTTTCATGGCTTTAGTAGAGAGTTGTGCAATCATGGCTTCAAGTTTATTTACTTTTGCATGTATGCTGTCAACATTTGATAATAAAGTAGCAATTTCGTCTTCTTTACCAACTTGCTGAGTATGCAGTGGAGCAATCAGAGCCTGAGCGTAAGACCGACTAGATGACATGCTTTGTTTCTCAGAGATATTAGTTTGTGTAGATTTTGTACATACAAAAAATCCAATGGTTTGCGAATCTTGAGATCTTAGAGGCGTAATAAAGTGTTCTGCATCATTATCAACATTAGAAATCTTAACAGAAGCCTTACCACACATGAAGCCTTCTAGTTTGTTGATTTTTGCAAGTAGGTCTGATGAAGTACGTTTTAGGTCTCTTATTTCAAAATGCTTTCACTCATGACTCTTATCTAATAAATGTTGTTTGCGTGATATTACAGGGTATGACAATTCAGCACTTTCCATATCATGCAAGGATGGTGAGTTACCCAAAAATGAAATGTGTGAGGCTTTGTGTGTGGTTGGAGGAACCTGTTTTGAATGCATAGGACTAGAGCAGCCCCGAGGAGCCTGAACCGAGTCCAGGTTTACGTTTGAGTCATGAGATTCATTAGGAAGGGTACATTTACTTAATGGTGCGGGCAGGTGCAAGACACTACCAGCCCCACCGGGCATAGTGTTATTTGACTTGCTGCGCTCTCTGTGCCTGTTGTTGTACAGATGCACATTATCAATGCCTCCTCCAACCACAGTCACCGTTGTGGGTGGGCCAAGAGAGTCGTATTCGTTTTCCCAACTGCGCCATAACAGCCGAAGCTATCATGGATACATTGAAGATGGAATGAGTTTGTGTTTCTGGGAGAGATGTGTTAGGACACACGTGTGGTACATTCTCCTGTATGCTAAGGAAACTATTTTGTACAGAGAGGTCAGAGTCATAGGCCTCTTTTAAAGGGAAGGAATGCCCCCCTCGTCCATTATCAAAAGGTGCATGTATTTGTGCATGCATAAAAGAAAAAGCCACATCTTGGACAATTCCTGCATCCTTTTTTCTCTGGGCAATAATATATGCTGCTTCATTTTATGTAGTGTTTACAGGATGTGATTGGGGGAGCATCATGATTGCACTATCGTCTACTGATATCTTGTCTGTGGTTTCATAAGTGCAGTTATGCATTACGTGTTTTCTTTAATTTGTGTTTTGCAGATTTTACCACTTCTAAAACTGCCTACCATACTATCGTTTAGCAGTTCATCTAACAGAAGGAAGCCTAGCGTGGCCGTCAATGACACTGTGCGGTCTTTCTGCTTCTAGTCAACAGTTAAAGGCTTTCCATCAGGAGAGCAGCTAAGGAGCTGCGTTCGTAAGGGATATAATTTCAGAGCTTCCCCAGGCGAAACAGAGACCGAAATTCTAACTGTCAAAGGGGCACATATATCTGCGTGCTTATGCGGCCACTGTGCTTTAGCCGCACTACCGTACTAACGTGATTTCTATCAGGATTGCGATTGATTTCCATGCGCAGCGCGCTTACCATCTACAAAATGAAGATATGTGTAATTACCAGAGCAGTCGGCATACAACCCGCAGCAAAAAAGGGAGTCGAGTGTGGTGATAATATTATGTATTATATTGTAAATAGTTCTCTGCTCAAATACAGAGAGGCGTTCTGTATCCTTGACAACGTCTTCGTGTATTGTTCCAGAATAAATGATGGAACGATACATGAAGATGTTGCTTTGAAGAAGGTTGGCCTCCTGGGGGCTCCTCCAAATAAACTCAACAATTGTTTATAATACTTCCGTGAGTTGAGTTTTACATGTATTAACGAAAATACAACAATTGGCGACGAGGACTTGTTCGTGAGGAGGGAGTCCCCGGATGCAATCAGAGCTGCCCCAAGAAAACAAAGGTTAATGCATCATTTGTTTGACGGTCTTCAGGGAGTACACTATTTCCAAGATATCATCTTGATATCTGCAATGTCTGAAGAGGAACATGAGACAAAATTGTTAGGTGTACTACAGATTATACAGCAGAAAGGGATGATGCTCAAGATTGAAAAGTGCAAAATCAAGAGAAGTGAAGTAACCTACCTGGGTCATCGCATAAATGCTGATGGGATAAAACCTAAAGAATCATTGGTTGACACCAATCTTAGGATTCCTGATCGCAAAAATAAGGACCAACTTCAGAGTTTTATGGGATTAACAGAATATTACTCGAAATTTGTAGACCACTATTCCGATAGGACTGAAAATATGAGAAACCTGATGTGCAAAGGAATACAGTTTGATTGGTCTGAAGAATGCAAGAGAGAATTCGAGATGATTAAATCATAGGTCTTGGTGGTGTGCTAGAACATGTACAAGGAGGTGAAATTGTTCCCATTGCTTTTGCTTCAAGAACATTAAGAGGGGCTGAAAAAAATTATTCTGCCATAAAGAAGGAAACCCTTGGTGTCAAATGGATATTAGAATACTTCAAAGGACTTATTTGGGGCATTCCAGTTGACATTAAAATAGACCATAAGCCTCTCATACATGTTTTGAACTCGAAAAATCCTCACATGACGTCCCCACGCATAAGGAGATGGACACTGATCATCCTGCAATTTAACGTGAACATAAAATACACCCCTGGAAGAACCAATGTAGTAGCGGATTGTTTTTCTCGTTTACCATGTGAGAGTGCCGCAACCGATGGTGAGGATAAAGAAGAACTAACAGAAGATCAAAACATGGAATGCATAATAGCACATGTGCATCCAAGCTTTTCAAAAGTAGAATGGGTGGAAGCCAGAGAACGAGACCCTGAACAAAATCTATTGAGAAAAGCCATTGAAAGTGGTTGGAAAGATACAGAGGAGGATATCAAATCTTGGGAAAAATTCAGAAACAAATTATCAAGTGATAGTACATGTATTTATCGAGGTGATCGGATAATACCTCTAGCTAATATGAGGAAGAGAATTATGGACATTGCTCATGAAGGTCATGTGGGTAGAACTTTAACCAAGAGAAGAGTAAGAGAAGCTTATTGGTGGCCTAACATGTGGGATGAAATGGAGACTATTGTCAGAGACTGTACTGCCTGCGCAGCAAGTGACAAAAGCAAATCGACACATATCACAACATTGCAGCCAGTAGAAATTTCCAGTACAGTACGGACAAAACTAGCAATTGACATAGCTGGACCGTATGAAACATTGGGACCACAAAAAGTTTACTTTATTGTATTGGTTGATTATACATCTAAGTGGGTAGAATGTGGTATTGTGAATGACTCAGTATCGGCTGTCAAAGTTATGAAGTTTCTGGAAGAAATTTTCAACAGGAAAGGAGAACCACAAGAACTTATATCTGACAATGGAGCTCAATTTATGACTCTGGAAGGCCAAAAGTTTTTGAAAGATAGAGCCATTAAACATAACACAACGGCCCTGTACCATCCCATAGCGAATGGTTTAGTGGAAAGAATGAATCGCTTCATAAAGGGCATTATTCAATTGGCCATAGTCAACGGTCTACCGTGGAAGGAGACGCTCAAGGAAGCACTCAACACGTATAAGGTTACACCACATTCAGTGACTGAAGAAGTACCATTCACGCTGATGAGAGGAAGAATATCTATAAACAGACTTAGGCCGGCTTGGATGATGAGTAAGAGAAACAAAGTAATACATTTGGAAGAAATTGTCAATAAAGTAAAAAGAAAACAAGAGGAATACAAAAAATACTACGACAAGCAGAAACATGTTCAAGAGAGTAAAGTTGTGAAAGGCGATTGGGTGAGAGTGAGAGAACCCAAACGTGTAATGAAAGGAGAATCAAAATTCCGTCGTCCTCAAAGAGTGATAGAATGTTCCAAAAAATCTGTGATCTTAGAGGACGGCAAGAAGTGGTCGTGTAATGATATAATACTAGCATAGGAGGAGGAAGTATTGAGAAATGAAAAAGAACAGAACATGTATGGGGAAACATTCAACGATAAGTTCAATGAAACAAGTTTGATGTACAAAGGAAAAACTCAAGGAAAGATAGCGAAGGAAGGTCCACAAGAGAAAAGAATCAAGAATAGTCAGCCATTATCAAGACAAAGAAAAAGAGTGTGGAACTATAACCAGGACTATGTATATTATTGAGGAACGTGAGAGCTCACAGAACATGGACCATTTGTATTTATATGACGGTGCAACATGGAATCTTCCCCATGTATCCTTTTTACGTATGACTTCAAAGTTTAGAAATTGCATATATTGTTACAGTTATTTTAAGGTGTGACACTAGTAAGTTAAAAGCAATATTATATCATATACATTTTTATAATTATTTAGAGGGGAAGATGTGGTGATATTATGTATTATATTGTAAATCATTCTCTGCTCAAATACAGAGATGCGTTCTGTATCCTTGACAACGTCTTCGTGTATTGTTCCAAAATGTTGATGGAACGATACACGAAGATGTTGCTTTGAAGAAGGTTGGCCTCCTGGGGGCTCCTCCAAATAAACTCAACAATTGTTTATAATACTTCCGTGAGTTGAGTTTTACATGTATCAAAGAAAATACAACATCGAGCCCATCGCTCCCCCGCACACCCAAACAGCACAACAGTACACTTGGGTGCACTTCCGGTGCGCGCACACCTAGAAGATATAGGAGTTCTGGGAGTTGGTGGGTGGGGCCAGCGGGAGGCTCTAAGAGTAAAGTAACACAAGGATTGCTCGCTTAATAGAAGACAAGGTGGGGTGTTTCGAATGGAGAAGAAGTGAAGTGAAAGTTAAATACAAGTTAATACTTGAGTTTTAGAGCACAGATTCCACAATCATTCACTCCCCATGACCGCTGCGTTTCAACAGGCTGCAATCCTTCCTCTTGGGGTCGGAGGCAGTTCCATGGAGCCATGGAACCACAGGCAGCGTGTCCAGCACAACAGTACACTCGGGTGCACTTCGGGTGCGTGCGCGCTGGGGCAAATGCACGTAGAGGATATAGGAGTTAGCAGAGTTGGTGGGCGGGGCCAGCAGAGGCTTTGAGAGTTTTAGAGCGCAGATTCTATGACCGCCACGTTTGAACAGGCTGCAATCCTTCCTCTTGGGGTCGGAGGCAGTTCCACGGAGCCAGGAAGCCAGGCAACCACAGGCAGCATGTCCAGCACAGCAGTACACTCGGGTGCACTTCGGGTGCGCGCGCGCTGGTGCACGTGCAGGTAGAGGATATAGGAGTTTGCGGAGTTGGTGGGTGGGGCCAGCAGAGGCTTTGAGAGTTTTAGAGCGCAGATTCCACAGTCATTCATTCCCCATGACCGCCGCGTTTCGACAGGCTGTAATTCTTCCTCTTGGGGACGGAGACAGTTCCACAGAACCAGGAAGCCAGGGAACCCCGGGCAGCATGTCCAGCACAACAGTACACTTGGGTGCACTTCGGGCTGGCTATCTATATATATCATTCTATCGGTTGCCGAATCCACATAGGATCAATAAAATACATTTCCAGGTCAATATAAATCCTACAGGAAATCGCATCTCTGCCAAGAGCATTAATAAAATGAGCAACTTCATAAATAATCCTAAGGAATCCACGGTCAATTGGCTTAGAAACAATAATTGGGACTTGCCGCCATTTATGAACTGGCTCAACTCACAGGTTCAGATATTTCCTAAATTGTCCAAGTCCCTGACACAATCTCCTGAGATCCCAGCAGAAAAAAATAAACTGAGAAAGCTTCAAAGAGCAGTCGATAAAAATAACAGCATTTCTGATCTGGATAAAAAACAGCTGAAGGCTGTGATGAAAACAAAGTACAGAAATTGGGTAAAAAAACCATAAAGCATCACTTAAATCGGCTAACTGCTCACCCTCTACAAACTCATTAGTATCGTGGATGACAAAAGGTTTTGGGAAATGGCCCGCAGATTTCTAAACAATTATGCCTGATTGGTGAGTCAGTCAAGTGACTATTAGGAACATGTTTTATGATGTTTCAGCCCAGGACAAGACCCACTCTGAATATGTACCCCGTCCTAAAATCGATGAGGATTTTGGGTGGGAAAATATCTAACTAATCATTCAATCTTTAAAGAACTCTCGCGCGCCGGGTCCTTACTCTCTGGCAAACGCTGTATATAAGTCAAACCCGCGATTCTGGGCTCATACATTCGAACAGTTGATTGGCAAAATCTTAGATGAGGGCAAAATTCCCCAGTCATGGAAAAGGGCCATTTTAATACCAGTTTTTAAAAGGGGCTCTCGAGCCAACCCTTATGATTATCTCCTGCCGATGCTTGATGCAAGTCAGAAGATCTTTGCCAGTATTTTATTGAGGAAGGCGACAAAATGGTCCATAGAAGCAGAGAGCCTTTCCCCTGCCAATCTGGAATCAGAAGTGGCTTTAATACTTTCTATAATATTAGTATTCTCCAATATCTCATTTCTGAGAATAACAAAAGAACGCACAATGAAAAACTATATATATATATATATATATATATATATATACACACACACACACACACACACGTTTCATTGATTATTATAGAGCGTTGAACTATGGGAAAAGCTAGACTGTTGGGGCATGAATGGCACTCTGCTGTTTTTTTATTTCTCTTTTGGATTCTGAGAACAGTGTTTGCTATTCGATTGAACTATGAAGGAGCGATTACCAATGACATTCAAACGAATGTAGTTGTGAGACAAGGATGTGCACTTGCACAGCTTTTGTAGAATTTGTACGTGAGCAATATGGCGGAGGCCATCTCAACTGCGCGAAGCTTTTCTTCCAAGCTTGGCCCCAAAGAGGTACAATTTAGCTCAGCTACGCTGACGATACAATTCTATTGGACTAAATGGCCATTGGTCTCCAAGGCTCTATCTTGGCTATTGAAAAGTATTTCCAGGCAAATAACAAAGATAAATATTAGAAAAAACAAAATAATGACATTGGGTAACCGACATAAACCAGGTAATTACAAATGGTATCTGAATGGAACCCCCGTGGAAGTGGTGGATAAATAGATCTATCTGGGTTTCCACCTTTGTAAATCACCTTCTAGCGATTATTATTTTAACATGATGACCTCTAAGGTGATGAAAAAATGGCTTCTCTATAAAAAGATCATGCGCATAAAGGGTGGAAACAACCTGGAGGGCCAAGTAGCCCTATGTAGCAAAAGTATTGTCCCAGCCATACTTTATGGGCTGGTCATACTCCCGGAAAATAAGAGAACAAGGCCCGACAAACTTGAGGGTAAAATACTCAGATCAATTTGAGAAGTCCCACAATCAATGCCAGTGCAAGCACATGTGAGTTGGGCCTACGATCCCTGAGAACTGTTTGGTTAACTCAACTGTGCCAACTCTATAATACTATCTGCCTAGCGGCGGAAACCCCAGACTCCCTCTAATTTTATCTGGCCCTATTAGATGGCATAAGGTGTAGTAACAAATTTTTACAAGGGCTGAGGCAAACTGCAACAGGGCACATGGCTAAGATAAATCTACCTTCCAGGTGAATTGAGAGACCACCCTAACTGACTATAAGTATTAAAAAAAGAGGACCAAACGCCTAGCTGTCTCCAGCCATTTGGATTCTTTGGCAGCCAAATCAATGTACAAGGAATACTGTAAGCAAGCATTCAGAGGGCTCCATCCCAACAGCTACCTTGTAAAGCATTGTCCAATTCTGATCCGTAAATGTATTACTTATCTTTGATTCAATATACTACCCATGCTGGAGCATACGGGAGGTGGGAAAAGATCCCCCATGAAAAAAAAAATTGTCTTATGTGTGGAAGTGAAATAGAGACGGCCCGTCATGTATTAACTCAGAGGCCAATGGTGTTTAATCATTACAATAAGGGCTATGTGCAGTTCCTGGCAAACTCGCAACAGAGAGAGGGAGATCAATTCTGGAGCACCATCATAGGCACAGAATCTGTTGCAATTCTGGCCACTGTGTTTTATATTTGGAAATGTATTAATAATCGTATCTCTGACCTTCCTTGATCCTGTACCTCTATGTAATCTGGGTATTTTTAACAAATGAAAGGCTTATAAGATTTTATAATGAATGTTGAAAAGTATTTTGCAATGTATTCTTAACTAGTGCTTTTATATTTTGTATCGATATTGTATCTTGAATCTATTTTTATATTTTAACAAATGTGCCGTTCTTCGATTTTTCTATGTCTATTAAAAAATGTGTTTAAGGTACATGTTGACCAATAATGCAGAATTTAAAAACAAATTAACAAAATATATCATACCACATTCTTTGACAATGAAGTGACTGTTCATTTTTATAAATGTCAATATGTGGCACTACAAAGGTACTCCTGCAGACAGAGATAATTGCCCCAGCCGCAACTCTCTCCGACAGCACGCCGGTAGGAGCAGCTTAGCGATTCGACAGCAGCTCACATAACTG
Organism: Ambystoma mexicanum; assembly: GCF_040938575.1. NCBI lineage: Eukaryota > Metazoa > Chordata > Amphibia > Caudata > Ambystomatidae > Ambystoma > Ambystoma mexicanum. The sequence goes on from NC_090929.1 coordinate 166,368,867, forward strand.
CTGCTGGCTGGACAGACCACTTGCTGAAGCAATATTGTTCTGGTTTATGATCCCTTCCCACAGGTGAAGTGACCAGCAGATAGACATCAAGCATGTGTGTGGCTGATGGAATGCGTACTCTTCGCTGTTGATGACCAGTCTGTTTTCAAGATGCCAGAGTCAATGAGGGCGACCCACAGATTTTCCTCCATATAGACTGAGTGCACTGTTTACAAAGATGTACAGGTGGCACTGACGTACTGCACGTTGATGCAGTAAATCTTGGGCTAGACATTCAGGGGGGATTGGCAACCTTTGACTGGATGGTGTTCTTCCTGGGTTCCTTCTCCAATTGATTTTGCAAGCACTGCAGGAAAGCAGGTTTCACTTTTGCACGGCGTTCCCTTCTTGCGATGCCTGCTGCAAGTCCTCCTCCTCCAACACACGCAGATTAAAAGCAGTCACTTTTTAAATGTTTTTTATTTTTGTTGGTTTCAAAAAAACCTTTAAAAAAAGAGAAAACGAAGCATGTTACAGACATGACAGACAACACAGGCACTCCACATCGTCGTCATCCAGTGTCATAGTTTCTCATGGGCATTTGTTGTCCTGGCAGAAAAGAAAGCAGACCCTAGAGACAACCTTGGGTGGTTCTTAGGAAGAGGGGTCCAGGTTGTCTAGGCAGATTTTTAAGTCTTTCAGAAACATTACAAGCCCGTGCGTGAGTTTTCGGTCTGACCCATTCGAACATGGATTGCCCCCAATCGTCAGCACAGTAAGTTTGACGCCCTCAAAAAATTGTGCCAAATAAATGAGTTCTTAGGCTTCGAAGCGTTGGGCAGAACAGTCAGGTGTTTCAGAGACTCAGTTGATTGGTCACAAAGACGGCAGGTTATGTTTACTTTTTCGCTTTTGTTCCAAGTTCTAGTGCGGTCTTTAGTGGAGAAGAGGTTTAGTCTGAATTGTAAGAGAAGTAATCTCGATCCTTGATCAGGCGATTGGAGCAGGTACGGCTGCAGATGGTTACAGGCTCGTACTTCAGGGGAGTGTCCTTCATTAGACGAGAACTAAGTCGGTCTGCGCAGGTTTGTTGCCAATCTGCTCTCCATAGCTTTTGCTTCGTTTTCTCTGGATTGTTCAGCAATGTGGTAACCTGGATGTCGTTCACCTCATGTACTTCACGACATAAGGTGCACCACATAGAGAGCACTGTGTAGCCCAAGTCGTCGTTTGGATTGTGCAGAATTTTGAACTGTTCGGCTGGAGTCTTTAGAATAGTCTTCCTATAGAGATTTAGTAAATTCCATCACACTCTGGCGTGTATGGATATCAAGCCCAGTTCATACCTTAAGTTGGAGGTTGGGCAACCTTTCGGAAGATGTAAAGCTCGAGTCCAAAAGATGTTCTCCAATGCACTCCATAAGTCGTATGAACATCTGATCATGTTTTCAGCTCCGTAGATGAGGGCGGGCACAGCTTTTTGACAGTAGAAGGCCACAATTGCCTTTATGGAACATTTTCCAAATTGTTTATTGATGAATGCAGCTTGGCAAGCCGGTTGTCTGCATTTGGTTTTTGTTACTGCAACCCAAGGTTCATCATTTCTGTTGTAACTTAACAACATGTCCAGATATTTAATGGTGGGAGATGTTTTAGAGTTGTTTTTTCAAGATATCAAGCCTGTTTGTTAAATTCGCGTTTTTGAGTTGTCAGGTTCCGAAGTATCAATATTTCGCATTTCTGTTTGTTGATGCAAATGCCGTTGTTGGCAACATATGTTTCAAGGGCAACAAGTTTGCGTTGTAGCCCGATAGGCGTAACGTCTAAAATGATCAGGTCACCCGCATAAATAAGCCAACCGACATGTGACCCATATATCTTTGGGGGGAAATGTGGCCGCTTCGTTAAGGGTAACTCCAATATCTGAAATAAAAAGATTGAAAATGATGGCCGCCAGGGGGCAACCCTGTTTCACACCTTTAAAGGTGTTTGTTGCGGATGACAGAGTCCTACCCTGGTCCAGTCGAATTAAGATCTTTGTGTTTGAGTGGAGTTCCTTGATGGCTGCAAGTAAGCTTGGAGGACATTTCCACGTTTTCAGTTTGTCCCACAGAATTTCGCAGTCTACGCTGTCAAAGGTGTGGGAGAAGTCTATTGCTGCCAGATAGATTTTGGTGTTAGTTCTAATGGATTCCATTTTCATTAGGTTCAGCAAAAGTGTGTTAAGACCGCATCCCACGCCTTTCACAAAGCCTCCTTGCCGAGGGTCTATATGATTATGCTCAATTAACCAGTCCAGCAGCATGTGTTGTAGTTGGCTTGCGTAGATTTTTCCCAGGACATAAAGAAGGGCAATGGGTCGATTTCGGAATAGACCGATTGCCTTTTTTAAAGATCGGGACGATGATGGCACTTTTCCATTACGTTGGTGTTGCACGTTTCGCTGTTATTCTTTTGAATAATGTCAGGCAGAAGTCTGCCCATGCGTCAGGATGTAACTTGATGGTGTAGTTTGTGAGCCCATCTGGTCCCGGAGCTCTCGATGGGATGGGATTTATTGATAGAACTCAAAATGTCAGCTTTGTAAAATTTTAAATCCCAGGGATCTGTGCTTATGTTGGTTTCAAGGGCGTCAGCTTTGTTTTTGCTGAAGATTTCCATGTAATGTTTCATCCAAGTTTCTTCGGATATAGTTGACACTTGAAGCGCATCCGGCAGTGCTGATGTGTTGTTAATGAGTGTCCAAAACTCTCAGGAGGTGTTTTTGTTTTTCAGCTTCATCAGCATGTCCTCGGAGTCATTCTATAGTAAGACTGAGTTATGGGCCTTACTCCAGTTTTTGTATGTCTGCATTGCCTTTTTCTTCTTTGCGAAACAGTGGCCAAGGTCGTCACGAGATAGTTTCCTGATCTCACAGCGCAACAGCCGTTTATGCTGTAACACTTGGATGTCGAATTTATGTTTATGGCGGAACTTCGGCTACTTAAGGTACGGTTTGTGTTCGGAAAATTGGGCCAAGAGGTGTTGGTATTCAATCATGTCAGGTTCTAGATTTAAGCTGGAATCAATCTTGTTGACGTCAGTATTTTTAAGATTTAGGCTTATCCAACCTGAGCAAAATGAAATAGTGTGGGGCCAGGTTGGCAGGGTTTAGTTACGTGGAGTGGTCAGTCCCAGCTTCAACATATCATGATCGCTGTTGGTCATAGGAGTGACCCCTAATTGACTTGCTTTTAGTTGGAGGGATTCCGAGATGAAGATATAATCAAGTGTAGAAAACTGATGGTCTCGTCTCCACGTGGGATTAGCTGGGAAGTCACCCAACAAATTCCCATTTAGAAGAGCTAACGAGAGTTCATTTCATAGCACCATGATTGAGCCACTTAGTTATTTGCTTTTCCTCTTTGTGGTTTGATTATTTGACTGGTGTCATGACTCAGACAGTCGATGTTTAAGTCGCCCCAAAGTATTATTTTTGCGGCGCTGCAGTCCTCAAGTAATGGGTCCACTATAGTTGTCACCTGGTCTATGAATGGAGTGGTTCCAGTTGCGACCGGATTCCAGTACAAGTTAATGATATGTAGGAAATCAGGTTCGCGCAAGCCAGTCATTGACACTTTGGCAGTCTGGATAAAAGGTGAGATGTTTTTAGATTCCACAATTCTGAGACCAGATGTTTTTTGTTTACAGCAATCAGAAGCCCGGCCATAGGTCTTCCCTTGGATTGTTTAAACGCCGAGTTTAAGGCTATCTCAAAATGTGATGAAACGGGGCACTCCGTTAGCCATGTTTCTTGTAAACATGCTAAGTCGAGGTCGGCCATCCATGGAGTATGGAACAGATGCGAGAAACCTCTCGTATTCCAGGATCCTAGGATCGCGAACGATTTTTCGGGTGATTGCTGGCGTTACTTGCTATGTTTCGCGTTTAAAGTCGATGCAAGCCAAGCCCATTTGTCCTCATCAAGGGTACAGTGCGAGGGCTCCACGACGTTGGTTGCGTCAGGCATGCCTCCAAGACCCTCAATGGTTATTTTAATTTGTTGACTGTCCATAAATTTGCTAGACCCCTCAGTTCTGTTTGTGAAGTTAGTGACTGATAGTGCTAGAGACCCACGGGTCTTTTGAGGTGTTTGTTCTTTATCCAGTACAAGGGTCTATGCACCTTTGTTGAAGTATTTAGGACTGGTTCCGTTAGGGCCCGACTTGGGGTTCATAGCAGCAGATATGTATATGTCAAAGCCCAGTGACAACAAAACTGGGCTTGCTTCAAGCAAGATGTCTCTTATGATTCTTGATGCTAGGTGTAGTGTCACCTTGTTGTTTCTTTTTTCCATTGTGGAATTCCACAATTTTCAAGTCTTCAGAAAAGATCGTTCTCAGGCTAGGCACCAGATGAAAAAGCTGAGTTATGTAGTGACGATTCAAGATTAGATCCCCCGAGGACTCCACTCTTTCCAAAACCAGTTGATGGAACGGAGAGCCGTTTTTTGTAATCTTTATGTTGGCGATCCCACGTTTGTAAGAGGCATGGTTCTCCTCTAGGGGTGGAGCCCGTATGTGTGGATTATCAGACACCTGAGGCCTTGGGGCCGGATTTTGTTGCACGTTAACAATGGATAGATCAGGAATTGCCTCAAGGGGTTGGAATCCGCACAGTGTTTCTGAAGTTGTGTACATTGCTGTTTTTGCTCATTTTTCCTTCATTGTTAGGAAGGGTGAAGTGGTACTTTTTTCCATAGTAGGTACCAAAGTAGGCGGCAGAACCAGTGTACAAGTTCTCTGACACTTGGTCAAGGTAGAAACTCTTGGTAGTTCAGAAGGGATCACTTTAGCAGGTTCACTTGGGCGTGTATTTGGAAGATTAACGACACACAAGTCAGCGAATGGGGGCTTAGGGGAAGGAGCTAGATCGTTTTGAGGGTCTTTGTCATCGTACGTCGATAAGTTGACTAAGTCGGTTATATCGCTGGAAGGCTCCTCGACATTAATAAGTTCGACGTCTTGCTTGACGTCGTCGCACACCACTCTTGATTTTGAGAAGACAGATTCTTTTGTCACTGTGTTGTTATGAACAGTCAGATTAACAGTTTTTGTGTTACGCAGAAATGTTCTTGAACCGGTTCCGTTGCCACATTTGGGTCGCAGATTGATTTTTCATCTTTCTTTTTGGTTGATGAACAGATTTGAGGGAGACTATAGACGTTGAAGTGTCTGGACGATGGACTCCTTTGAAGATGTCAAAGACGTCCGGTCTCTTAGGGGAACTAGGGTCTCCAGTGTCAGGGGAGTAGTTTGCGTTCTTGTTTATATCCGCATTGGACAGTTAAGATCCCGAAGTTGAGGGCATTTGTGGATTTGAGTTTGCAGGGTTACTGCTTCGGAGACAGGTCGTGAGGGCTTCCACAAAGGAGGATACGTCATATGTCGCTCGGTTCGTGACCGATCTTCGTGACACTTTTTGTTTCCTTGTTTGGGGTTCCTTGGGGTTATGTTGAACCACAGACACGACGGAGCATTGGTCCAAAGGGATCGTCACCATCACACTTGAAGGCCTTTCAGCTTCAGAAGGGCGTTTGTGTGATGTATCATGGGTACACTTCTCGTCGTCATTGACCACCACACAGGTCACATTCTTGTTCGTCTTCGGTTGGGTGAGCTTAGGTTGCTCTGGTGTGGGGACGAGTTTGTCGACGGTGAAGTTCTTTGGTGACTGTTTGTGAACAGTTGTCACCGGTTTGGTGGTAGTTATCAAAACACACTAACTCGTTGTCACATATGTCAACAGGAAGGTGACATGAGTCGGGAGTGTTCCTTGTGGGGACCTCGGACTGGGACTTGAGTTTCAGGGCATCTTTTGTTACTTCTGCAAAAAGTTTTCTGTCCTCTGTTTTTTGTTTGGTCGGTAATGACGTTCAGCATGGACTCCATTTTTGTACTGAGTAGCAATAGGTCGTCTTTACTAAGGATACTCTTCCTCTCAATTTGTTAGTTTTGTATTAAGGACTGCAGTCAGTGTGGTGAGATCCATAATGTTTTCATTTATGTGCTTGTATAGTTTGATGAAGGGAGCAATAGATAATGCCATGGAGGCCATGATATTCTCCTGTAGATCTCGTGCCCAGTTTGAGTCACTAGAATTCAATGGATTCTTGCTGGTGGTTGCATGTTTATATTATTATTGTTGTTTGCATGTCCTGATTTTCGGATAAGGACGTTCCATCATGGAGGAGTCAGAAGACGTGGTATCACTCAAAGAAGAATCTGGAATCTGATTACCAGTTGGTCGCGTGATTTTAGAACTGGACTTGTATGCATGAGTCCCAGTTTCGTTTTTGGGTGAGCATTGAGCCTCGTGAGGTCCCCATTTTGGTTTTTTCCCCTTTGAGCATCTCAACATGGATGAGCTGCTGGCACCATTTCTCCTTCGTTTTGTGCCACCAGCGTCTCAAGTCGGTGACTTCACGTCCAGGTTAAGGTAAGCGGCCACTTTGTCAGTTGTTTTCGCTTGGAGATATTGGTCGCTCATTGCAGAGGCAGCAGTTTCTGCGTAGTGATTATGCCGAGCCTTGTTGATCCGAGTTAGGTCAATTAGCAACTTGTCCGCAATGTCCAGTGAATTACGTCGATTTTCTATGACGTGAACTGGGAGGATTGCGCTAGTACTTGGTGAGGTTCCATCGAGGAGGGGGCGTGGGGGCGTTGAGGCGCGAGTAGCATGTAACACGTGAGGCTCAGATGGCTGAGTGATGCCCAGAAAAAAACATTGTCACGGTAGGGACCGGAGACACTCTCTATGTAGGCTGCAGAGGCACTATAGTAAATTGAGCGTCCAGGCCTTGGTGAAGTCGTGTCTGGCACCAGGTCAGCTGCCACAGTTGAGGTGGAAGTTGGTATTTCAGGCGATGTATGAACATGTTCAGGCCCTATACAGGAATGCAACATTGATGAGTGGGCGTTTCGTGTTTGGCCCTTCAGCTGAGACACGAGGGAGCAATCCTCCTCGAATTCCAGGTTGATCGGGTCTGCCTCAGAACTGGAGAGACGGGGGCCTCCTCCAGGGCCTATACAAATGTGATCACCTCCCTTTTCTTTCTCTGTGGTCTCAAGCTCTATTCTCGACCCTATGTCTCTATAGACACCGAGCGAGTAAGACAATCGTCAGTTGCTCCCAGTACTGGTTTTGAGGGAGATTCACCAGGTATGAAAATAGGGACTGATTGCGCATTGTTGACATGGTTAGTAAGACAATTGCTCGCGCTCTCACTCACATTTGCTACGCTGCAGGCTGGTGAAGGCGCGCTGGGCGAGAGAGCGACGTGTACAGCTGTGTCAGCATCATCATGGTCATGACAACTCTGGTGACTTACTTGGTTGCGGCGGTGTTGTAATGAGGCAGCGTCGGACACAGCAGACAAGTCTTCAGTCGGGTTCAGCCTTTTTCGTTGAGCCTGCGTTTTACGAAATCCTGGCATGGTAGCGAGCAGTTCAGTGTATCTCGCGGCAGCGCTCAGTCTCACAGTCGCTCAGCGGGGAGGAGGCAGAGGGGGAGGGACAGAGGAGGAGGCAGGAGGCAAAGAGCAGGGGCTGCGAGCTGCTCGGCTGCCTCAGACTCCTCAGACTCAGTCCTGACTCTGTGCCCACTCTGCGGGGGAAACGGGTTTTTACAAGTCAGCACGCCCAAAATGGAAAGTGTTGTCAGATTGAGGAAAAACAGCACGCCAGCTCACAGCTCCTCAGACTCAACCCTGACTCCGCCCTGACTGAAAACAGTCACTTGGAAAAGTGGGTCCTAAAGGAATCCAGCAGGTACTTAATGTAACTTTGAATCCAATTACCTATGGATCACCACACAAGGCTTACAAGAAGTTCCTTAACCAACTGTGCCACATCAGCACCACCTGCCAACGAACAGGCCCTGGTCATGTTGGTCAGGTTCAGCTCAAGCAGTTACACCAGAGGGAGAACCTCACTCATGAAGCACTATTTGGCTAGCCTGCTGGGTGTCCTCCTCCAAAGGTCATAGCAGAAGCAGACAGGCAGCGCCTGCAACACACGCTGCTAAACAGGCCCCATCTAGACCTCTGCTAAGAGTGTTGCAGTACCCTGTGAAGGCACTGCTGATAGCATGTCTAACATGTGTGCCAACAGGAGGCAGCTGAGGTCTTGCAGCTGTGCATACGTGGTAAGCCCGGGTAAAATGGGAGTTGGTCTTCTGGGCCACAGCAGCCATTTCATCCACTAGCTCACAATTGCTGATAATGCATGCAACCACGAGGTGAAGGATTTTCGCAAAGCGGGGGATATGCATGGTTTTACGAATTTGTAAGCCAACAAGGACATTAAATCCATGTTCTGCTGCAGCAAAGCTGAAATGCAAACTGTGAAGCCTGAGACACTGTGCCTTCACCCAGATGTCATCATCCCACGTGACTTGCCCCCGGAAACCCTTGCATGCACAACGTTGTCTGCTGATGAACTGCATACACGTGCTGCTGCCTTAAATTACTCTGGTACCCCATTGGCTGTTGGCAAAAGGAAATTTCCATCCAGTGAGCTGCGACCGCCATGTCTCCAATGCTTATCCATGATGAATTGGACTTTTGTCACCAAGACTGCTGTAGTACTCGCCAGCTGTGGCCATAACCTAGTGCAATTTCGATACTGCTTTGCAAGAGGAAAACATTGGTCAGGGTCCCATTAGCTGCGGGAATTCAGGGTTTACCATAAAAGAATAGAGCAAGATACCCAGTGCCAACATAAAAGCAAGGTTAGCATTGAGCTAATGGTGTCATGCAACTTGTGATACGCTAAAACACTTCCGCAATGCTACCCTGACTCAAAGGAGGATCACTGCTATGCACCACCGGGGTACATGAGATAGAGAAACACACAAATAACTCACTACATAGTAATCGTGTGCCTTTAGGCCACAGGCATGCCATCTGACCCTAGATTGAAAGCTGTACTTCCCAGCTGTATTTGAACACCACAAATCTGGCTTATGGTCTGCACGTTAAGAGCTGTCAATATGTTTTGTCAAGGTGTCCAAGCTATCTTTGCTTTATTTACTGTTCCACTGATGTAATCCTTAAAGCACAGGTGCTGTGTTTTCCCTCCCCATTCTATGGCATTGGTGTCTGACGTCAGCAAAAAGCTGCCCGCATCATGTCACTTGACGCATCTACAAAAACACAGCTGTTTGTTGTGTGCGATTCACAGCAGACCGCGACTTACTCTTATCAATTGTCCCGAAAGAAGCCATGCTTCAAGGGTACGGTTCCTAACTTTACGTATTTCTCTAAACTCTCTTCATGTGCAGTAAAGTCTTTTCGCTTTACAAACGATCAGAGGCGTAGCCAGGATTGTATAACAAGTGGAGCGTGAAGCTAATGTGGTTGGGCCCACCACCGTGACATTAACACCTATAAATGCCCACACATGGCTGCTCAGTGGGCATTTACAGATTTTTGGTGGCGTTTGCCCACTTAGGCCCTTCCATGTCTACGTCTCTGCAAGCGATAATTCAATTGTGTAATTCTTTACCCTGGCATGGGTGCATCCGAGCCGTTTCCAATGGCATCATTTAAGTTTAAAAAAATTGGTGGCCGGTGTGTTTATAATGATTTAACGTAATATAAACAATGTTATTGACAATCGAGTGCTTGCCATTAGTGTTTAAGCTTCGAAGCACTGTAAATAATTATCTTATAATCGTAACTCATGGGACACTGTATGTACCTCATAAGAATATAGCAGGATCAAGGCATTTAAGTGGGTCGGGGGTGGCAGGGGCCACAGTCCTGGCAAGCTCTGAAAATTAAGCTCTGTTTGAGACGGGGCCCCTGAGGTCCCCTGCTAATCCCATCCCACAAGCTGGTAGTAGGCAAGGCTTCTTTTGTAAAGTCCAAGCTTCAGGCTTTAGAAAAAAGGCTTGCCTTGTCACTGTCATTGGCCTCCCTACATTTCTAATGAAAGTGATGTCGGGCGTGCAGTGAGGCTTGTTTTGTAAAGCCTGAAGCCCTTGTGTGAAAGCAAGAACTTCAGGCTTTACGAACATAACAAAAAAGACTATCTTTTCATTGCGTCTCCGACCCCTGCCAGACACCACTTTTATTAGAGACGCAGGAGATCATCCCTCAGTAAGAGGGTGGTGATCCCTGCATCTCCAGTTAAAGGGGAGCGTGGCAGGTTCGTGGCAGGTTTATAAGCCAAGGAAACACTGAGTTACCTGAATGGTGCCCTTTAGGCCACGGCCCCTGCCCTTTTGCAAAATCGACCCGGGGCTCTTACTGGGCGTGGCATAACAGCCAGCATTCAGTTGAGGCTTCCTAATTGCAGCACCGACCCCCTGCCATGCCACGCCCCCGCCCCCCCCCCCCCCCCAAAGCCCCCTGTTCGAGTGTGCATGGCACTGACAGCATGGAGCAGGATTCAAAGCTTCAGATCTCAACAACAATTGCTCAGCACAACAAGCTAGCCTCACAACCCACTGCCTGCAAACTCAAAGCTGAACGGTTGGTTTATTGAAGAAATTCAGACAGGAGTTCCATTCCGAGCCGGTTCCTTGGCAAGTATTCAAGTGGCGCCAGTCAAGATGGGTAATTGCACATGTGAGGGCCAAGTTCTTTCAGGTGGGGAAAATGAGCGGTTTCCCCTTTGCCGACCGTTCCACAGCACAGGTTTAAGGGGCGTCAAACAATTCAGCAAAGAAAACGGCATAAGTGGATTTACCCAGTGGTTTAAGTGGGAAGCGGGGAGTACGAGAGGCTCTAACTAGAGGGAGTGGCATAAACAGTGATAGGTAGCTTAAAAGCATCGCCTGACCCAAACAGTACACAATGAGAGCCTGCAACTTTACAGTACTTTGGATCACTCAGCATGGTCTCATATTGGAGTGTTTGGATCTGGTTTGCATATTGTACGCTCATTTCTCTGTGGGTTCTAAAGGAATCACTCTCAATATACAAACAATTCAACCCGTGAGTAAATCACCCTCATTCAGTGAATACATCACACATGACAATGGGGAGAGGGAAACATTGCACCAACAGAGTTTTCTGGTGATTTGCCTAAAATCAAAGAACATTTTAGGATCATAAGAATTACTACAGAATTGCATGTGTAAATAATAGCACATAACATTGCATAAACGGGCAAACAGTGCCAACTTCCCCGTCCGAGGCCAATCTGGTATGGTTCATGATGGGGGGTGGAGGGAAATTACATTTTTTCTTCCAAACTCACCATCTGTGTCCTCCTACAACACTTATTCTGTACATATAGCCAATTGCTGGCTCTGAAACATCAGCACACAAGTGATCCCGCTTCACCAGAATCCCCTCTGGTCATCAGCAGGTGGGGATCCAATATGATAATCTGGTTAGTAGCACCCCACCCATCCAGGAACTCTTGAGCATACCATGCCATAGAACAGCCACGTGTCTTGACAAAAAAACGACACAACACTAATATTAGCCTCCGTGAAAGTTCTGCCACCCACTAAGGCAAGACCATTACAGCAGGGTAAGGCTGCAGCTGCCAGTAACAATTTGGCTGGGGGAATGTGTTTAATTAGTTGATGAGGTGATGAATGTTAGGACAGCGGAAGCCCAGGGAAGAAGTATGTTGGTGCCTGCTCAAAGCCCGCCAAGTTGAGGAAGTTGCCCATGGCGAGTTTCCCTTAACTCCAATACTAAGGGGCAGCCATAGCAGAAAGTATGCAGCAGGAGGGGGCAAGAAAGGGATATTGTTTGGTATTGAATTATTGACTTGGTTTAATATAATTACCAGCAAGGGTTTACAACCATCCCTCCCCCCTTCGTGTGGTGTGCAATAATTAATGCCTTCTTTCTTATAGCTGGACTGTTGAGTATGGTGGCAATAGGTGGTCCCTCCCTGGTCTGATGGAGATGGCCAAGCCAGTAGGTCAGGCCAAAAAAAAAACACAAGGGATACACTGAAATGGGGCCTGCAATCAGTCTCAATCTGGCAAAATTAGGGCTCTGATGCCTGGATAACTCCTAGGACCAATCATGAGTAACATAACACTTCTTTGTCTACTAATACAGCCAAGAGAAAGCGAAACAGAATTATGAAGGCCTCCTTATCTGTACTGATATTGGACCAGTAACTGCTTCCAACCATAAACAATGCAAAGAAAAGTCTCGACTCCAGACTCCTCTAGCAGATAATCAGCGACTGGTGTAATGCCTGTAAATGGGTAAGAAAAGCTATACTCAGGCCCGGAGAACAAGCCTTTGACCCTTGTCTATTCACTTTTTGAAGTAAAAATTGCTCTGTGTCCTTTATTGGTCATTTATATTTACCTTCTCTCTCCATAATTATTAATCTCTCCAGACCTTTGGATTCCCCATATGGTCGGAGTGCTCTCCCATTTCTCTTCCTCTCGCGGCACCCATTGGAAAGTACTCTTGGCATCCCTTCCTTTCCTTTAGGGCCATCATTAATGTCTACCTAAATGACAATATAAAACCAATGGATAACACTAAGCACACCTAACCTTTGTTGAAAAATTAGTAATTGTTTAGAAATGTTCTAATATTGTTAATAGAAAATGGTTCTAGAAAATTTGAGGTGCAGGGAGATGGTCTCAACCTTGGCATCTAGGTTGGAAATACCATGAAAAGAGGAGGATGTTCCCAATCTGGGGAACTCCCGTCCCCTGCAAACTGTCTACTATCTGTAAAAACAGATCAGTGGTTTATGCAAGTGGTGTATGATTACCAGGCAATAATACTATTTGCCCAGTGCGACCACTTGCTGTGACTTAATACAATTTGTGTCAATTTTTCATATAACATAAGGGAAAGTTTTAGTCGAAAACAAAACATTTTACAAATGACAGTCTCCAAATTTCGCACAAGAACTTGAGATTTATTGTATTTGATGGCCCAACGCGTTTCGAGAATTCACTCATCAGGGGCAAATTAAATATTTCAAAAGTTCTACAAAATGAAAGAAATTATGACAAACTTAGTTTATGAAATACCATAGAATAACATAATTCAAGACTTGTTGCCAGTGCTTGTCACAATATTTCATGATACTAGACTGTCTAGCCTTTTTTGTACCAAAAAAAGATAACTTCCAAAACATAGAAGTCATTTTTAACAATTCATACAAAAGTTCATGGACCTAAACATTTTTTGGTGGTATAGATCCGAAAGTTACTCAACTTGTACATTTTTTCAAGGGAGATCTATTCCTGTTGTACGTTGATATTACATTAAGGGGTAAGACTGATAGACTGGGGGCTAAGCAGCAAAATTAGATATGCTAACCTTATGCTTTATAAATAGTGCTTCATTTCATCTGGATAAGATTGTGTTGCCGTTAGTAACTCAAAAGTAGAGTAGTTCCACCGGGTGATAATGCAAATGGCGGTCCCGAGGAGTGGTTAAATAGACACTAGTTTAGATTGCAATGCGCAAAAGTTAGTGTAAAAAGAAATACTACTTGATAATTGGTCGAAATATGCTAACCTTTTCATTTTGTGACCATGATTTTCAAATGTTGACGTAGTTAGGCCAATTCATCTATTAGGCGACCTTGTAATACCTGTAGGATTGCCACCGGAGACACTCGTTAAGACTTAGAATTACACAATGTGTCTGAACAAGGATGTAAAAAGAGGGTGATGATACTTACCCTGTATGGATAAGTACGCCTGAGTATGAAGAAGGTAAGGACTTAACGAGTTTTCAATATTTGAAAGAATGGTCTATGCAAATTTGGAGCAATTCGGAGCTCCACCGCCTGAAACCAAGGGAGAAAAGTTTCCCCATCAGGCTCTGACAGACAAGTCATGAGCAAGAGACAGAGGCGAACTCTGTTTTGAAAACACTTACTTGGTAACAAGATCCATTGTTAAAGGGACAGGTCCTCTCGCTCCGATTTCCGCGAGAAGGCAATAAGGAAATGGATGTGTTTGTTTACCATTTATAGCATCATGCCACTGAAGTCAGTGCGTGATTGCGTCATTGCTAATGACGCCATGTTAAGCATGCGCAAAAGTATGAGAAAGTCAATGAACACGGTAAATATGTTTACATACAATTATGAATGTGGACCTAAATCAATGTCGACTCCAAGTCATTAGTTTAGTTGAAAAAAAGGAAAGTAGAAAAAAAATGTACCTTACATCATAACCCGCATACGAGTTGGTAATGTATGAGTATGTTGTAATGCATACGTAACTGCCACTAACCATGACGTCCCGCTATGAACGCGTGGGTTGTGCTATGGTGCTGTTTAAGAGGTTATCAAGAAGTAAAAACTCGACCCAGTGGCTCATATGGGGTTGGAAAGAATCTCACATCTTATGACTGAAAGACAAGGTGGTCTATGGGTGGATGGTAAATCTTAGCGTCCTGACTAACTAATGGGCAGTGGTGCAGCCAACTCAATACATGTAAGCCCATCATGTAATAGGCTTGATTATACATCCAAGTATAATGTGTTGCACATCTTTCCAGATTTTGTTAGAGATGGGTCATGGTGGAAGGGAATATTTCTATGTTGACATCCTGCCTGTTAAGCTTATTGATCAATTGTTTGGGGGATTCAGCAGTGTAATCGATCTAGCAGTGTTTTATATCCACATCATCCTATTCCTATTAAGGATTCACAGTCTAGTCAGCAATATTTTAGACATATTCACATGGGGATTACCAATCTGATCCATTAACATTTTGACATATGAGACATCAATTATCAACCATATGCACAGGTATAACATTGTCCTATTTTCCTCTAAGTAACAATTTGGAAATCTATGCAAAGAGTGATCAAGCGCCTCTTTACTACTGTTGAGATGATACCAGTAGATGGTAGTGTCTTCAATATGTATTGTGATATTTATAAAAATGGACCAAGGTAATAATCCTCATCGATGCCTAATGGATTTAATGAATCAAGTCGATGGATCCAGTATAATTCTCTTTGAGATATATTTTTTTGCAGATCTCCCCTTCTGGGGAGCTGATGTAGTACCTCAAGTATTACTGCCCTCATTTGGGCAACATTATGGTGGTGATCTCTGAAATGCTTGTATACAGGATATTTGTTGTCCTTATATTTGACTTATGCTCTGTCCATCTTTCTTTCACTTTTCTAGCCATTTCCCACGTAGTATTTACCGCATGGGCAACGCAAGGAGTAGATAAAGTTTTTTGACTCACAGGTTGCATAATGTTTGTGTGGTATTTTCTTGCCCGTATTTGCATGTCTAATGTGATCTCCCTTAATCACACTTGAACAGTGTTGGCAATTAAGACAGGGAAAAGTCCCATTCTTTGGTTTACTTAAACAAGTTTGGGTGGAGGATTTGGGCCTCTCGGCTTTTATCACTCTGTCCCTGAAATTGCTGCTCCTTTTACATTTGGTGGTTGTGGGAATAATTAATTCAAATTTGGATCAGACTGGATAAGATCCCAATTCTTGTGTATTATATGCTTAATGTGGAAGCTTTGACTGGAATATCTTAGCATATGTATTAGATTGCTTTATGGGTTCTTTGGTGTTGGGGCAAGAAGATCTCCCCAGCTTTGTGATGCAGTTCTTAATATTGCTTTGTCTATGAGTTCTTCAGGGAAACCCCTTTCTGTAAATCTCGATTTCAAAATTGTGTATTCTTCTTGTAGTTTTTCTGCATCAGAGGTGATCCTGTTTGATCCTGTAAGCCTTAGAAGTTGACTGTATGGTAAGTTGTCCTTAAGATGTTTGGGATGGAAACTGTGAAAATGGAGAGAGCTGTTGACGTCTGCAGGTTTTCTGAAAAAACAGGTTTTGAGACCTTGATTTGGAATTTCAATTGTCATATCCAAAAAGTTGATACTTGGTTTACCAATTTCAATGGTGAATTTTATTCTGTTACAGCTGTAAAAGGTATTCCCAAAAGAGCAAAAGCTCTGTCTCCGTGCCAATCCATATGCCAAACACATCATCAATGTATCTTAGACAGCTCTTAATTTTTTGTTTCCAAACAGGATTTTCCAAAACAAAGGTAATTCAAAATAGTACGTGAAAATATTTGCATATGACGGGGCCACCGATGAGCCCATGGAGGTCCCGGATGTCTGTAAATAGTACTGGTTGTTATATGTTGAGGAGTTCGAATGTGAAGGTTTTGTGGATGTTGATATCTTTGTGTTTCAACAAAAAACATTCTAGAGCTTCGATACCTTGATTGTGTGGGATGGAGGTGTATAAACTGCTGACATCCATGGTGAACAGTAATACATTAGGCTGATCTGTATTTATTAGTCTGATTGTTTGCAGAAAATGAGTTGTGTCTTTAAGGTAAATTTGTGTTTTTTGTACCATCGGTTGTAGAGCTGTGTCAAAAATACTGCTAAATGTTGAAAAGTACTCTGTCCCTGCTACTATCAGCATTAGGGGTGGGTCCGTTTTATTTTTATGAATTTTAGGCTGGCCATAAAAGACCAGAGTCACTGGATGTCTATTGACCAGAAATTCACTTGTTCTTTCTGTAATCCAATCCATGTCATAAGCTTTATCTATGACTTTTTTAATGTTTTCTTTGATAGCAAAAATGGGAACATTGTCCAACTTCAAGTAGGTGTCCTGGTCTGATAATAGTTTGTGACATCCTTCGTTGTATAGAGTAGTATCCATGATGACCAAGTCATCCCCCTTGACGCTTGTTTGATACTGTTGTCATCTGCTAGTTCTTTAATAATTTTCAACTGATGTTTTGTTTATTGGTAGCAACATATTTGAGACATTTTAGTGCTTTTGTGGTTTTAGATTTAAATAAATTCACCAAAGGATGATTAATTTTAGGGTGGAAGTAACTTTTGCATTTCAATTCCAGATATGGTGAGGTCTTCCTTTCCTGTGTGTCTTCTGTCAGATTTTCAAAGAACATTTTTAGTTCCTTCTTGCAGACAAGTTTAAATAAGTTCACTTCCTATTCAAATAAACTTGTGTTATTTGTTGGTATGAACGATATTCCCAAGTTTAAGGTATCCATTTGCGATTGTGAGAGTTGTTTGGATGAGATATTGATAATGATAGGTTCTTTCAGTGTTTGTTTTTCTGTCTCACAATCAGAAATGGATACCTTAAACTTGGGAATATTGTTCATACCAACAAATAACACAAGTAGGCTCCCTCCCCCTGTACTATCCTTGCTGGGGCTGCACCCAGTTCGCCCTTCCAGCCCGTTCCTTGCACGTGAACCTTTCTGCCACTGCCCTCGCTTCTCCCTGGGCTCTGGCTTCCCAAGGCACTCACTTAACCCTCTGGCACTCTCCCCCTCACTTCTATTACTGCACTTGCACGATCCGAATGTCACAGGGCCTAGTAGGACCGTTGTTGTCATCCCTGTCCCCCGTCTTGTTGGGCCTTGAAACACATTGTGCATAGACGCATCATAAAAACCCAATAAATAAAATCTGGTTTATATACAAAAAGTGAAGCTCACAGTTATATATTTATTGGGTCCTAAGTGAAGAGGTAGTTTTAAAAAGAAAGACCCCATTAAAAAAAAAAACTATTTAGAAAGACCGCTCCGTGACCGCATGGAGCAGTGTTTCCAAATCAAACGGCCAGCCCCTGCGACGCATCCTAGTGCACACAAGGGTTGACAGGAAATGTGGTTTTGTTTTAAATTTTTTGTAGGCTGCCTAAAATTGGCTGAAAAAATAAGTAGGTCTTTCTGTAAGGCGACCTACAAAAAGTGAAAAAAGAAAATCACACAACCATTTATTGAAGAGAAGGATAGTTACTACCCAAAAGATAACTGACTGCTCTAGGTGAACCAATGACTATGCCTATACATGCAGGCTTCCTTTACTACTGTGAGACTGCCACAAGGGTGAAATCGGCCCAATAAACATACATTAATCCTAACATCAGGGACCTGCAACCATTGGGACTCCAGTTGTTTTGGATTAAAACTCCCATCAACCTTAGCTGGCATAGTCAATAGTAGGAAATCATGGGAATCTTAGCCCAAAACATCTGACAAGCCAGAGGTTGCAGACCACTCCCCTACATACACCAGAGCTACTGATAACGGACTCAATGTGTCAAACTTCCTTTAGAGTAACCCGAGCCCCTAAGACTCCAGCAAAAAGGAGAGCTCTGAAGGTGTTCACAGTACAATAGGATGACAACCACTGGCTTCCAGTTTGCACCCATCTAGGCTGCACATTGAAGTACAAATGATGTAAAGGTTGCATAACCATCAAGTAGCATACAGTACAAATATACATTTATAGCTTATCACTAGAGCTCACATGTACACTGTAGCCAGCCCCACACTCCCTCTTGAGACCCCGACCCGCATTAAAGCTAGAAGAACAAGTCACTTACCAACTAGTAACGTTCTTTCAATTGGATGTTCCTCCAACGTATTACACATCTTTGACATGTAATGTCCACAGCTGTGTACTTCGGAAACCTTTTAAGCAGAGGGCGACCTGCGTCGATGGCGTCAGGTCGATGTTCCTCGAAGGCCTCCGTCGAGGGTGACATCATCGGATGGTACAAATAGGACGTACAGCGTCCGTAGCCTCAGTTTATGTTTTTTCCGCCCTAACGTGTGACATGCACATATCCAATGCCTGCTTGACTGCACGTAGCCTTGCGGAACGTAAGCTGCAATCGCATAGGAAATTCTTCAGAGGGGCAGGCTGGGAGGGCGATGTGGAATACGTTTGAAGAACATCCAATCGAAAGAACGTTACCAGTTGGTAAGTAACTTGTTCTTCGAATGGATTGTGTCCTCCAACGTATTCCACATCTTTGAAAGACTCCCAAAGCAGTACCAGAAAAATGGAGGGGAAAATAATTTAGAGTACCCAATCAGATGACAGAATAAAAAACCGCCTTACCAAAGGCCATATCTTGAACATGCATGGTATCGAGGGAGTAATGTTAAACAAAGGTGTGGATAGAAGCCCTCTATGGACAAGAGTGCAAAGGTTCAAATGGAGCACCCATGAGGAATTTCAAAACCAAATTCAGATCCCAAACCGGCACCTGGAAAGGGGACGGTGGGAACATATTAGGGAGTCCTTTAAGAAATTGGGAAATCAAAGGAATCTTAAAGTAAGAACATTCTTCAGACGAGCGCTTGAAGATAGACAGCGCCGCCATGTAACCCTTAATGGTACCCACTTGAAGGCCCCTGTGGGCCAAAGAAAGCAAGAAAGACAACACCATAGGAATGGAACACTGAATAGGATCAACATTTTGTCCTCTGCACCAGTCGCAAAACTTACGCCAATGGCAAATGGTAAAGGGATTTTGTTGCCAGCCTCCTGGCCAAAAGCCACACCTCCATCACGTCATCCGGTAGGTCCCAATCCTTATACCTCAACCTTTCAGATACCAAACGTGAAGGTTGAGAGTCCTGACCTCTGGATGGAGAACCTGACCCCCCCCCACCACCTGCGCAAGAGCAGATCCTCTCAGTAGGGAAGACGGCGTGGAGGACAGATTGACATTTCTAGAAGGTCCGGGCACCAAGCTCTCCTGGCCCACTCCGGAGTAATGAGTTTCATGTGGGATGCCAACCTCCGTAACCTCCTTAACAATGGATGAATGATGGGGACTGGAGGAAACGCGTACAGCAGTGGGACTGACCAATCCACTAGGAATGTGTCTCCTAAGGCTCCTCTCAGAGGAAATTCCCTTGAGCAGAATCTCTCGCACTTCCGGTTGGCACTGGTGGCTAAGAGATCCACTTGTGGGGTTCCCTAAAGGGCAAAGATCTCCAGAAGGACTTCTTGAGCCAACTCCCACTTGTGAGAGATCGTGCGGTGGCCTGCTTAGAGCATCTGCTGCCACATTGTCCGCTCCGGTGAGATGAACTGCCGAGAGTGAAATTCCCTGCTGGATTGCCCAGAACCAGAGCTGCATTGCCTCTGCACAACAGGAGTGACCCTACCCCCCCCCTTTCTTGTTGAGGTAGTGCATGGCCACCGTGTTGTCAGTCATGATCAAGGCATTCTTACTCCGCACAGATGGCAGGAAAGCCTTCAGGGCCAGCCGGATGGCCCTCAGCTCTAATAAGTTTATGTGGAGTATGGACTCCGACGGCCAAAGTGGCCAAAACGGCTCCCCATTCATCAGGTTCCCCTCGTTGGCCCACCACAAAAGATCCTGGGAGACCAAGATTGGAAACTGAACGGGATCAGACATCTTGCCCGAGAACTGCGACCACTGCATCTTGAGAACCCATTGCAGGGATCTCATCCTCATCCTGGCCTCTGGCACCAGAAAAATGCAGGATGCCATGAGGCCGAGCAACCTTAAGAATTCGAAAGCTGGGAGACTCTGGGCATGTTGAAACTTGTCCACCATCTGCACAATGTGATGAGCCCTTACCTTGGGAGGCGAGCACTTACCCCCAAGGTCTTGTCCAGCACAGCCCCGATGTACTGGAGCTGTTGGGAAGGTGTCAGATGTGACTTCTTGAAATTGAGGCAGAAGCCCAGCCTTTGGAGGGAGCGGCAGGTGAGACCGAGGTGATCAAATGCTTGCTCGGGAGAATGCGCACGGATCAGCGAGTCATACAGGTAGGGGGGACGTGAATCCCCCCCTCGCCTGAGATACGCTGCCACCACCACCATTAGCTTGGTGAAGACCCTTGGGGCGGAGGTCAATCTGAAGAGCAGGACCCGAAACTGAAAGTGCGAGTCGCCGGCCGCAAACCTCAGGTACTTCCTGAGCTTGGTATGTATCGGCACATGAAAGCAAGCATCCCGTAGGTCCAGGGACACCAACCAATCCTGAAGTTGAAGGGCTTGGAGGACTTGCCGTGCATCCGAAGTAATAGTTGCCCATTCTTCGAGATGTTGAGACAGTCTGCCCCCAACCGGCGAACCATGGGACATGGCCTCATGACTGTTTTGGAGTGGCTGCGGCAGCGCCTGAAGGCAAAGAGGCATCTGCCTGAGCAGCTTTGGCACCTCTATTTCCCCGACCACCACAGGTACTTCTACGAAGACACCTTTGACTGGCGGTTCCTCTCGTTCTACCAAAGGAGGAGTAGTAGTAAAGAAAAGAACCTCCTCTGCACGGCTGTACTCTAGGATGAAAAGGCAGAGGTTGACCGACAGCTGCGCTTAAAGATTTTGCCCCAGCTTTGGAGGTCTGCAACCTCTCAAGTCTCTTGTCAACCTTGCGACCAAACAAATGTGCGCCATCAAAGGGCATGTTCAAAAGACGGGCTTGCAAATCTGGGGCAAAACCCGATTTCCGCAACCACGCAAGTCTGCGTATGACGGTGCTCGCAGCCATGGACCGGATAACACTGTCGGCCGTGTCCAAACCCGACTGAAGGGATTCACACATGGCATCCTTGCCATCTTGCATGAGAGCAAGGAACCCATCCCATTCCTCCCCCTCAGGAATATGCTCTGCCGAAAGAGAAACAATTCCACAGTGTGTGTGAACATCGTGCCAAGGCACAAGTGGAGTTGGCCGATTTCAATGCCATACTCCACGCAGAAAACACCTTACGTGCCCAACCGTCGAAGCGTTTGTCATCCCTATCTGGAGGGAATTGTCATGGCCACTGGACAAGGGTCCAGTCCTTCCTGACCCCCAGGGTCTAAACGGACCCAGTCCTGGCACCATTGGCACCACCGCTCATGAAAAAGTGTGCCTTGCACACACTGTGCCTAAGGCACGTGCATCAGGGCCGGGCGTGGCCATAGATCATCACTGGAAGGCACATGCAAGAGTACCTGGGAGGGGCAAGGTTGACCCACTAGGTGGGGCTAAAGGGAGGGGGCAGGGC
This sequence comes from Ambystoma mexicanum, assembly GCF_040938575.1. Lineage (NCBI taxonomy): Eukaryota > Metazoa > Chordata > Amphibia > Caudata > Ambystomatidae > Ambystoma > Ambystoma mexicanum. The sequence continues at coordinate 166,390,644 of NC_090929.1, forward strand.
CAGCCTATATAAGGCCAAACATACACGTGCCTTCGCTTCGCGTTAGTCTGCTTTCTTCAGTTTAACACTTACCGCTGTGCTTACCTTTGCATCCACTTGGTTCCAGCTGCTCCATCTCTGAAGACATCTTACCGGATTCCAGCAACTCATCGCTGAAGGTGCCTTTTACCGGAATCCAGCTACTACACCACTGAAGGCGCCTCTTACCTGAATCCAGCTACTCTACCGCTGAAGGCACACCCTACCTGCTTCCAACCGCTCCATCACTGTGTGCGCCTCTTACCAGCATCCCATCACTATCGGAGTCAGAGCCTTCTTCTCACCTGATCGGGGCGTCCAGCTACTCGGAGCTCTGCTTCTTTTCTTCTCCTTTGCGGTACCTTCATCCTGCAACCACGGAGCTGCGTCGAACATCCAGACTTCGCTCTACGCCGCCGGCCTTCTCCTGCAAGAGAGAAAGAACACAACAGGTTAAAAATCATATAGATAACGAACGCTTGGCCTCGACGTACTTGAAACTATAATTTCACCATAAAGGCCAATTTACCAGCTAATTTGGGAGTTCCATCATCCTCAGGGGAATGCACTTAATTTTGGCACAAGGGGGTCGAGGGAAGTCACGACACCACCACACCATTCTCATTGCCTCTCATATTCTCTCAGGGGCAAATCCAGCATCCATAACAGCAGCCTCTGCAGCAACAGTGAGAGAGAGGCGATCCAGGGGAGCCAAGTCGAGGGAGGGCTCCAACTGAGCCCCAACGCCCCCGCAGAGACCAGGTGAGCGTAGCAGGATGGTAGGGTATGCCACCTGCCTCGTGTTGGCCGTAGCCGCCTGAACCACCAAACTCTCGGGAGTGAGGCGAGATCAAAGGTAGATGGGGTCGCTACCGGAAGGGTGGTATTTCTTAATTAACGATTTGTTAACTGCCGGAAGAGATTCCGGGGTCTGCCAAGCAGCCACCACCCTTTTCTGCAAGGTCAAGTGAAAGGGTAACACTGGGTCAGAGGATGGACCTTGATCCAAAAGATCTGTTAAGTGACCTTGGATAAAAGCTTCAGGAGGACTGGACCAGCCAAGATACTCCGTGACCCTAGCCATGAGCCTCTTGTAGGACGAGTCAGCATGAGCCCCAGGCTCACGCCTGCCAAATTCCACCTCTAGAGAAGTGTCCAAGCCAATGGCATCATGAAGAGATTGCCTCAACTCTTCCATTTCACTGTCTCCAGCAAAGACAGGAGCCAGCTCAGGCTCAACAGGGTGAAAATCGAAGTCTGACCTCTCCTTCTCATAGAGGTCATCCAGAGGGAGGTAAAAATCCTGCCTCTGGACAGAATAGGGTCTGGAATCCATAACAGGCCTTACAGATTTGGGAGTAGCCTTCCTTGGAGGAACCACAGTAGTAGGGATCTCCATCGGTAAATTTTGGCCTGAAGGCGTCGAGGGCGCCAAAGGCTTTTGTGTTGAGAGCGCTGACGGTTTCAGCATCGACGTCGATAACGGCGCCAAGGGCTGGTGCGAAGGCAAAGCTTCGACATCGTAATCCGACGGACACGGCGTCGACTGAGTCGACGGTGAGCTCAAGCCCTTAGCAGATTTCTACAGTCTCGCTGGGGACGAGGACCGAGACCTGGAAACACGTCTCTTGCGACCATCCTGAGCCTTGTCCGAACGGGACCTCGAGGACCCGAGCCCGAAGGCGTGCGAGCCACAGATCCAGACCGTTCCTTGCTGGCTTCTACCTAAGGTGCGGATGGAACTGTGCCCTGGGACTGGAAAATCACCAGCATGTGCTCCCTGAAGGCAGCCCATTCCTCCGGAGTGGAGGACTTGGGCATGTCACTTTCCTCGCGGCTCCCTCCCCCGAGGAGGATGGGGAAGGCTACCGGTGACGGCACGTCCGAGAATGCTGGGACAAGGAGGATGAATGACAGGAACCAGTCCGGGACCATGATCCCCGGGACTCCTTCTGACGTGGTGAGTCAACCCTCGAGTCGCCGTGGACATCCCCTTGGACTTTATCTTTAGTTTTTATGGGATTTACTGGGTTTAGAACCCCTACCTACCTGAAGCTTCCCCTTACGCTCCTGCAAGGCCTTAGCAGTCAGCGACTGGCATTTGGAACAGTCGTCGGTGGCATGACTCTCGCCCAAGCACCACAATCAAATGCGATGCGGGTCGGTTATCGACGTCTTAGACTTGCAGTCCCAGCAAGTCTTGAAGCCAGAAGGCGGAGTCGGAGGGATCGAAGAAGACATTCACAAGGAATACACGAGGTGCGCCGAGTCTCAGAAGCAAACACGTTTGCGGGAAAAACTGAACTGAGGCTACGGGCACCATGCGTCCTATTTATAACATCCGGTGACGTCGCCCTCGACGGAGGCCTTCGAGGGATATCGACCCAACGCCATCGACATAGGACACTCTCTGCCGAAAAAGTTTCCAAAGTGCACAGCTGTGGACATTACATACCAAAGATGCGGAATAGATTGGCGGACACAATCCATTTGAACAACTGTTTGCAGGGTGGCTTCTAAATTCAATGCAACGCTACTGTAAGTAAGAGGGGGTTAGGTGAAGTGGTGGGCGAGTCACAATAAGGGTCCACTAAGAGGTGGTCAGGGGTGGGAGGGTTTGTGATGGTTTATGCACCCCATGAGTGGCCTGCAAGTATGTATGGGTCACGTTTTTTAATAAGTGGTCCCATAAATATTTGCAGGTCACTTAAGGGGAAGTTCGAGCAACTCTACTGTAGACCCCAAGGTCTACAGAGACGACCGATTAGAGATCATCATTGGTATCACATGCTTTATTGCTGAATTGTGCCAGAGCAGGGTATGCCCACATCCTATGGCTAAATCACTCTCCCCACGCCCTCTTCAACACAGCACAGCACAGCAATACACTTCTATGTTTTCATTTTTGGATACGTAAGCAGGCCTTAAGCTTTAGCCACTCAGACAATGGTGCTGCATTAGGTCAGGGGCCCTATGAATAGTTCTTTCATTACCGAACATGCTCTCCTCCACTGTTTGTCGAACAAAGGCCCCCCCCACACCATCCTTAACTAGCTCAGCTTTGGAACCCATTCCTACCAGGCAATTAGTGCTGAAGATATAAACAGAAACAAGAGCCTTCTACGCTTAACCAGGTGCAAAACGCAAGCCTTTTAGTTGCATCTATATTCTGATGCCTTTGGAATGACAACCAATGATATATGCAGGGTGATCTTAGTCTGTTTTAATGTTGTTTGATTCTAGACAGGCTTTGCAGTTGATCCACAAAACACTCGATTGTTAAGGCTGCTGCGTCAGGGGGGGGGGGGGCATTCGTGTATGAAGTAACTCAACTAGCATGTTGTCACATGGCCTTTAAACTGTGTAGAAGGCTTCAGAGTTGGAAGGAAAATGTACAGCAACTCTACATTTCTTGATTCACAAGTGCTGCTGGAATCGTCCTAACTTGATGGTTATGTGTATGGCCTCAGACGCTTGACCCTGGAGGTGAACACCTTCTGGGAATTTTTTGGTCATGCTGTACGTTCCATTTTCATACTCCTGTTCTTCCTAACCGGTTTACTACTATTTATTTTTTCATGTATGTATTTATATACAGGAGGAACAATGTTCTTTAGATCAAAAAAGAACGTACAACAGATAAGAAAAAAAATTTGACGGGAAGCAGCGAGCTTTTTACAATGGGGCGAGTTGGAGGGACATTCTGACCAGGTTGTGGATGGGAATAAATGGAACAGTCACCGGGGACAATACATAATTGGACATAAATAGATTAAGAACAACCAACATTGGAAATTCTTAAGTGCAGTTAGGAGGTACGGCCAGCTGTGCTTGGGACGTGGCCATGTTGGGTGAAGTGCTAGAATGGAGGCAGAGGAAGTGAGTGACAGAGGCAGGTTAGAGGCAAGGACAAAATGTTAGCTAGCAGACAGATGAGAGATAGGGCAAGAGGGTAACTCAGAGGTGAGGAGGTAGGCTTTTAGTTTGGTTTTAAACAAATACATGTGGACTGTTTGTTGGATGTCCGGGGGAAGAGAACTCCATGCAAGTGGAGCAAGAGCGGAAGTGAAAGAAAGAGCGGATGCGAGAGGAAGCATAAGGAGGGCAAGGAGCCACAAGGGCAGTCGAGGAGGCACAGCAGAGATTACGAGAAGACTTGTAGAGTTGCATAGAGGTTGATTGTGCGAGAAACCTGAGGGCATCCTCACTCCTACTTCCCCTGGATCCTCATCTCAGGTGGAACTACGAGGCAGAGTGCACCGAGACCAGAGACGCTGTGAGGCTGGGCTCGGGTCCTGCGATTGGCAAAGGAACCATTGCTCCTTTCTACAAAGGTCGCAAAGTGGGAAGTGGTGCTGGGTGGGGCAGTTCTCCTAAATCAGTAATTGAGTGCTTGTTACCTCAGGGTGTGGCGTTGACCCCGGAGTGCCTGAGGGGCAGTCAGAGACCCCCTCACAGCAGAGGCAGTCAAAAGGAGTGGACCTCTGGTGAGGCGATACAACCAAGAGGTTGACATGATCAGCAGAAGCAGGCTGAAGCAACAGTGAGTCTCTGGGCAAAAGGTAAACACCGGGCTGCTCTGCATACGAACGCAAAAACCGTGTGATACTGTTACAAGTAAAGCAAAGGCATTGTTAGACCCAACGCACTATAAAAATGCTATATGCGAGCAGAAACAAAGTGGCAAGTCATTTTTTAATCAATCTAAAAAGGTACGGTGTGAGAGAGGCAGCTCGCAAATGAACTTTTCCCTTGTCGAGTGACAACCTTTGTTTATAAAAGTATTTGAAGTTCAATTAATGGAAAAGGGAGGAGGAAACCGAACGCATGCATTTCCTAAGCCAAGAGAATGTTGTAGCTGGTATAAAGAAGCGCTAAGGAAGCAGTGTTGGCAAGCCAAATGGTCTATGCAAAGGAGAGTGATAAACCAGCAGTATCAATATTGAATGCCAAACTGAATGAACACTTCAAGGGCAGAGCCAAGATCTGATGACAGATGAATGTGAAATTGCCCTTTTGAAAGCAACATATGAAATAAGAGAGCAAGTGTGAAAGAGCCCAAGGAGCATGACAGAAGTGGAGGGAAAAAATAAAACCACTGCAAGGTGAACTGTAGGCATGAATACATTGTGACAAGGCCAAAGACTGGAAAAGGAAGTGTGACACAGGTATCCCGTGATTATAACGGGAAAAAACAGAGGGATTTTTTAATGAACCCAAAACAACAACAAAAAAAAAACAATATTAAAAAAAGTATATATATGGGTGTGGGTTAAGGGGATAAAACGGGTGGAGAGGGGGCTATGGTAGGCCTAAACTCATAGGGAAACTGTGGTTTTGACCCCCAAAACAGAAAATAAATACATATTCTGTGTTTTTTTCGCTGTTTTGAGTTTGTTGAAAAATCCCTCTCTGTAATCGTTTGTGATAAAATCACATAGAACCGTGATACATTGTGGCAAAGCCAAGAGGCTGACAAGGAGAAGCCAAGTGAGTGTTAACATAATACCCTTAAAAGAATGGGATTTGGGGACACTTATCAATACTATTCGGGCATTGAACTTGCACATTAACGCTAAGGTTTGAGTGAATGGTGCTATGTCTTCCTCTTTTTTCTTGCATAGGGGGACGAGACAGGGATGCCCATTGTCGCCTTATCTATTTAATTTGGCCCTGGAACCGCTCATTGCGTATCTAACGCAGGAACCGAGTCTACGTGGCCTCCAATTCGGGAATGATGAGGTAAAAGTTCTTTGTTATGCTGATGATATGACCATTGTTTTGTCCAATCCGGCGGAGGGATGCGATAAGCTTAAAAGTATGTTTGAGGAGGTGGGTCGGTTATCTGCCACAAGATTAATTGGGAGAAAACGGTGGCCTTCCCGCTGGATGTAAGTCAGCCGCGGGATATCTTGGGTTCATGGGATTGTCGTTGGGAAGTGGGTGCTGTAAAGTATCTGGGAGTTTATTTAGTCTGAGACTTGAGGAGAATGGTTGGATACTATTTGTCTAAAGTACTGGAGACCATGAAAAGGGATATACTAAAATGGAGCCAATTGAAATTGGGGTTATGGGCTACGGTGAATACAGTAACAATGGTTCTTTTACCCAAAATTCTATACATTATACAGCCCATCCCTTTAAAATTCAGTAAGAAGGTCATTGGCTCTGTTGATAAAGTTTTTCAGTACTTCCTCTGGGGAGACGGCAATAGACCAAAAGTGCCTAGGCATATATTGCAGTGTCCTGTAAAAGAGGGAGTGTTTGGGTACCCAAATCTGGGGAAATACTGTATTGGTTTTGTCCTGAAGAAATCCACTTTTTATCTCTCTGAAGCGAGCAGCTATGTACCGAATTGGCATATCATTGAAAACTCAAGTTTCACCTTAAGCTCGAAGTACTGTCTACTCTATGTCAAAGCTGCCGGGTTCGGGAGCTAAACTACCAACTATGTGTACTACTAGGGAGGCAGTAAAAAATTTGGTGATAAATAGTGGTGATGATGTTTGGATGCATTATGATGCTTCTCTGTGGCATAATATGGGTCTGCAATTAGCGAACAGGCCCTTGTGCTGGAAAAGTTGGATTAATAAGGGTATACTCAAGATTCGCGTATGGCACAATGATCGTACGATTCCCTTCGATCAACTGAGGACGTCTTTTGGGATTGGGGGTAGGGAACGGGAGCGTTACATGTCTTTGAAGGTCCTTTTGATTGAATGGACTGTTATGTTGAATGATGCTATCGCAGAGAGGCCCTCAGTGTGCGAGATTGTTCACTCCTGCCAGTGTACTGTATCCACATATATAAAGTTGATGCCAATGGATAATCGGGAGGTGGTAGCATGGGATAAGCTTCGCCAGACTTGGATAGAGGAACTTGATGTCGATATACCTGTAAAGGAATGGGAGTATTTGCTCCGTGTAGGGGTGCAATCAAAACTGGATCTGGGGCTTCGTTACATTAGGCAACGGATCCTTTACAGATTGTATTGGACGCCATCTAGGATGTCAAGGTTGGGTCTTTTGGAAAATGATGTGTTGGGGGTGTGGATGTGGAGGGGGGACCTTAATGCATATGTTGTGGGTGTGTTCAGGAGTGTCTGTTTTTTGGTCTGAGGTGTTAGATAGATTGGCCATTGTGGTGGAGGAGCAACTTCCACGTACCTTTTGTTCTACTATCCTATTGTCGAACAGGGGAAGGGGATATAGGGCCAGGGACAAAACTGATTGGATAAATAGAGTTTTGGTGATGGCAACTAAGCAGATATTGCGGGTTTGGAAGTCAAGAAAGAAACCAAAGGTGGAGGATTGGTTGATGGATGTGAAAACTCTGTCAAATTATGAAAAGGTTATGTTTTTACATCAGGGAAAAGAAGATTGTTATTTGCGATCGTGGGGGTCCTTTAATGAGTTATACGTCTAGGTTTCCTGTATTTTATATGCGAAAGTGAGTGTACATTGGTCGGGGGGTTGGTTGGAGTGGTTTATACATCGTTTGTTGAGTTTTTTTTGTGTTTTGTGTAGTCTTGTCTTGATGGTTGTGTGTCCGAAAATTGATCACTGGTTGGGTTGTAAAGTGGCATTTTGTTCTTCACTTGATTTATCGCTTTTCATGAATTATTATGTATGTTTTTATAGCTTTTGTTAATGTTCTACATTTTACGATCTATACTATGTACTGATTTGGCTGTTTGTTTTTTGTATGTTTATTTAAAATTGAAATAAAGTGAATAAAAACAATAATTAAAAAAACATTCACACAGGGGTAGATACAGGAGAACTTGTGTGGGCTAAAGAGCCTAGGGTTCCTAGTTTCACGACCTGAAATGGGTGGACTCTGTGGTGTAACAACTGCCCCTAAACCAGGAAACCCTCAATTGTGAAAGCCAAAGACACTGTTGAAGTAAATCAAGAAAGAGTAATTTGATTGAACTGTTAATCCTATCCAGAAGGGCTGTCAAGTTGATCTGGAATGAGTCGTTTGGAACTTTCAGAGACTGATACTAAGTATAAGTTGGCAAGCTAAAGTCTTGGGCAAGGAAAACCTCATACTTACTGAACTTTGGTGCACTCTTGAGGACGGGAACCTCAGGACCCTTTTTGGTGGAACTGTGCTTTCTGGAACTTGGGGAAAGGAATCACAAGGATTTGTGGAACTATCTTGAACATGGGAAAGGTAATCCCAAAACTTTTGCTGAACTTTCTTGAACTTGGGGAAGGGGAGCTGAAAAGCAAGCTATGAGCTGGAAGAAGCTCAGAACCTTATTTCAATCACCATTTCTTTCATTGCTGACATCCCTACACATTGTTTAGCTTTAGTTGTGGGGGAAAGGATAGGTTTTGGACACAGACAGATTTTTAAGTTCAACATTCTGACTCAGACTTTCCTTAGTTTCATACAGGTAGGGAAATCCCACATTAGTTTAGGGAAAGTTAGGCCTTCATCCATCCTGACATTTGTGTTAGTAAAGCAATTTGGTTTGAACTTTAAATCTGCTGTATGTGTCTTGCTTCATGATGCATTCACAATACTGTGGATAGATTTGTGAACCAGAAGAAGAATTTTAATTTTGGCCCTGTTTGCATCATCAGCCATCCAGCCTGGTGACAGCACGGGTAAGTTGGTGTGCAGTCAGGGAGTTTAAATAGAGTCCTGATAGTGAAGTTAATGATCTTATCGAGAGGACAGAAAGCATAGTTGGGGAGACCAAAGAGGATGCTGGCACAGTTCAGTTTAGAGAAGACAAGAGTTGTTAAGAGATGCTTGGTGGCTTTGAAAGGATGGAGGTGCACGATTTTCCCAATATTTAGGACGTTGAGGTGAGCTGCTGTTCCAGTTTTGGAGATGAAAGTAGAGGAGGCGTGAGAAGGGTCATAGATGATGCAGAGGATTCTAGCTCGTGAAGAGTAGGGGAGAGTGTCAGGTGGAAACTGGATCGTAAGAGGAAGAGATGAGAGAGAGCTTTTGGCAGGGAAGAAGAGTACCTGTTTTGGTAGAGTTTACCATCAGAGAGTGCAAAGCCAACCAAAATGTAATGGCAGAGACACAGTTGGACATTTTGACAGAGATCAGAGGAGAGTTCAGGAAAAGAATAGAAGATGCGGGTGTCATCATGAAGAGTTGGTACGAGAACCCAAATGAGGAGTTTAGTGCCCCAACAGCAGAAGTGTAGAGTGCAAAGAGGAGCAGACCCAGTACAAAGCACTATAAAACACCAACAGTTAGAGGAGTGAGTTGAGAGGTGCTGTTGCTCCAGGAGGTTGAGAATTGGCGAAATGCAAGGTAGGATTCAATCCAGGCAATGGCTCGATCGCGAATCCCAAGAAGAAAGATTATTAAGGAGAACAGAGTGATCAACAGTATCAAAGGCAGCAGACAGGTCAAGGAGAATTAGGATACAGTATACTTTTGAGTGCTTAGCAGAGGCAATGAAGTTGGACACATTCATGAGAGCAGATTTTGTGGAGTGACAGGAGCGGAAATCTGCTTGTAGGGGGTCTCGAAGGTTGTGGATGTCTAAGATATTAGTAAGACGGTTGAACACAACCCTTTCAAAAACATTATAATGTGGAAGGAGAGACCTAGGGCGAAGGCTATCCGGTAGGTCCGGGTCAGCCCCTTGCTTTTTTAGAAGAGGAATGACTGTGGCTGTTTTGAAAACAGAGGGAAAAGCAAGCAGAGTTGAAGGACAGGTTGAAGAGTTCAGCGAGGTGAAAGACCACTATAGGAGCAATAGACGACTAGTTGAGGAGCAAGAGGTTCTGATGGGGCCAACGAGGTGTTACCCCTCATCAGTAGAGCTAGCACTTCGTCAGTATTAGAGTTACTAAAGTGAGGATTGGAGGCAGAGTAGGCGGAGTGTAAGATGTAGGAGGTGGGAGTGTGAGAAAGGTCAGGAGAGAGTCTTTAATTTTGGTAATTTATGCAGCAAAGTATTCAGCTAGGTCATTAGCTGTGAGAGTGGAATTGATAGTCATAGACTTAGGAAGGGTGAGGAGTGAGTTAGGGTGCCCTGCAGCTGGTGAGGATGGTTGGAGTGAGTCATTGAGGGTTAGGTAGAATTCCCTTTTAGCTCTATCAAGAGTGGACTTGAGAAAGTTCAGGGCAGAGAGGTGGAGTTGCAGGTCCTCATGCGAGTGGGTACGCCTCCATTTGCACAGCAGACGACACATATCCGTGCAGAGAGAACATGAATGGGATGAACCGTGGTTGAGGATGTAGAGACTTAGGGGTGAACGTAAGCAGTGCAAGTGACAGGAGAATGAGTCATAGTAGGGACTGGAAGCTGGAGAAGGCAATGTTGGTGGAAGAAGTATTGGGTGTGAAGGAGGAAAGTGCGAACTGTAGGTCGGAGAGAAGGGGGAAATGGCAGAAGGTTTACATCTCCTTTTAGTAATAGGCGAAGCAAGTGGTGAGGAAAGGTAAGAGGGTGGAAAGGCTATGGTGGTGGAAACAATTGAGTGATCAGATAAGGATGGTGTGACAGTATTTGTGGCTGGGAGAGGTGGAGATTAATAAGAGATCCAAATACCCTCTGTGTGGGTAGGTAGGTTATGGACAGAGTGGAGAGCATTCAGATTTCTGAGAAGAGGTTGGAGAGGGAAGGTTAAAGTCACCTAAAAGAATGAGGTGCTGTTTAGTGGAAAACAAATCAAGGAGTTGCCAAAGGTCATCAAAGAAAGGTTCATTGGTACCAGGAGGGCAATAGATGGAGATGATGTGAACCAAGTAAGGCAGAGCAATAAAAGAGATGGCGAATTCAAAAGAGGTATGAGAGGACGTGGCATTGGAGAGTGGTGAGGGAATTGGGCGGGAAGAGAGTAGGTGTCTGACGCCTCCACCTCTGCCAGTCAGTCGAGGAGAGTGAATGAAGGATAGTTTGGGGTCGTGTAGTGCTGCCAGAGTGGCAGTATCATATGGAGAAATACAGGTTTCAGTGATAGAAAGAAGGTCTCTTGGAGGAGAGCTGGGGTGAAAGTAGTTGGTGATAAAGGAAGTTTTGTTGCATAAAGACTAAGCATTCCAGAGCGCAATGTTCAGTTGATGAGGTAAGGAAGAGAAGTTGAGTCTCAGAGAAAGTGAGGCGAGGTGGATATATGTTATAGGAGGTATGGTTAACTCGTCGGCTTTGTTTATTGGAAGGAGGTGGAAGAGAAATTGAGTAGTGGGAGTTTCAAGTTGTGAGTTTTATAATAGGGATAGGAAAGGAGGAGGTTGTAGAGTGATTGGGGAAAGCGTAGGGAAAGGTTAGTAAGAGGAGCAGGACTGAATGCATTATAGGTTATTAGTACCTGGAGAGGGGGGTGGTGGCCTCCCAGCCAATGGAGGCTCAGAATGCGGGCGTTACCAGACGGTAAGCCCACTGCCCTGAGCCTCCTTAGGGCTGGCAGCCGCCATCTCCCCTCGCCGGGGAAGGGGGTAAGTGACTCCCGTCTCCTATTCCCTTTCACCTATTCCCCCCCGCCCCACTTACCTTAATCCGTTCCTGATCGGGAGCAGGCATGCCAGGTACACATCTGTCCCCGGCGCGTCCGCTCCCGATCTGCGGCACACCACAATGAAAAGCAAGAAGGGACTATATGTCCCTTCTCACCTTTCCATGGCAGCCTTTTTTTTTTAACTTTTATTTTCTCAGTTGCTGCGATTATGAGACATTTCACAGGTTTATGGCACAACAACGTCAGACAGGTTGAGATGGTCTAAGGACCTGAACTCAGGCACCATGTCGCCAAGCTGAACGATTGTGGGGAGGGATGCCACAGCTGTTGATCCCCCTGGTGAAGAAGATCAGGAGTCAGTGGCAGCCTGATCGGTGAACACACACCGACAGGTGCTGAAGATCTGAGAACCAGAGCCTGGCCGGCCACCACAGGGCTATAAGCAGAAGAGAACAGTTCACTGTGTTCTTCAGCTTGCAAATCGTGCGATGAATCAGAGGCAGAGGCGGGAAAGCATAGGCCCTCATGTTGTGCCAAGGAATCTCAAGCGCATCCCCCAGCGAGGAGGATCCCAGACCATTTCTGGAGGCATACAGAGGAAGATTCTTGTATGCCGCTGTTGCGAAGAGGTCCACCTCCGGGGTGCCCCAACACAGGAAAATCCCTGAGAGGATCTCTGCCTTCAGTTCCCACTCGTAGCTGGCCATCGTCCGCCGACTGAGGGCATCTGCTGTGATGTTCAGCTGGCCCAGAATGTGTACCGCCACTAGCTAGACACCATGATGAACTGTCCACTCCCAAATCTGGATGGACAGGTCCGCGAGAGGGGGAGACTTGGTGCCCCCCTGCTTGTTGATGTAATACATTGACACCACATTGTCCATGCGGATACGGATCACCTTGTTGGCAATGATCGGTCTGAACGCCTGGAGCGCTAGGAAAATCGCCAAAAGATCCAGATGATTTATGTGGAGGAGCTTGTCCTGAGGCGACCAAAGGTCCGAGACCTGAAGAAGATCCAACGTCGCGCCCCACCCCAGAAGGGAGGAGTCCGTCGTGACCATTACCATCGGTGCTGGGTCCTGAAACCCCGCCCCCACCGACAGGTTGCTGAGAGACGACCACCACTCCAGGTCCACTCTCATGGAAACCAGAATCAATATCAACTTGGAGTCCGTATCCACGGCTTGACGCCAAGAACTCTGCAGAGCCATCTGAGTCCGCCTCATCTTGAGACGGGCGAGAGGTAGAACCAAAACACACAGCGCCATGAGGCCCAGAAGCCTCTGGAACCACCAGACCGACATGCTCTCCGACTGCGCAAACATCTGACACGTGGCCAACAGATCCGCCATTCTGTCCCCTGTCAGGTAAACTCTGCAGTCGATCATGTTCCAGCGAAAACCCAAGAAAATCAAGTCCTGAGAGACCATCATGGAAGATTTCCGCCAGTTCACCGACAGCCCGAGGTTAAACAGGAGCTGGAGGAGAGACTGAAGATTGCAGGCAGCTTTCAACAGGCAAGGGCTGCGTAAGAGCCAGTCGTCGAAATACGGATACACATGGATACCCTGCAGACGAAGATAGGCCGCGATCACCGACATCTTTGTAAAGACACGCGGTGCCGAGCTGAGGCCAAAAGGAAGCACTCGAAACTGGAAGTGCTCCTCTCCCACAGAGAAACTAAGATATCTCCTGTGTGGATTCCAGATCAGTATATGCATGTACGCATCCTGAAGGTCCACAACGCTGAGCCAATCTCTCATCTGCAAAGAGGACCGTATCTGGCCAGGTGTGATCATCTTGAATTTCTCTTGGGGTAGGAAAAGATTGAACTGGGAAAGGTCTAGGATGGTGCGCAGGCCAGCCTGGTTGGGTTTGGGCACCGTAAACAGTCGGAAGTAGAAGTAGAAGCCCTCCCCTCGCTCCCCCAGGGGAACGGGTTCTACAGCTCTGAGGTCCAGCAGTTTCTGAACCTCAGCTTTTAGGGAGGATGACCCCGACTGCTGGTAAGGAGGGTTGAAGGGTGGGGTAGGGGGTAAGGGGAAGCGGAAGCCCGCTCGAGCGGCTGACAAGACCCACCGGTCCTCGGTGATGGTCTGCCACGCCTCCCAATGAGATGCATTGCGCCCTCCCACCGGGGTCTCGTGCGCGGAGAACCCTAATTTGGTAGGGCTTTTCGGTGGTGTTAGCACCTGAACCCGAAGAGGAGGCTGAGGAGTGGGAGAAAAACAGAGTCCGCTGCTGCCTCCGGCGGAAATTTCCCAAAGGGAATTTCCCAATGGGGTATCCACTCTGCGGGATTTCCGATCTAGAAGCCCCCTGAAACCAGAGGAGGGCCGGCTTTGCGACAACGGTCTCTGGGTCCTAAAAGGAGTTTTAACCAAGACAGACAAGGACTTGGCCGTCTGGGTGCTGTCCTTCGTGTTGGTGAGCTCTACATCTGTCGAAGAATGAAAAGCTCCTTACCGTCAAACGGCAGGTCCATCATCTTGTCCTGCACCTCCTTTGAGAACTTGGTGGCGTGCAACCAAGCTTGCCGAGTGGTATCAACCCCCAGCATAAGGCCCTGAGCCGAAGTGTCAATGTGATGAGCCGCGGCCTCCAGCAAATCCTGGGCCAAGACCCTGGCATCCGATAATCCCGCCTTGAAGTCATCCAGCTTCTCGACCGGAATGAACTCCTATAACTCCATCAGACCTTTCCACATCTTCATATTCGCCCTCGCTAACACCAGTTCTGCATTGGCCTGCCGCAGCTTCAGGGCCGAGTTAGCAAAAATCTTCCTCCCAAGGGAGTTGAGAAGCTTGTCCTCTTTCCCCAAGACCTGAGTAGCCGTCCTAGAAGAGGATGCTGCAGGCCTGGACTGTGAAGTGGCCGCAGCCACCACCGTGGAGGAGGGGGGGGGGCGGACAAGATGCTAGAGCCACCTCTTCTGAGGAGTGCAGCCTATAGCGCGTGTCAATTTTCTCATTGATGAAAAGTCCAGAGAGCGGCTTTTCCCAGACTCCATGGACCTCGGCCAAAACGTCCTTCTGCAAGAACAGGCCGGTTCGCTCTGAAGGAGACAAGGTGAACGCCCCCGAAAGCACACCCTCCTGCGGAGAAGGTGCCTCGGGCACTGGAACACCCAATAGGCACATCATGTCCATTACCTGGTCGTGAAAAGCTCTAATAGAGCGGGGCTGGTCTTCGCTGTCCTGATCGCCCTGCGCATCATCTGACAGGTCAGGGTCCTGCTGGACCACGTCGGGCACCGCCTTGTCCACAGGGGACAACGGAGGCAAGGGCGTAAGGGTAGGGGGAGGCACCGCAGGCAAAGGCAGTGCCGGCAGAACCACCGGAGGTACAGATGGAGCCGAAGGTGCAGGTGGGCATATCTCCCTAAAAAGACCCTTGAAATACTCCCTCATGGGGTCGGTACACACGAGTACCTAAAACTTGCCGAAAAAAGCGTCCTCCGGAGAAAGCTTTGGAGCTGCCGGAGAAGGCCTCATGAGGAGGATAATTCTAAGGATGCAGAGGGGAGGGTTGCCAAGCAGGCCCATCCCCGGAGGTGTCCACATAAATCAAGGGTGCTGAACCCACAGGCAGCAAGATGTTGTGTGGAAGGGGCATCTGAGCGTTCCAGTCATAAACTGGACGAAACGGGTGTGCACAAGGAACCTTATGTTCACCTACAGAACGGCTTCCCATACCTGAGGCCGATGGCATAGTTATAGGGGAAGCGCCCAAAATGGCCGCCGTGGTCGTGGCGGGAACGACCGCCATTTTGCCGTCACCTGAGGGGAACTGCGGCACGTGTGGAAGTGAGGCAGGAGTCCCCGCTGGTGGATCAGGGGTTTTCATTTTAGCCTTTACACAAGGAACCTCGGCCGAGCCGGTACTGTGCGTCCTGGAATGTTTCTGCAACATATCAATAGCCAAATTAGCCTTCATAGGAAGGACCTCGGCACTGCTGGTAAAGGAGGAACTTGGCTCACTCCGTGCCCCCTTAACGGTTCTGGCGTCGCCACAAGAGCCGGAACGGTGAGAAAACCCTTTCACCGATAAGGCCTTCCCAGGCCTCTCAGAACTGTTGGTTCCATTAGCCTCTGTATGAGGGACCTCGGACCCAGGTCCAGTAGTAGCCTTTCCACTGCGGGCCTCGAACATACGTTCGGTCTTACCAAGCCCAGCCGAGGCCTTGGGGCGCACCCCGGTACCTTTGAGGAAAGCCGATAAGGAGGCCTCGGAGCAAGCTCTGGTACCCCATGACTCAGCAGAAGTGGGTCTACAAGTAGCCCCCACAGGTGGTGCCTCGGAGTGCACTCTGGTATCCACAGGCACCTTACAGAGACCCTCTGAGAAAACTCTGGTACAGTTTTTAGGCCCAGAAGGCACATCGGGGCAAGCCCTGGTGACAGAGCGGTCAACGCCCTCCCGGACCGGGAAGACCCCGTGAAGTTGTCTCCTGACCAGGGTGCTCTAAAAAGTAAAGAACTTACCGGGCGTTTCTTCTTTTCATCGATGAAGGATTGAAAATGCATAGGAGTAGTACGCTGGAAAACCTCCTTCCAGCGCTCTAACCGACGAAGTGCCCGGACAGAAAGGGAATCGCAATAGAAACAGGAGTCCCAACGGTGATTGGGACCCAAACACTCTAAACAAAGAGGATGGCGAGCCGCCCTCGCGAAGCGTCGCTGATACGAGGAACAATTTGGAAAGTCTAGTATAAATGACAGACAGACTAGTACGCGATTGCTAGCGAGAGCCAGAGAGGAGGAAAAGAAGAAAATCTTCTGTGGATGCAAGTGCGTCCAGTCCAGAGTGAGCGGAGAAAAGGACTGATGTACGATGCGCAGGGCGGAGCCAAGCCGAGATGGGCGGGGTTACGGCCGTGTGCTGTGCCCCACGTAGAAAGAGAGGAAGGACTAACATTTTAGCTAAATTTTGGATGCTGTTAACAAAGTGCTCCGGTCCCATCCCACAGGACGAAGGAATGTCCCATAAGTATGGAGGAAAGGGGACGGGACGTAGGAGTATAACAGAGGGACCCATTGCATGAAGGTAGGATTGGTATTTTGCTGCACCGTGGATTTGTGAAATACCAAGCAGGGTGGTTTACAGGACAGAGCTTGGATCTCCCCCAACTCTCCTGGCTGAGGAAATGGCAACCAGGAACAAAGTCTTCCATGACAGGAATTTGAGATCAGCCTTGGGCAAGGGTTAAAAGAAGGGGCGCCCATGAGCTTGATTAGACCACATTGAACTCCCAACCCGCTTGCATCAGTAAAAACACATGAAAGTCCCTTCAGGAATGCCTTGACTCAGCGCTGAGACCACAGCGAGGGTGTACCTGAGGTGGGGGTGAATCCTGAGTTAGCGGGTAAGTGGACTTTATCAGAAGAACGCACTACACCGCTGTGTGCTAGAGAAAGCAAGTACGGCAGTATGTCTTGCGGCTGGAAGTGCAAAGGATGAACATTATTCACTGCACACCATGTTGTACAACGCTTCCACTTATTATTGTAGCATGAAACCTAGACGAAGCACATGCTTTCCTAAGTACGTCCCTGCAGTCTTGGCTATGGGTATTTTCCCAAATTCTAGGGAAGCAGGAGCCAGGCCTTCTGGTTGAGAGTAGCTAAGTTGTGGTGCAGGACTGCTCCTCAGACCCTGGATAGGAGGTCAAAAACAAGTGGTAGTCAAATTGTAGGCGTCAATGAGAGGCTGAGGATCTCTGAAAAACAGAACTGTCCCAGTGACCCTGGCACCACCAAGATCAGTTTGCAATGACTTTGTGTGAAGAAATTATTTCAGCGCCCAGAACACGGCTCTCAATTCGAGAATGTTTATGTGCAGAGGTTTTTCTTGCTGGGACCAGAGACGTCTGGAGTGGTAGTTGCCGGCTTTGTCTCCCCAGCCCTCCAAAGCAGCATTGGTAGTTACTGTGACTTTGTCATTCAGGAGGTTGGAACGGGGCACCCCGAGTGAGATTGGAGGGCACTGACCACCACTGAATGGCTCTTTGGAAGGCATGCGAGAGAGACACTGTCGTCCCAGGATCGGAGATTTGCTTCCAGCGGGCATCTAGATATTCTTGATTAGGTCTCATGTGCAGTCGGCAGCACTAAATCAGCGGAATGCAGGAAGACATCATCCCTAGAAGGGATTTCAGGTTGCACCTGAAGCAATTTGTTTCCTGGTGAGCAAACAGGTCTTTGTCAGAGTGTCAGTCACCCTGATGGAAGAAGGGGTAGGGCTGCAAGTCATTCGGTTTAGATAGGCTCCTAGAAACAGACTTTTCCGGAAAGGAAGCAAGCTATAAGTGATTGGGAATCCTAATCGTAGTCCCGATATGTTGGCGACCTTGAGGAAGGGATAGTGCCCTGATCAGCCAATCGTCGAGATAGGAATAAACACAAAGCCCAAGTCACCACAGATGAGCCACAATTGGAGCTAGGCATTTCCTGAATACACGTGCTGCCGACTCTAGGCCAAGTTTAAGCCTTGAACTGATGGTGGAGGCCGGCCACTGAATCGCAATAATTTTCTGTGGCGGAGATTAACAGGTATGTGAAAGTAAGAATCTTCCACATCCAGGGAGGACAGAAGTATCTAGAGTATAGTACAGAGTATGAGCTCTTTGTTAGCGAGGAACACATTCTATCGCACCTTTAGAGAGGAAGGCTCATACTTCACGCTGTATCCCCGGCAGGAGTCTTTATCCCTTCGCGGAGGAAGGTATTTTGGGGGGTTGCAAAAGAAACTCTAGAGTGTGACCGAATTGACGCAAGGATGGAACCCACTTGTCAGTGGAGATGTTTTCCCATTCATGATGGAAGGGGGTTAGGCCTGCCTACAACAGTACAGACACAAGCAAAAGTGATCCTGCACACCCATATTTTTACTTGCAAGCACCTAGCAATTTTACAAAAGTTAAACCAACATTTGTAAAGAATACAAGTGTACCATTATTCAATCATTAGTAAAACATGAATTGTGTACCCTCACAAAACATCACGCAAGACAATACTCAACACATCAAGCCAATCATATAGCTCAAATACTGTGCAAAAATTAGCAGTCTCTGAACATTTGGAAAATGACCTCTATTGAATATGGTTAGGCACTGCATATTAACCACCCATGAGCCACTATTTAAAATGTGCCTGGTGGCCCATTGATCAGCACCTAGGGCTTAATGTCATTAGGAGAAAATAAAGCACTTAATGGAATCTACAGACAGTTCCTTCATTTCCAACTCAAGTTTTGACCTGTTGGGTTTTTATTTGCAACGACCAAGACTTCCTCAGAGCTAAATTGTCACAAGAGGATACTCTTTATAACGCCTGCAAAACAACCCATAAAAAACGATCTTTAATGGTTGAAAGCCTCATCCCATAACCCACACCGACATGCAGTGCTTATGCTACACACTTGACCCTATCAACATCAAACAATTCTAACCTTTTTTGTGTTTCAAAATACTTCTGTGAAAACATCCATTGTCCCCCACAAGACCTAAAAATCAAGAAATATTTCGCTTAGTCAAATAAAACCAATGTTACTCACATTTGAAGGCTAGTAGATGGATTGCGCTAGAAAACATTGCGTCCCTATTTGTTCCACCCGCGCACTTACCGGTGGAAGAACTAGGCATGTTCTAAATCCAGCACGAATTAAACAGTGTTCTGTTCAGCTAGTTTAAGTTTCCAATTCACGTTCAAAATTGGTGGGACCACCGTCTGGCACCTGCAACCAAAGATGCGCACCCCTTAATCTCATGGAGCCAAATCTTTAAATTTTAAAATGATCGGATGTCTAATCTAAATTATGTTGCACTTACCAATGGACGTATCGAGCATGGTCTAACGTGATTGCAGATTACCCTCAGCATCCTACTCCCAACTACTTGGACCCCCTGCTGCTGCTTCCTTGCCAAATGTAGCACATGTCCCACACACTACAATGTTGTATGTAATGACATGGTGAAAACTGTCAGCCATCTTGGGTGTATTTAAACCCCTGCAGCGCAGCAGATCTACCCAATGAACTCCCACGGGTGAGAGTGAGTGTGTGAGGGGGAGAGAGAGAGAGATCCAATTCAAATTTGTTGTTCACGGGCACACAGATAACATGCACTATAACGACTTCTGAAAAAACTACAATGCATACCAGCAGCCAGATTAATCCTCAAACTACCCCGAAGAGAACATATCACACCAGCGCTACAAACACTGCATTGGGTACCAATAAAACAGCGAATAAAATTAAAATCAAAGTGCATCACATACAGAGCAATCCACAACCAAGGGGCAGAGTTCCTGAGAGACAAACTAAGCCTAACAAGGACACTCAGATCAAGCAACAACATCTGCTAGGAACCGAAACCCTACAACAAAAGAAAAATCGGAGGATCTTCTTTCTCTCACGTCGCACCAAAAACTTGGAACGACTTACCAAAGAACATACGAAACACAAGAAATCACCTACTATTCAGAAAACTCCTCAAATCCTGGCTCTTCAGCGCATAACTAGAAGAACGCCCACAGGGGCATAAACATAGCTGAAACAATGCAGAGTTAAGAAACCGATCCCAAATCCCACCAAGCAACCCACTACAAACAGAACTTAAGGTAGACATTCTACAACATACCAAACTGACCAACTGAGAGATAGATACGACAGGACAAAACTAAAGATTGAATACACAGCTAAACCAGGACAGGAGGACAAGGACGATTTATCAATAGCACCCTGGCCCAAACTACACACAAGCATCAACAGACCACTGACGGAATAGAAAGCAAGGGAGAAGAGGACTGCTAATCTACATCACCAAAACCTGAGGGGGGATTAGACACACCCCTCCCCATTTCACTAAATTCAAATACAACATAGACGGAAACGCATCACGCCTCAATCCCAACAATCAGATGGTCAGGAAAGGAAAGTGGCAATTAAGCTTACCTATAGGAATTCTAGACAAATAGAACAAGATCTGCAAGGACTAGGATATATAATCTACTAATCCAAACTCAAATCTCTGCACACTTAATTCACCCTAAAATCCACACAACCATTTCCTAGCAAACTGCACGCACTTCACCACACTGCTGCAACAACAAACCGCACCAGCAGCAGATGAGGTCTCGCATCGGTCCGATAATCACACCAAAGCACAATGAAAACCGAACTGAAGCCGCCAACAGCACACCACCTCTCTCACTTTGCTACTCCCTCTTCACCCGAATAACCTAACCCGCCCGCCTTCTTGTTTTACATATCTGCCCGAGCGCCTGGGGACCAATTCCGTCGGTGACGGTGCACGGTATAAATTCCTTTAACATTTAACTAGATCATAAATATTACCACTCAAAAGCGTTCAAGACATCCGTCTAAATAGTGTGATGAATCCAGTGGAGTCATCACAGATTCCCCGCAGTGACGTACTCCCATGTGGCCAGGGGGAGGGCAGCCGCTACCTGATACTGACCCTGGGGGTGGTAATATGAGGGAGGATCACATGAAAGGAGACAACTACTAGGGAGATATTTTGACTTCACTGGAGGAGTCGCAGTGTTCCCCGCTTCCCCATGAGGAAGACCCTCTGATACCCAAGTTCTAGATGGCCTATTGTCATTCCAATCAGGCCCTCACCTTTCACCCAAGCACCCACAACTCACACAACTCCTTTTGGTTTAAATGTACCTTTATTAATCCATGAGAAAAACCATTTGGAAGTTAAAAGCCCAAATACAGTTATGGACTCCAACTCCCATAACCACTCATGTACTGAGCGTGCAAAGAGGCAGGTGCTCATAGCACACCATAGTCGTTTTTCCAAACCTTTAGTGTGCAGGACTTTTAAAGATGGCAACCGCGATACGGGGAAGAGCAGTGCAGGAGGAGACGTTGCCATCCACGTGAAGGATCCTGAATGCGAGGTACACCGACAAGGTTATAGAAGCGGAAAAGGCTGCAGGAACAGGAGAAGAGATGCTGCATGTGTGCAGGAGAGGCCATGGAGACACCGGGAGACACATAGGAGCTCCAGGTGGTGGGCCCACTCGACGATACAGCATTCTCCACACCGTGCCAAGAGGGAAGGCTGGCTTGATACCACAGAGCCGCACAGGACGGTGAAGGAACGACTGCACACTCCAAACTGGAAGCGCAAGCAGCATCGGAGGAGTTGGGAAAAGCCTGTGAGTCTGCGAAAAGCATATGGGGACCCCAGGGCATTCCGACAAGTTTGCCAACAAGTGATTGAATGGTACATGAGTGCTAACGCAGATCACAACAAAGTTTGTTTAAATGTAGTCAAGGCAAAGGACAACTTCAACACCCATATACAGGTTAGTGAAGTGACCCTGTAAACTGTACTTTATATATACACCCACAATTGGAAAAGAGATGCAGTCACTAAAACATTTATTCTTGTTAAAACTTTTAGAAAGAAATATCCACGATATCAATACCTGAAGAAGGGCAAGACGCCCGAAAAGCCTAGTACCAATACAGTTGAGGAATTCTTGAGAACATTTAGATAGTAATTCCCTGTCTAGATATCAGGATACCACCCAGTCCTAACTCAGAGATGAGACTGGCATTTGTAAATCAAAAGGAACTGATTATTATTTGTTTTGTTTATGAAATTACTGACTGTTTCTGTTTTTGAATGATTATGGGTATAAATAATACATGCAAACGCAAATAATTTTCACGTTGAATTGCTTTGTAAATTTGATTGAATTCACCAATGGGAACGTGATTTAAATTACTAGTAACAAATATTATTTAATCTTATGTGAGTTCCTTTCAAATATTTCAAATATTGTTGACAGCTTACTTGGCTGCTAATGGTGTGCCCCTGTTTGTACCTTGAGGAATTTGAGGTCCCATTCTTCTATCTCACATTTGAATACAGCACAGAACAAAAGCAAGTGATGAGCACTTATGAAGGAAGTGAAAGCAAGGTGGCGCTAATGGTAAAGACCACGGAATGAATTGTGTGAGTCACAAGTGGGGCAAAGCCAAAAGATTACCAAGAAGGATATGAAATGAGAAACTAAGTATTGGCCAAAGTGTCACGACTCGCTCCCTTTGCTCCCGTTCCCACCACTTGGGGGCATGATTTGGGGTTTATTCCCTACTGGACCTTTCCTCCGAACCTTATGCTACAGTGCTGTGATGAATTGGGAGCGCTAAATCCCTATTTTCCAAGCTACTTCCCTTCCGGATCCATTCCAGGTTTTTGGCAGCCAGCATGCTTCTTTAACCAAATGACTATGCTTCCCAGAATGCCTGGCCTACTGCTCCACCTCCACCCTTGCAGGACAAGGTTGGGTGGAGGATAGGCAACACCTGTGGCTGCAGGTGCAGCAATCAGCACACCTGAGGCGTGTGCTCGTTAAGCAGCTTTAAAAGCCTCAGTCTTACTTCAGTCCAGCGCTGGTCATCGTTTGCAGTGTTCCTGTTGTGACTAGTCCCTTGTTCCTTGTTCCTTGCCTTTGTACCTAGTTCCTAGTTCCTGTTTTCTTGTTCCTCCGCCCTGAATCTCGGATTCATGCGCCAATTGATTTCTGCTCCCTTGATTCCCTTTTTGTCTTCCTCTGTTTGCAGGCAGCATTTCTCAGTGCTTTCCCCTTTTAGATGCAGCCCAGTTTGTCTGTGTTCTATATTTCTTTGACTCTGTCCTTTGCTGCTGTAAACCCGTATGCCTTAGCCTTCCTCTTAGATTAGCTTCCTGTCTTTTCCTTGGAGGGGTAGGGAGAAGTTTGCATTGGTTATTTCGTTTTTCCCTGCTCCTGATCCTTACTTTCTATTGGGATCCATTCCATGTTTTCCATTGCACTTCTGCATTTATTTCCCATTTGATTATTAGGTGTGGTGTGCGGTTGTAGCTAGCTCCTGTGTGAATGCTTATGTTTTCCTCACTAATTTGTAATCACTATTCCAACTTAGGTATTTAGTTTTCCTCCCATTGCTGTTCTAGCCTTTCTGGGTCCCAGTTTCATCAACAGGATTCGTGGGCTAGCTGACATTCAAGAGGTTTATCTCGTCCTCGTGAGTACAGTTCTTTAGTTCCCTTATTTAATACCATCAAGAGTGTTAGTTCACAGATCCTGTCATTGCTTGCCCTCCACGTGGGTTTAGCGCTGTTAGTACCTGTAACAGCAATTGGGGGTAAGGCGCTTGCCGACTTTCCTCGCGGTCAGGTGCTTACCCCACATCCCTTTTCATATATTGGTTTTGTTGTCACACTCCATTTGCACTCCTGGGTTCTAGCATACATGAGTCGTTGTTCCTGTGTGCACGTAGTTTAATTCGAAGCTATTCACTGTGTGATTTAGTGCACATTTCCCTTGCCATATTCGCTGCCTTTGTACTCGCCTGACTAATCCTGACACAAAGATACAGAAGCCCAAGGAACTACATGTTAAGAGAGAAAACATGTGTTGGCAAAAGCCAGAGGAAAACAGAAGGCGTAACAAAGCACATAGGCGTATCATTTGTGTAACCTGTAATGGGTGGATCGGTTGGTTCGACAAGTGCGCCTAGGCCGAGTGTACCCTACACGGGGGGAACCAAGGAAAGAAAATGTAAAGAAGCTTGTGTTTTGCAACAGTTGAGTTTGAAATGAAGAAACAGGGCAATCTACGTGAACTAGTGAAAAGCCTGGATGACCAAAGATGTGACCCAGTTTTTGTTTTTGAAAGATAGAAGACTTGAACAGGTATTGTTTTTGAAAGCAGGAAGTAGTTAACTCTTGGGGAAGAGAACCCCAAGACTTTGTGAAGGAACAAATTACTTACCTGTAACTGTTGTTCTCCAGCATGGGTCTGGCATGGATTCACATGCTCATAAATATTCCCTGTCGTCAGGCTGGGAATCCTCGGTAAAGAAAAAATCAGTATCAATTTTGTTTCTAATCTGTCTTTCTTAGTAGTAACCAATCACTTATCTCTGGGTCATACTGCCCCCAGCCAATGACTGCCCTCTCCGTAAGCCCCGCCTCTGGCAGCAATCCTCAGATTTGGTAGCACGCCAAGTGGCAGTATGACCAAGTGAAGAGCCGCAGAGGGGTAGGTGGGAGGGTTCGCATGTGAATCCATGCTGGAGAACAACAGTTACAGGTAAGTAACGTGTTCCTTCTCCAGCATGGGGTCTGGCATGGATTCACATGCTCATGAATAAAAGAATACATAGCAGTATACAAATGCACAACCACGGGAGGTGGCAAAGGCTCAACATTAAGCATTTCATCCAAAACTCAACATTAAGCAATTCTTACCTCCTCACCCGGCTCACCTTAGGCAAACAGGTTGCGCAGAACTGCTTGGCCGACCCTGGACTCCTCCCTGGAGTCCCGATCGACGCAGTAGAATCTTGTGAAGGTGTGCGTCGACCTCCACCTAGCAGCCCTGCAGATGTCCAGCAGGGGCACACCAGACAGGAACGCCGTGGCAGCAGCGATCGCTCTGGTCGAATGGGCTCTCGGACGGCCAGGCATCGGTCGGTTTGCCAACCGGTGACAGTGCATGATGCAGCCGGAGAGCCATCTGGAAATGGAAGTCTTCAAGAGAGCCTTCCCCTTGATTCACAGACCCAAAGTTCACAAAATTTGTGACGTCTTCCGAAAACTCTTCGTGCGGTACACGTAGAACTTCAGTGCTCTAGCTACATACAGCGAGTGCAAAGTCCTCTCGGCCGGTGTCGAAGGTGACGGGAAGAAAACTGGTAACACCAAGGGCTCGTTGAGGTGGAAGTCCGACGGCACCTTGGGCATGAAGGAGGGGTGCGTCCTCAGCACCACCCTCGTGCCATGAAAAGTCCAGTATGGAGGCTTGCAAGATAGGGCCTGGATCTCTCCCACTCGTCGTGCGGAGGCAATGGAAACGAAGAAACGCTATCTTCGATGACAGGAACTTCAAAGGCGCCAAATGCATAGGCTCGAATGGGGTCCCATGAGCCTGGTTAGCACCACATTAAGCTCCCACGCCGGGGCAGGAGCCTTCACCGGCGGGAACAATCGGAATAGTCCCTTCATAAATTCCTTCACCAGGCGATGAGACCACAAGGACGCCCGTCCCGTAGTCCTGGTATATCGGGAGATGACAGCCAGATGTATTTTGATGGAGGCGTGAGCCAGACCAGCTTTTTTCCAGCGACAGTAGGTAGGGCAGTACTTGAGGGGCTGTAATCCGCAGAGAGCTAATCTTCTGTGCACGGCACCAGACAGAGAACCTCTTCCACTTATAACCGTAACACTTGAGAGTTGAGGGCGCCCTGGCTTTTGCAAGAACCTCTGCAGTCAGCCGGGATATCGTACTGTGGGTCGTGATGGAGACTGGCGCCTCCTTCTCTGGAGAGAAGATCCGCGTCCGCCGGCAGCTTGACTGGTGGGGACGTTGACAAGTCCAGAAGGTCCGGGAACCAGTTCTGTCTCGGCCACGCCGGTGTGACGAGGATCATTCTGCACCTGGACTTCTTGAGCTGGTTGATGAGGTCAAGCAGCAACGGCAACGGAGGGAACGCGTATAGAAACAGGCCGTCCCAGGGGAATGAGAAAGCATCGCCCATGCTCCTCGGCTGCGGGAACCTGCTGGCGAACCTCTGGCACTTAGAGTTCGTCGCCGTCGCGAAAAGGTCGATCCTGGGTTTGCCCCATCGTCGAAAGAGCCGATCCACTTGGTACTGACGTAGTTCCCACTCGTGGCACGAGCGCAGCTCCCTGCCGAGTGAGTCGGCGATGGTGTTTTTTATTCCTGCCAAGTGGAAGGGAACTAGAAACCTCCCCTGGGCGACGGTCCAATGCCACAGATCCTGGGCCTCCTTGGATAGGGCTGGGGATCTGGTGCCTCCCTGCTTCCGTATGTAGAACATCGTGGTGGTGTTGTCGGTGAAGATCCTCACCACTTTGTCCTTGAGGGACGGAAGGAACGACTTGAGCGCCCAGAACACCGCTCAGAGCTCCAGAATGTTGATGTGGAGGGACCTCTCCTCCGGGAGCCAAAGGCCTCTTGCGTGGAGATCTCCGGTGTGGGCCCCCCAACCTTCCAGAGAGGCGTCCGTTGTCACCGTCTCCTGAAACGCCGGGGTTTGAAAGTCTGTGGCTGTAGTGAGGTGAGCACGGGTACCCCACCATAGGATCGCCCGACGGAACTCCTCGTCGAGAGGGATCCTGTCCTCCAAGCAACCCGTCGCCTGAAACCAGCGGGCGTCCAGGAACTCCTGTAGCGAATGCATCCGAAATCTGCAAAGGGGTACCAGATTAGATGCATGAGGACATCATCCCGAGGAGGGACTTGATGGACCTCACCCTGGCCACGTCCGTCGCTAGCAGGCGCCGCACCTTGCCCAGGATTGTCTTCGTCCTCTCCTCTGACGGGGAGGCCAATTGCCCCACTGTATCGAGCTTCGCTCCCAGAAACAGTGCTACTTGCGACGGAACCAGGTGGGATTTGGGGTAGTTGATGGCGAACCCCAGTCCCGTGAGCAGCCGGAAGGTCCTCGCTGTGTGTTCGACGGTGCGTTCTCTTGTCCTTGCCCGGATTAGCCAGTCGTCCAGGTAGGGGTAGACGTGGATCCCCTGCAGTCGCAGCCGCGCCGCCACTGGTGCCAGGTACTTGGTGAATACCCTGGGTGCCGACTTTAATATGAAGGGCAGGGTTCTGAATTGGTAGTGGCGTCCCTGAACCACGAACCTGAGAAACTTCCTGTGCCCTTTTAGAATGGGGATATGGAAGTAAGCATCCTCCAGGTCCAACGACGATAGGAAGTCGCCCTGCTCCAGCTGTCCCAGCATGTGCTGGAGGGTGACCATCCTGAATTTCTGCGCCTTGATGTATTTGTTTAACCGACGCAGGTCCAGGATGGGGCACCAACCGCCTGTCTTCTTTCTGACGAGGAAGTACCTTGAGTACACTCCGGAGCCCCAGAGCCTCCTGGGAATGAGCTTGATGGCACCTTTCTTGAGCATCGACCTTAACTCCAACAGCGGTTGAGGGGCGCGATTCTCCTTCTTGGCCACGGGAGGAATGCAAGGGCACTTCTTTTGGAATTCCAAGAGTGCCCGTTGGCCAGGGTGTCCAGCATCCAACGGTCGGTGGAGATGGACTCCCACACGCTGACGAACTTCGTCAGCCGGCCTCCCACCGGGGTGCTTCGGTGGGGCCCCGACGACATGGCCGGGTCAGTCTTGCTTGGAGGCGGCCTTGCCGCCTTGGCCTCCTTGGCGACGACGGCGGGATCCCCCTTGCTTGCAGCGACCTCTGTAGGCCTCCTGGGAAGAGGAGCGGGCCGTCTGGCGGTAAGTGGGAGAGCCACCGCTGTATCCTTTGGAGGCACCCTGTCTGCCTCCCGAGCTCTGAAAGGGCCGTCGTTGTTGAAGTACCCCTAGGGCCCGGGCCGTCTCCGAGTCGGTCTTGATGGCCTGGAGAGACTCGTCCACAGCCTTAACAAAAAGGTTGTTGCCGTCGAACGGCATATCCAACACTCTGGTCTGGACATCCTTGCGAAAGTCTGTGTCATGATCTCTGCTTCCAAAAGGTCAGGGTTTTCCCAACTCCCTTGGAAGCAGATCCATAACCCAGGTTCCGAGTGCCAACCAGTCCCAATTGGGACCTTTTGGACCCAGTCCTGGCGCCAGTGGCACCAGGCTCATAAATATGCCCAGTCCCAGCGCTGGAAGCGCCGGGCTCATAATGCTTGGGTGGACTTACCTGCAGCAGACCATGCTGCTTACTTGCCTGCCAGTTGAGCCTCTGATCCTCTTCTGTTTGGAACTACTTTTCCTGTTGGGTGGGGCAGGAGCCACTCCCTAGATTCAGAACACTGGAACTCTTCTGGAAAGCAGGAACTCTTTTCTTACCTAGGCGTGGCTGTGGAAGGAGATACCTAAGCACTACAGGAGGCTATTTAAACCACACCCGATGGATGAATCTTGCTTTGCGTTATTCTGCATCCTCTGCAGCAGAACGCTCATCGTGTCTTCTGCATCTGATCCTGGGCCTAAGGAAAAAGGCTTACCATCCTGAATCCAGTCTTCAGCAACACCTATAAAGACAAGAAAGAACAGGTTAGCATTACGGTCTTCAGTGACAGCTCTTCACTTACCTGGTCCATCGGCTGTCACCAACGCCTCGCGCTGCATCCCGGCATCTAAAAGACAAAAGCTTACCAACTCTTCGCACGCTCCGGAGGCCTTCGGCGCTGCATCCCGCATCTGAAAGACAAAACAAGGTGCGTTTAAAGACATTGGGGAACTTTAATACTCACGTGTCATTACTCCTTTCCACATCTAACCCAGTGGGTATTCCGGCACCCTGCAGCCGCTCCGAACTTGTACCTGCAAAATAAAAAGACAGTTAGAGCGCATCGTGAAGCAGGCAACAAGCGCTTACTTACGTGCTTCCAGGCGCTTCTATTCATCACACGGGCTCCATCTTCAACTCACTTCAGCCCGTCATCCGCCATCGCCGGAACCCTGCAAAACAAGAAACATCATTACTAAAGACTTTAAAGACATTAGAATTACTCGAAACTTACCGTTCGTGCAGTAAACGACGGACAGCAGTCCTCTGAAGTCAAGAGGCCTGCTCCCCTTATCCAGTGAAGAAACTGGTTACAGCACCCTGCCCCGAGGCAGATGGAGAGCACGGCCTTCACTTACCTAAGGTGAGAGCGTTAACCTTTGGGGTTCTACAGGAGAAGGGAAAGGGAAGAAGAGAGAGACATTCAATAACCCAGTTCCTTAATCCCATATTTTCTATCTGCAGACATCTTACCCTTCGAGTCAGACATACAGTGCACAGAGGTCCAGCTCAAAGAGCCAGCCGTGTGTTACACATCACCTTTGAAGATACGGTATACGCCCAGTCAAGACCGGCGCCTCTACGGGAATCAGGTGAGCGTTACAGTCTGTCGCCTTGAGCCATCTTCGTCGTCGGAGGCAAACTCTGTTGCCCAATTGGCGAAATCCGGTATCGGCAATGTCCGTTGCCACCGTTCTGGCGTGATCCGACGCCACCTCGCCTTCCTGCAGAATTTGTAGGGCCTCGGCCCTCTTGTCAGGTAGAAAGTCTAGCAGGGGAGCTATCTTGAACTAGAGCTTCCTGTCGTAGCGGGCCACGATCGCTAAGGCATTGGCCGCCTTAATCGTTGTTGCCGCCGACGAGATGACTCGTCGTCCCATGGAGTCCAACTTCTTGTCCTCGCTGTCCGGCAGGGAAGTGGAAGTTGAAGCCGCCGCAACCGCTGCTTTCTTCTTAGCCGCTGCCGAGACGACAGAGTCTGGCGTGGGCTGGGCCCTGAGGCACAAGGGGGTGGCATCAGGGACTCTGTACTTCTTCTCGTACCTGTCCCTCTTGGCGAGTGTCGTGGAAGGGTTCTTGAGGACAGCAAGCCCCTCGTCCCAGATGTTGTCGAGCAAAGGCACCGCGAGGACCGTCTTCCTCTTGGCCTCTCGTAGTTGGTAAAGAAACCCTTCCTTTTTTTGTTCTTCAGGGTAGAGCTGGAAGAGCTCAGATGCCCTGGTTATCATGGCCTGAAAGGAGCCAATTTCGTCAGCTGGAGAAGCCCGAGGGGGGGTGGGGGGGTGGTGATGACGGGATGTCCGCTGTGTCATCGCCGCCGTCGTCCGTCCCCGTCGCTGTATCCGTCGCTGTATCCTCTCTAGGGTCTGGTGAGGGGGATGAGGGGTCCACAGGCCTTGCAGGCACGAAGGGCGGAGAGGGGTGGACTCTCCTCCACTTGTTCTGAGGGTTTCCCGACGGGCCCGGTTCTGGATCCTCCGTCGGGGTCCGTGGTAATCTCGTCCTTATCTCGGTACATAAGGATTGGATCGCCAACAAAATAGCCGCCGAGCTATCCTGGGGCTCGGGTAATGGCTGCGACGGACGGGATGGCCACTCCACTGGGCCCTCTTCGTCGCCATCGTCGCTATCTATCACGTCAGCGGGGACCACCCCCTGGGATCGAACCTTCTCGAACCTCTAGTTGAGGCCTATGAACCTCTCGTTGAGGCCCTTCTCGGTTTCCACCAGCTCCTCCTCAGAGGCTGATTCCGAGTCTGTAATGGCCACCGGGCCCCCCCTCTTTTTCTGCCAGGGACTTCACGGGGTCTTAACGATGGGCTGGAAAGAGGATTCCCTCTGCGGTGGCAGGGATACTCTGGGCCCAGAGGCCGATTCCACTGGCGTAGTCTCAGCCGGCTTCGCCAGGGTCGCAGCGACCACTTCGATAGAGGCTTTTGCCGGATGCATCAAAGCCCTCACCACCTTAGGTGCGTCCTGGGCCTTCGCCTTGGGGGGAGGGTCAGTGCCTCGCTCCCCCTTCGAGATCGACCGGGGCCGCTCCAGCAGCTTACTCGGGTTCTCAGACTTCCTCCTCCCCGAACTAGAGCGCTGGCTCGTGGTTGAACGTGCCGGGGAAGTTGCGCCCTGCCTGGAAGCCGAAGAGCCCGACCTTTCGGCTCTCCCGGTGCCCGCAGACTCGCAGTGCTTGGCCTTCTGTTGGGCCCCGGTCGCCGGGGCGCCGTCACAGGACTTAGAAGCCCGCTCAGACTTTTTTTCGCCTTCTCACCTGCTGTGCCCTTCTCCAGCCAGGCGGCGAGGCGGGAACAACGATCTTGTATGGTCTGTTCCGAAAGGTTCTTGCAGAATGCACAGTCCTTCTCCACGTGCGTCTTGTCCTCATGAAGGCAGTAGAGACATTGCGAATGCTTGTCCTCCTTGAAAACGTTTTGCAATCCGCATCCAGGACAGCACCTGACAGTCGAGCTTCCCTTGTCCTGGGCCATGTCCGTTGAGGTAGGCCGCAGATCTTCCGGAATCCTCCAAGAGGCGTAAACTCGACGAAAACTTCACCCTTGAGGGGTGTAGAAGAATTCCAAAACGGGTCCCCGTTATCGGAAGTAGAAACGGTGGAGCTTGAGGCTCGATTAAACCCAAAAAATGAGAAAATCTCCTGAAAAAGCGTGAAAACGCAGCAAAAACTCGAGAGGCAAAGCACGAGGACTCCCAACACTTGAGCGTGCAGTAAAAATCTGAGGATGGCTGCCAGAGGCGGGGCTTAGGGAGAGGGCAGTCATTGGCTGGGGGCAGTATGACCCAGAGATCAGTGATTGGTTACTACTAAGAAAGACAGATCAGAAACAAAACTGATACTGATTTTTTCTTTACCAAGGATTCCCAGCCTGACGGGGAATATTCATGAGCATGTGAATCCATGGCAGACCCCATGCTGGAGAACTGCGTTGAACGCTTTGCAGAAGGGAACTCCGAGACTTACTGTGTTGAACTCTTGGGGAAGGGAACTCTGAGGCCTTTTGAGCTTTTCTGAACTTCGGGAAGGGGAAGCAGATTCCAAGAGCTGGAAGAAGCTCAGAACTTTATTTTTAACAGTATTCCTTTTGCTGCTGACATCCGTACAGTTTGTATACAGTTAGTTGTGAGGGCAAGTATAGGTTTTGGACAAAGACAGACTTGATTTGAACCTACTGACACAGACTATCTATCCTTAGTTTTCATTAGGTATGGAAATCCCACCTTAGTATAGGGCAAGTTAGACCATACTCCATCCTGACATTTAAGTAAAATAAACCTTTTGATTAGAAATCGAAATCTGTTGTCTGTGTCTTACTTTACGATGCCTTCGCAGCACATATTACCACAGATAGATATACCAAGCACGTTATGGTATATGCTATTGTGGTTTATCAAGGAACTGTGAAATGCATAAGACCACCTTGCAGGCGAGTACACCAAGAAGCAAAAAATTGTATAAATAAAGATTCCTGGCAGGGGAGTACACCAAGAAGCTGAAATTGTATAAAGATTCCTGGCAGGGGAGTAAATTAGGTAACCTGCAAAGTTACAAGGACTGCTACAGACAGACTGTGCCAGAACATTTTGCTTGAATCAGAACTTTGAGAGTCCAGTGAAGATGCAAAGGAACTAACTAAAAGAGAATATTTTTTGCCATCCTGTTTAAGAATCCAGGGGAAAGGAACCACCCTTTTGATCCAAGGGTCTTTACTTTGGAGAACATTTTCGTTGGAGTCACTCTTGTACTTTTGGTTTTGAACACTTTTTGCCTACATCAAGCTAGAGAGATTTCCTTGCACCATTTTCTTCTTTTTTTTTTTTTATAGTACGAGGGTCAGGATAGGATGTTTTGGACACAAGGGTGGCTTTCAGTTACTGACATCCTGACACAGACAGATCCTTAATTTTAGTTTCTAGATAGGGAAGTTGCTCTTAGAATACGTTTAGAGAGGTGTTTTTCTAACCCATTTTTACTTAATAAAAACTTCTTTAAGCAAAAATATGAGAACCTTGTGTGCGCCTCTCATTTCTGACCCCTCACACTAGCCCAAGCCGGTTCATGTATGCTCAGTATGGTTAGGCTGGCGGCTATCTTGAAACGGGTACAACCCATGGTGCGAAAAAAAGTAAAGAAAATAACCACAAGTTCTGTGTGTTCAAGCCTGGCCTCATACTAGCCATTATAGTAGAGAAGGCATCTCTAAACTATTTTAGATTGTGCAGCAGCAGAGATGGATAAATAATTGTGTTTTGCACGCTTCATGGATGTCATTCTTACTGTGAAATAAAGATACCTCCAAACAAGGGCTTATGGAATCATGCACTAGGAAAGACCTCAATCACATTTGTATAAAAACCTATCTGGAAGACAGCAACACATATGTCGATTCAATTCATTATTGCAGCCCATTGCAAACCCACGTTCAGACCATGTGTCCTTATACAGTAAATCCACGTTTGTTCCAACTTGAACAAACAATATGCCACTGAAAGGTTGTTCCGATCTGGCTACAGTTGGTAGAGAACCAACCATTTGAAGCAGTCTTCACCATGTCCTTTTTTCCAATAAATTTTGGACTAAAGGCGGCGTTAGGGTTTCATTACGGATTCTGCTATGGTGTTTATTAATCCCGATGGACACCTTCCTAGTGGTCATACCAATGTAGTGAAGCTAGAATGCACCAGCCTGTCTCTTAAATTAGCACCCCTTTTTTGGGTGAATAGCAGCATCCATGCCAGACAGCCAGTGCTGGTGACCAAACGCCAATGTTTTCTTTTACCAACCTCTAGATTTCATTCGTCCATTTTGAAAATGTGGGGGCACCAGCCATTCAGAATCGCTTCTTTTCTCTCTAGATGACAACAAGACCTCCCAGTTAGTGAAGCATGCTCTTTTTTCCATAGATATCCACATTGAGATAGTCTTTCCACACGGCATTGTGCCTGATGCTCAAAGTCTTCAAGAAACGTGCAGTTTCTCTAGGAACTGCCCATAAGGTAGGTTGTCTCCAAAGGCATTTGGATGTTGACTAACAGAGTGTTATGGTCTGTGGATATTTTGTACAAATTGGTGTACAGCTGCCAATTCCTGTGCCCAATGAGTGAATCAAGTAAAGTGTATTTATAATAATAAAGCAATTGAAACCAAATATGTCTCTCGGCAGTTGTAAATAAAACTTACCTCTGTGATGGTCAACAGTCTCGTAATAGATGGAGAGAATTACCTAAAAACCCCTCTTAAACCCAGCCAAAAGGGTAGGTAGAAGTGGAATCTCCAGGGAAAACCCCAATAGGGGAAAAAACCCTGTGATGCGCTGCTGGGGTGTGGGGGTTCCTGCAAGCAGCTGGTGAAGGATCACGCTAGTTTTAATGTGTCCCGGATTCTTGTCAGGAAGGATTCTAATTAAAACAGAGTAGAAGTGCAGGTAAGTAAGAATATAGTTTTCCAAGTCTAGTTGAATAGTAGAAGGTACAGAAAGGAGCTTACCCTGACAAGCCTATTCCCTACTAGGTCTTTGTATTTCAATCTGATGGTTAATGTTGGCAAAGTGCCTAATAGAACATATAAGGAGTAAGAATATGTCCAATTGTATTTGACACAAGCGAAATGAGAAATGCAGTAAGAGATTGGTATCTTACCCACAAGCAGTTGCCCCAGGGATGAATAGTAAAGAGCAGATTATAGGTCTTGAACTCGAAGGAAAAGAAGGCTGTAAAGGAGGTCTAAGGCTGGGTCCTAATGTAAATTGTAAATAACAAGATTAGGCGTGAGGAAAACCCTGTGAGAGTCACGAACTCTGTCTAGCAAAGCAGACGTAAGCTACAAACCGACGGCAGCAGGAGCAGTTGTTGAAACTGGGAGATGGCTTCCGGTTGATTCACAGAGCATAGAAAAGGATCGAGAATTCTAATGTTTAGAACGAAAATGGAAAGAGAAATGAATGACGGAAGTGAAGTGAACAACTCTAGAAAGCAAATGTAGGTATGAATTCAAAATAGAAGAGGTAACGAACTTACGGTGAGCAGCACGACTCTAAATAGAGAAGCAACGCATAGTACCGACTTTCCAGTAGCCGGATATTCGATTCTGGAAGTCGGGGGCGGAGCTAATCTCTCGGTCTGAGGAGCGAGAAATACTAGTGTGCTGCTTACAGTTTCGGGCTCCTCCATATTGCGAGTCCCGATTCTGGGCAAAACCGCGGGCATTGGAACACGGGAAAGTGAAGCAACGAGACCCCACTGGACAGCCGTAACAGAAAGGCACAGAGAGCCTCTATCTGCATGACATGTGAATTCGAAATTATCATTTCACTGATTGAGCCAAGTGACAGATTCTTCCAATAACTCCACTGTGCCTTCCCAAATTAAGAGCATGTCGTGTATATAACGTTTCCATTGCCAGATTCTAGAAGCATACTGATTGTTCTCATAGACATGCCGCTCCTCAAAGTCCGACAGATGTTTGCAAGGCTCTGGGCAAAGAATGCCCCCATTGCGGTTCCCTTCTTCTGTAGGTATAGATCAAAAGAAAAAGTTGTTGCATACGGTTATCCGCAAAAGCTCCACTACAAATGATGTCACTAGGAGGTTTATCTATTTATTTATAAAAAATGTGTATATCATCGCGCCACAGGCCCATGGGCCTCAGGGCACGCACACAAGACACAGACAACCAAAACAAATAGTATTAAAAACGATGTGAGAAGAGATACCAGGGGCGAAACTCTGAGTCAGACAATAAAACTCCAGGAGAACGGGCAATAGTACCAAGTCAGGCGGTAGATTGAACAGGACTGTCTTTAACTCCTTTTTAAATTTAATTGTTGCATCCGCAGCTCTAAGATCCAATGGGAGCAGGTAAAGGTTATTTTCTGGATTGTATGGTAAACCCTCTAACAAATGTATAGCCACAGTAGTATCCTTAAAGTAAGATTGTGCTTCCGACACCAAAGTTTGCAAAGAAGTGTTGATGCATTGGCCGCTTGGCTCCAAAATAGAACCACACAGAGAAATGATGGGTCTCCCCAGGTGGGTATGGGGGCGAGTGGGCTTGATCACAATATTTCTGTTGGTGGATAATGCTTTCATTGCACAGTACTCTTCACTGCTCATGTTGTTAAATCCCACAGTTTTGTAAAATGGTTGGTAATTTGGTCAATACCATGTTCTCAAAGGTAAAGATCTCAGGAGGGACCTCGTTATTATTGGGGGTAAAGGATGACTTGGGTTTGAATTTAGTATAGGCAAGATCTTCAATTGCCTCCTTGTTTTGAAAATAGGCTCTCAATCTAACAGTTCAAAAGAACCTTTGCAATTCAAGTTCCGTACCATTTAGTGTTGTGTCCTGTGTGGGGACGACATTTAGTTCCTTACACAAAAGGCCCTAGTCGACATCCGACAGAGGAATATCTGATAAATTCAAAATGACGGAAGGGGGTTGCGCGTGGAAGGGCGGGGGGAGGGCACGAGGCGTGGTTCTGCAGTCTGGTCAAGCCTGTTTACCCGAGTGTCCTCTCAGTTGGTAGGACCCTTGTCGGTGCTGGATAGCTTTAGATGATTGAGACTTTGCCCTGTAGCTGTCTCCGGAGGAGGAGGAGTGGGGTGGTAGAACTGTAAGCAAGAGGATGACCGATAGTCCTGTGACATCCTGGAGAAATGGGATTTCCCTGACCGAAAGGGCTGATGGCATGGCTGTTGGGTTCCCAAAGACTGTGCAGTATCTGTATTGATAGCTTGCAAGGCATCATCCACTTTCTTTCCGACGAGATCCTCTCCATTGAAAGGCATGTCCACAACCTTGGCATGGATATCTGAGCAGAAGACTGTTGCCTTCAACCATCCTGGACAGCGTAGGACTACTCAGTTTCCCATTTGCTGAAAACCAGTGTCTACAATTCAGTTCAGGACATACATTATACAATGGATGAAGGACCATGACAAATAATACTCCCTGGTGGCTCCTCATGCCATTATCAGTGCCATCACCAATTGTATTATTGTTCAGTGTACCCCCGCTACCTCCTGCTACTATATAAACTGCACTAGATAAAATGTCTTTGATATCCGTTTACCCATGTTACCACTGTATCCCTATTGTAACTCCACGGGACGTTATTTAATTTGCTGTATGTAACTAAGCTATACAACCCTCTTACTATGTTCGCGCCTTGTTATCCTTGTGGTTATGTGCGCATTATAAATAATAAAACAAACAAACAAACAATGTCCACCACCACAGAGATGGCATGCTCTGAAGTGTCCTTTCTCTCATGCAGAAGTTTGAACACTTCATCTTTTCGATTATCTGGTAAGAGCTCAAGAATGAGTCCCACCAAGTACCACAATTCCCTGTTGTAAAGAGACATGATTGCTAAAGAGTTGGCTGACTTAATTGTAGTGGCCAAATTCATTTTCCAAAAGGCTTCCAGCTCCCTTCCTTATCTGGAGGTACTGCACACAGAGAAGAGGGGTTAGTTGAGTGCTTGCGAGCAGCTGCCAACATGACAGTTCAGGGTGGGCTCCACACGGAGGCATTTGGGGACATCATCCGACACCCTATATTTCTTCTCAAGCCTGTCCTTCATGGGAGGAGCTGTGAAGGGACAAGAGACATGGTTAGAAGGCCATCGTCCCAAATGTCATCCGTAATCAAAAATAGACACCACGGTTATACTCACTAATTCCATATGCTGGTATAGGAAGCCTTCCCCCGTTTGCTTTGCTCCGTGGGGAGCAAATCGAGCATCCTGTGGCTTTAGAAATAATGGTATGAACGGTACAATCTACTTTGATAGCTACTTTACTTTCATTCTTTTACTTTGTTAGCTCCTTTTCATTTAATTCTCTCCCACTTTCTCTCAGTTCTATCTCTTCATATTCTGTATTTCGTTCCGCACTTACGACCTATTTATTGTAAACTGATCTACAAGGCTGATTGCTGTTCTATTTTTGCTTGCATTTTCATTTTATACGGTACCGTTTTTATGAATCTATGTACAGTGCTTTGGATTAAAGCGCTTTATAAATCCCAAATTAAACACAAAAATACAAAATCGGGGGGCTGGAGGATCGCCCAATGGTAGATCGTCAGGCTCACAATCTGCCGGAATCAAGTCATCAAACTAATCTGTGGGTGAGGGGAGGCATCCTCCTAATAAGACATCATCTGAGCCAGTATCCTGAACATCTGGAGGAGGGTGAGGAACCAGTGCAGTGACAAGTTTGTGGCGTCTATGTGATGCAGGCAAAAATGGAGTCAAGTCACGGGGAACCTGAACGGGTGGTAGTAGAGGCATTCTGGCCTGCCGAGTGGACACCAAGGTCTGCAAGGGGTATAGTATCTCTATACACGGATCAGAGAGGGAGTAGACAGGATCCAAACAGGAATTAACACACAAGGTATGCAAGGTGGTTGCATAACTGGCAGTAATCGTAAGGAGAGGTGTTCCTTTTCTTCTGTGGAAAAAAAAACCCTTTCTGCTCCTCGAAATCCGTGTCAATGACGTGTTCGAGGAGTTCTTCTGATGTACCTGCGAGGGACCTGGAATAGCTGGCGGGACATAACGAGCCAGTGTAAACAAGGGTTGCTTCCATCAAACAGAAAAGCTGGTTGCTGTGGATGACTGCTTAATTGCAATTGTAGAGGTTGGCATTGACGCGATGGTAGTCGACATTACAGTCAACTAGGCTTTCAATGACGGGCCGGTCGCCGATGATACTGTGAACAAGTCTGCCGTTGACTGGGCTGTCGTTGAAGGGGCCGTCCTTGATGGAGTGGTGGACTGTGTCATGGGTCTATGAGTCAACGATGAAGCTCATGAAGACTATCGTCGCCAGTGATTTTTTCGAAGAGTGCTTCATAGACGTTGAAGCTATCGTGGACACTAGTGGCATCATCGATGTGGCCGTAGACTAGGTAGCCGCTGTGACTGTGGACATTGGCCATTCATGAGTGGATTCATTGGTGGAGGTTTGTGTGCTGTCCAGTTTCCATGGGGCAGCATGCGTGTGGGTGGTCCAGTGTTTACCCTCTTGCAATGAGGGACCTCCTCATGAGACTGTGACCTCTTGGAGGAGAGTTCGCTCTTGGGGTCTGTGTCGTAGGGAGGCCTAGGTCTGAATGGAAGCAGTGTCTGAAGCCACAGTACCCCTATCCAGTTAAGCCGCTAAACTTTGATCCCGGTCTTTCAGAGTCCTAGTGAAGAAGCAGTGACATGAAGCACAAGTTCATGTCATGCTCTGGATAAGGACAGTAGATGCGTTGCTCATGCTGGTCTTTCACAAAAAAAAAAATCAAATGGCAGGTGGAACATGCTTAAAAAGGCATCTTAGCCTTTGAATCGGCCATGAAAAGTAGGAGGCCTGGACTAAGGGCCATGCGCCAGGTAGATTGAGGCAAACTGGAGTGGACTTCTCCGGAGAGAAGACTGAACCCAGGAGCTTAGAAAAGGCACCAATAGCCAGAATTGGTTTGGCGCTCAATATATTCAAGAATTTAAGAAAAATGTGTTGAGCATAACAAAAACATCAACTAAACACAGAACTGTTAAAGGACTCTCAACACTTGAACGTGCAGTAAAAATCTGAAGTGAGCCTCTGGGTGAGGAGCTGAGGTACATGCTGCCCGATGGCTGCAGGGCAATAAAAATTGCTCGGTTAACAAGGATTCTCAACCTGATGGGGAATATTCATACAGCATGCTTGCGAAGGAAGATTAGCTTGGTTTGAAGGGTTCGTGCCATGGACTGGAGAGGATACTGCACAGTAGGATAGAAAATTCCCCTATGTCTCCCATCTTGAATTTTCTTTCATCTCACATGTGACTTTCTCCCAGAAGAACTGTCGTGGGTACACAAGCACTATAAAACTAATACAGAACAACAAACTAATCACCAAAAAGAAAAGACTGGATTTTAGACTTGACTTTGCAAGTATGAAAAATACAATATGCTTGTTTTACGTACGAGACCAAACATTTCCACATTTGGGACTCTGTCAATATGGATCTGTCAATCGGCGCAGCAGGCTTTAACATTTTCTAAAGTCACAAAGGCAAAGTTACAGGTGTGAGCTTTTACATAGGGCTATGAGGCTATTAGCATCAAGGCCATATTGCTGGTAGTTTGTTTTCAATGTCTAACAAATTTCACAACATGATAACACCCCAACATGATGGCTACCACGCAATGGAGCTCTTAATCAAAAGAGAAGAGGCCTCTTTCCAATTCCATGATGAAAGCTGCAACAGCTGAGAAGACGAGGAGCGTAGTGGATGTTATGCGCCAGGGGTGCCTTGGCACAATAGACAATCAAAGGCTTTTGAACCTTTATCTGCTCTCAGCTGTGCTATGTTACATCACTTTCCTGCACTGGTGCAAGAAACGGCACAAAATGGCTGCGCTGACTCCTGTGCGCGCCAAGATCTCTAAACTGCATTTTGTAACAACCAGAAAATGGCTGCACCGCCCTGCCAACACACATTTCAGGTGGGGTGGAACAGAGTACTCACTGCAGGAACGTGCCAGTGTGCTCTACAACATTTAAAAGAGTGGAGTGAAAGAGGCAGCATTATTCTGCTGAAAACCCAAAATGCCTCTTTAAAATGACACTTTACCAATCTTAAAAGGGCTGCTTGGTGCTAAATCCATCATTTCTCATGAACCACTGTGATTAAAGGGCCCTGCAATGCCCAGGATCATCCATTGTGTCTCAGAGGAACTGGGCCTCATTTGAGTGACGGGTCCTGTCAAAAGGATCTTTGGAAAAGCAACCAGGCACTGTGTTTTCATTTTACATGGGAAACACGGCTAAAACCTTGCAAGTGTATCTAAATAATCAGCTGTAAGAGAAAGACTCTAAACAGATGCCTGATACATGTATCCATGCTGCAAACAACTCCAGCACTCAAGGAAAGAACTAGAGCTGTACAAAGTGTATATTTGCTGCAGATGAAAACCGAATTTTAAAGAAATAAGTTAAATGTGCTTTTTCCTGACCGAAGAGCAAAATCGCCTATTTAAAAGTACATTGTTGTGTAAAGGCATGATTACTTCGAAATGTAAAAGGATTTGTTATTGATAGAAATACACCTACAAACTGTTTTAATTCCATAGCTTTAAAATCAAGATTTAATAGGAGAAAATCAAAGCTAAAACCCAGGCTGAGTTGGCAAACTATATTAAAAAAAACAGTACTAGCCCTGAGAAAGGGTGACACCTCAAACTGCTGGCACAGGAAAGGCCAATTACTAGCTTGGAGGCTTTGAATACCCAGGACAAAGGGACTTCCAAAGTCGCATCAGACATTTGTCTTTGCTTCAGGCTGAGACAATAGCAGGCTAAGGCTCTGACCTTTCAAGTGGGAGGGGCAGTAAACTTCAGTCAAGAGAGAGGCCCCTCATCCTGCTTCAAAGGAATTGACATTTGCTTACAGTTGGGGAAAAGAAAAAAAAAACTGATAAGCGACAATAGACTTCCTTTTGGTTTTAAAAAGCCTATTTTGTACCAGAACCTTCAAGACATTTAACTTGGCAGCAAGAATGACAAAAAATATGAGAAGTGTGTAGTTTTAAATCTAATTTTATGCCCTTTCTGTGAAGACTTGGTAGAACTCAGTACTACATAAGGAACAGAAGTTGCAAAGAATCCCAGATTGTGGGGAAAGTATAGATGTTGCAAACATAACATTTTGTACACACATCTTAGGGGTAAATGTGCATCTATGTACAAAGTTGGGAGATTTTAGGCCAAATCTTTCACGGTTAAAATTGCCAAAATGTAGCAGAAAGGCAAAACCAGGTCACACAGACTTGGGATTTGGATTGAAATGTGACCCATAAAATATGTAACCTGTGTATATGATTTTCCGAGAGGTTATCACTGTATAAATATGCATTTGTGGTAAAATTAGATTTTGGTTCTAGGAGCTTGGGGGGGTTTCTAGACATTGTAAAAGTGACACCATAAACATGACATCCTTGTCTGATCCAATCAGCGAAGAGCAATGCGGACACTATGCTCTTGCCCAATGCTAGCATTATGGGTGTGAACAGTAAGCCTGCCCCGGCCATAAACTTTAGTGATGTCATTTGGCATGATAAATAAGGGAACCCGACAACACACAGAAACACACTGATTCCTGACTTTCTTCCTGATTTCCTGCGTGGCGTCCTGTTCCTGATTTCTTCATCATACTTGATCCTGGTTCCAGATTTCATTGCAAAGCCAAGGCCTATGCATTGCAGAACCCCTTTTCAGCTAGGCCTCAAATTCTAAAAATCCCAAAAAACCTAAGGGATGCATCCTGATCCAACCTGGACTTCTACTACTAAATGCACGCCTGCTCCAAACTCGCCATCCCACTGACCTCCAGTCTCCAGTAACCAGAAGAACCAGTCCAGTGACCAGAACAGTTCAGATGATCCTGTCCCGCCCGATTTGCCCAGCTGTCCTTGTTAAGACCCGATCCGTGTGATGACCAGAACCCTTGACGGTCCAAAATCCTAAATTAAAGTGGACTGTAAGTATTAATAGGAATCATAGAACATCATAGCATACCTTGCCTTGTCCTATCCCAATCTCTAAATCATCCTATCCTTACCTTAATCAATTGTAACCTTGTTAGAATCCTTACTGCAATCCCGTCTTTGATTTATCCTCTATGCGCCATTTCTTTAGTCATTTCTATCTTGTGTAAATCTTGAACTATCAATCCTACTTCGAGTGATCAGACTGGTTCTGCCGGGGCGAGCACTGGGGATTTGGTGTTGAAATCATGAATCAACTCCAGAGCTTACTTTGTCCCTCCTTGGTATTCTAGCCGGAATGCTCTAGTCAGAGTTAAATATTTTCTTGTCCAAACTGAGTTTCTTTTCTGTTTTCACTACTCGATTTTTTTCTAAAAACGCCTCTCATTCAACCTTGCATATCTTCATCAGTTTAATAGCTAGAGACTTCATTTCAACTCCAGAGTGTACCTAAGACCTATAGCTACACCCCAACCTTAAAAACCGTTTGGTATAATTTTAGGCAGGAATCCAAAATTTTGCAAAGTTTTACATGTGTGATTTTTATTTTAAATTATTTTCAAACTTCCATTCAGAATCAAAGTGTTTACTTTTGCTCAAACTATAGCTCATGATTGTTAGTATCTTTCCAATGTTGCTCCCATAGAGATTTGTACTGATTTAAGGATTTCTGCACGCATTTAGTGTTTTACCCAGCCATTTCCAAAATGTCATTTTAAAGTGTAAGATTTCAAATCCATTTATCTCTCTTGTTTGGGGAGGGAAGGTTGTATTCAGTTTATTATTCCTTATTCATGATTACCTGCTGCTTCCTTACATCTATTTAGAATAGTTTATTTGTGGGTTGAGGAATATTGCAAGGTGAAATCCCAACTTAAGTGCTATCTTTCCAAACAAGCCAAAAGTGTTCTTTTCTCTGGCGTTTTCCTTCTGTGTTGCTAAAGAGTGAATTTAAGTGCATTACATACCTTTTTATCTGTTATTGTCACCACATTGGTGA
The DNA here is from genome assembly GCF_040938575.1 of Ambystoma mexicanum. Taxonomy (NCBI): domain Eukaryota; kingdom Metazoa; phylum Chordata; class Amphibia; order Caudata; family Ambystomatidae; genus Ambystoma; species Ambystoma mexicanum. The sequence goes on from NC_090929.1 coordinate 166,433,944, forward strand.
TTGTGTATTGCCTGATTGAAATACTTAACACTGTCCTTATTCTCAAAAAATCCTCTGCTGGCTCAAACAACCCTGCCAACTACAACCGGTCTCTCTCGGCACCCACTAATCAAAACCCTGGCATGGTTCATGCCCACCAGAAGCATGTTTGTCTGGTCTGGAAAACGTCAGTGTTGCCCATTTGGACGACATTGCTGTATTCAGCCACACCTAGGAGCATCACTTATCCCACTCTGCCACCAATGTTACGAATCAACTTCCGGGGCACCAGTGGTCCAAGGATGGATATCTGTTTCTAAACCATCAATCAGCCCACACCTCTAGTACACCAGAGGGGAGCCAAACAGATTGGAAACAAAAGTATTTTATAAACCTCCTTGTCCAAATTTGGTAACGTGGACGAACGGCAGGCTTATCTCCCCAAAGTCGTGGATCGTCGGTTAGTTGCAACACAGCGAAAACACAATTATTACCCAATGATAAAAAGGGACTGTCCAGTCAAGGTTGTATAAACATATCTACTTTATTATTATAACAGACAGTTCTAGCACACTACAAAATACAACCCACCCTGTAAAGGAACACAGAGGACAGACAGTTCCACGAAGGAAAGGAATGCACTCTGGATACTGACAGGAGGTTATTCGCTAAAGCAATCAGTCTTAACTGTTTAAGGTTATTTGGTTTCAGCACTAAGGGAGCAAGGGTTTATAAATGTCAGTAGGGGTCCCCAGGGGGACAGAACCACAATGTGCCTGGTGCTTGCGATGATCTTGATGTTTGGCAGCGTCGAGCCGGTTTCAGGGCGCTTTGCAGCTTCTGTGAGAGTGCAAGATGGGAAGACAGCTGCGGGTATCAGGTGGGAGGCAGTTTTGAGAGCGAGAATTGACAGATGGCTGCAGGCTGGCCTACACGGCGGCTCAGGGTCAGGAATCGCTGTCTCATTGCTGGTTGGCATAACAACAGTCAGCGGCGCAGTCGGTTGCAGTTCAAGGGGCTCAACTGCCTCAAAAATGTCCTTAAAAGTGGACGCTGGTTGATGCTTGTTGGTGCACTCCTCCTAGCTTCTTTGCTGGGCTTGTGTCGGCCTTTAAGGTGGACGGCCGAAAGCTGAGGAGAGTTGCAGGCAACAGCCTTGTCCTTCTTTCACTTCAGAGACTCTCTGGCACTTCCCAACTAGGACGCTTGCTTGCAGAGCCTAGTGGGGCATGCTGGGTGCTGGCTAGGACCGGTTCCGAAGCTGCTAGAGGGTCCTCTGGATTCAGTATCTCCCTCTGTTCCCTGGGAGATGTTTAGGGGAGGGATCCTGCTTCCCTCATGGAAATCCTGGCCTACCTTCACTGCTGGAAGCTGGAAGGCAGCCTGTACATTCAGCCAGTGTCCAAATGAGTCCTTCTTGCGAAGTCTTCAGATCTGCTAAGAGAGGCTTTTAAAGCCAAATGAGCCCCAGTGATTGGTGCAGGCTATGCCTACCTTAATGAACCAATCCACCTTAAAGGCACTGGTTTTGACAGGCCCCATAATCCACACCCACTGGCCTGGAGAATAGACGGTCAATGTGGCCTTCTGGTCGTGCCAGTGCTTCATCAGCTCCTGACTAGCCTTTAGGTTTCTCGTTGATTGTTCCATGTACTTCGCCATTCTAGACCGAAGGCCAAGTACATAGAACACCACATCTTGTGTAGGGGATGAGGGTTTGCCCTGTCATTACTCTTTCACTAGATGGAGGGGAACCCGCACAAGGTATCAAAACAGAAGCTCAAAGGGGCTAAACCCTACTCCGTTCTGTGGCACCTCCCTGTAGGCGAACAGAAGGCATGGTAGAAGAATATCCCATTTTCTCCTGAGGTGCTCTTAAGTCACCTATCATGTCTTTCAGGGTCTTGTTGAACCACTCAATAGGCCCATTGGTTTGTGGATGGAAGGATGTAGAGAACCGATAGGGCAGTCCACACTCTTCCTCCATAGGCTTCTTATATGCTGATATGAAGTTTGATCCCCTATCAGAAAACTTCTTTGGGGAATCCAACACTTGATAATATCCCAATCAGAGCCTTTGCAACCACTGGGGCTTTGATGCTCCTCAGAGGGACAGCCTCAGGGCATCTTGTGATGTCATCTACCACCACCAAGATGCATCTATTCCCTGAGCTGGTTTGAGTATCCAAAGGACCCACAATAGGCATACCTAGTCTCACGAAAGGCCGCCCAACCACAGGAAGTGGAATTAAGGGGGTCTTTGTGGCACCATCTGACTTGCCAGAAGCTGGACAAGTCAGGCAGGACCAGACAAATTCCTTGATTTTTACGCCAATCTGCGTCCAGTAAAAGTGCGCAGACAACCGGTCCGATGTCTTAGTCACTCCCAAGTGACCCCGCTAAAGGAATTTGTTGAGCCAAATGCAAAAGGAACTTTGTAGCATTGGGGAATCACCAACCTCCTGGTGCCCTCGTCGCTGTACGGGCGCCCATCCTTCCAGTACACTTTAAACAGGACCAGGCCCTCGCCCTTAGCCTGCTCCTCAGCCTGCTTCTGCAGACCCACCAGAGTTAGACACTCTTTCTGGGCTGTGATCTGGGCCCCCAGCTGATGCAAACTCATCCAGCTTGGGCAGGCCATTCAGATCTGTGCTCACCTGGTGCTCCACCTCAGGTTCCTGCACTGCACCAGGCAACTCTGAAGTCACTGAGTCCCCTGCTACCAAAGGGGCTACTGTCCCCTCTCCCACAGGAGTAGGCAACTCACCAGTCTGTGGAGCTTGACTAGGTACTACCGACCACGCCCGTCCTTCCAACAGGCCCTCTGGAAGCACCCCAGGCCCCAAGGCTCTAAGTGTTCAATCTGGCAATTTCTTTGGCCCTAGATTGGATAGCCGCTGCGATTATTTTGGGGTCAGGATGATCATTACCAAACAGACATGGGACTGGGATGGAGTCTTTCACTGCTACACGGCACTGGGTTGTTTCACCTCGCGAGCTGAACTATCACCAAGGGGCACTTACTCTTTCCATCAAACCCACTTACGCTACAATCAGGCCCATCAATATACTGGTCCGGCTGTACCCACTGCCGGGTGACAGCAGTGAAGCTAGCCGCAGTGTCTTGGACCGCAGGAGTTTTGTGTCCATCGATAAACACATGTTCTAAATAGAGTTCAGCATTATTGGGAATTGGGATCTCTTCTGGAGACCGGGTACCATTTCCACTTAGTGTAACCAATCCACATCCGGCCACTCCCTGGCTTAGAGCGAAGTCCTCCTCTAAAAGGCCCACACTAATGATGGCATCTTCCACAAGTCTATAATTCACTAGGGCTTGCTTAGGTAAGCCCTTGCAACCAGGATCACCTTTCCTATGGCCCAGTTCCTAATAGACGAAACAACCTTGCGGTGGTGAGAACGCATGTGGTCCCAGTGTTAGGGGTGCCTGCGCTCCTCTTTTCAGTGTGTACAGCTGAACTAGAGTTTGGGGATTGCCCTTCATTCTTTTGGGAAACTGACTTCAAATAGGATTGGGTTGGACCTTTGTCCTTCACATCCCCGTTTTTGTCTGCCGATTTCACTTCCGGTTTGGGTATGCTCGCCTGAGCCTTTTTCTGTACTCGAGTTCTCACAAACCTGTCGGCAGCCTTTGCAAGCTCTCTAGGGTCTGTGAAAGTCTTGTCCACACGATGCTGGTGCAGGTCAACCTCACAATTTTTCAATACATGCTCACACGCAATTAAATTGTACATCTCTTTAAATGTGTCAACTTTGTTACCAGTCACCCATCCGCTCAGATATTTCAACGACCAGTGTGTTAACGCTTCGAATGTCTGGCCAACTTTGTTGCCGAGCTCTCTTGAGTTACTATTCTGGGGTTTTACATAACGTCCTGAGGAGGGCTGCATTCATGCTTTCATAAACAGGCCTTTCCTCTGGAGTTAACTGATGAATTGCACCAGTCTCTGGTGTCGGTGTGCGACTAATCGGGGCTGCATCCCACATTACCTCATCCACTTCTTGTAGCTGGAAAGCCAGTTTGAGCGCTTCAAACTGGTCAAAAATATCCTTCCCCACTTCATAAGCCTGCACTAAGGCTTTGGGGATGTGCCGTCAGGGCTTATCCCGTGCACTCTGGTTTGAGCCACTACTGCTGCTTTCGCTATAGGTGGATCTGTTGGCCTCCTTCTCTTCAAGCATCAGCTTGCACAGCTCTATGGTGACCTTGTCTGGCTGTTTCTGTTCCTCTTGTGCTAGTCCGCTCTTCTCGAGCAGGAGCTTTCTAGCCGCTACCTCATTAACAGCTGGAACAATTACTGGGCCACTTAAAGACTGTGCTGATGCCTGGGACCTGCTGGATGCCGCTCTAGCCCCTGTCCTCACTGACACTCTAGAGTGTTGAGAAACCACACTTGCCCCCTCGGCGGGATGATTGGCGAAAAAAACTGCTCATGCCATATTCCTCATCATTTTCCCCCTCCGGAAGGTCTTTCCGTTCGGGTACATTGGGGTCTAGCCTGTCCCCTGGGGTCTCCTCCCCAAATGCCCTAGCTTCTACCCAAGCTTGAAGGCTGGTCAGCAACTCAGGTTTATTAACCTTAGTGCTGTGGGGAGGGGAGGGGGGGGATTCCCCTCTCTTGACATAAGGCACGCAGGACATCCTTGGTCATGCCTTTTACAGTGTCCAGGTCAAGATCCATGACTATTACTAATACCTAGCAGTGACTTAATGTTGCCTGCAACAGTACTTTTATTATTGGGTGACTAAGCTGTGCGCAAGGCTCCAACTGATCCGACCGTTTGCCACCAATGTTACGAATCAACTTCAGGGTACCAGTCGTCCCGGGATGAATATCGGTTTCAAAACCATCAATCAGCCCAACACCTCTAGTACACCAGAAGGGATCCAGACAAATTGGACAAGGAGGTTTATAATTGACTTTTCTCATCTGTTTGAATCCCTTCTGGTGTACTAGAGGTGGTGGGCTGATTGATGGTTTAAAAACCGATATTCATCCCTGGATCAGTGGTGCCCCGTAAGTTGATTTGTCACATTCATGTCCACCAGAAGCATGCCTAACTGATAACACTGTCTTCAATGACCCCCACCAGTCTGGCATTAAAGGCAATCACTGCACAGAGAATGTCCTTGTACCTCCAACTTCTGCATTCTAAAACACCACACAAGACTCTTCTCCAACTCATCCTCACTTGTTCCTCTACAAAGCAGGAATCCAAGACCTATATCTTAAATGGATTGCCTCTTATCTACCAAATGTTTCTTTCTCCATCTTGTGGAACTCTGCCAACTTGGGCCACTTCTTTTCACTCTTTCTACCCTTGCAAGTCAATAAAAAAACCCATCATCTCTTTCAGTTTCTTCTAGCACCTATTTGCTATCTTTCACCCCTGGGCAATTGGCCTCCACACCTGAATGTCTCGCTGCCATCCACCACTCAATGGCTTTTTAATGCCACAAGCTAAATTGCTCTAAAAATGAAGTTATCTACCTCCTATTCCGAAATGCCAGGCCCATCCCCCAGCCCCAGGTTTCCAGTTTCCATTCCCTCTGATGTCCTTAGTCTCCCAAGGAGCAGAAGCTCAGGATCATCAGACTTAAAACTGAAAATATTGAACACCTTATTTGCCACAGCTAGATGATCGTTCTAGACATTTCAAATAAAAACAAATACCGTACCCATCATTCTGCCAAAACTGCACCCCTACGTTTTTTCTTAAACATCTTGACTGCTCCTCTATCCCCTTTCAGGGTTACCCCTCTATGCCTCCACTCTTCACAAAATACTAAACTTTGCTTCTTGCATCCTCTATAACCTCCACGGATCCTGGTTTACCTACCCCCATCGCCTCCATGCTGCAGGTGATGGGCACATTTCTGCTCGTGGGGCCTCATTCTGAGTTTGCCGGTCTGTAATTAATGGTGCCGATAGCAACTCACCGGCACCATTTTCGGACCTGCAAACTAAGACTCTGCCTGCCAGGGACGTTGCGCCCGGCAGGTCTGACCTGTCAGCTCATCGGCCCGGTAGGCAGGGTTGTCAGGAAGCACCGGCACCGTTAGCAACAGTGCCAGTGCTTCGTGTCTCCATTTCCGTGCAGTCCTATATGACTACACAGGAATGGGGACTTACAAAATCCAGCACCTGACTTCTAGCTCCACTGGGACTTGTAATGTCCCGGTGGCACCGGGAAGTCAGGCGCCGGATTCGGTGTTACGGGGTTGGAGGCAACCCCGTAATGGGGTCCATTGGTCTTTAAATCCATCCATGGACCGCCCCCTCAAAGCACTGCACTCCACCTTCTCCCACCCCCTCTGAATCTATATTCAACCTTTCAGTCTCCCGTCGATCATGCAGTGTTTTATGGGGGGCAAACGTGTTTTGTTTTAACGTGACGCCCTTTTTGTCATAACTGTGAGCAAGAAGCAGACATTTTCACCAAATAATATAATTGGTGACTAGTGCCTCTCTTCCTCTTTCTTTTTTCAACTGGCTTTATTTCAGGCCATTTGTATTCCTGCAAAGTTTCTGACATGGTCCAGATTATCAAAATTCTAGGTTTCTATGTGCCCGCCTCCATCAATTGGTGCTCCTGCCATTAGGACTGTGCCTCTACTAACCACTGTTAAGCACCTTTTTTACGGGGCCGCTGCGTTCTTCTGAACTACCCGTGTAAAAGGTTTCTAGAAGAAGGACTCTCCTCATCTAAAAAAAATAGACTGAAATAAATGTTAAGTGCTGGGACTGGGCCATGAGTGGAAGCAGAGCCGGATCAAAGTAAGTTTCCAATTAAGTTAGGTGGTGTGCCGAACGCATTGGAAGCTAGGAACCGTAGAGACTTTAAAGCTGTGTTCCTAGATACATCACTCGAGTGATAAAGATGCAGGGCCCAGGTGCTAATGAGCTGTACAATTAATAATTGAAGTTGGATTTAAGTAATTTTCTTGGGTCCATCTCCCCCAGTCTTGTCTTCCCCGAATGTGTATGTTATGTGGCACGGGAAAGAGTTCTTACAGTTTGAGTGCTATGGCTAGGTACAATGATGTTGAAATTCCACCTTACTCAGAAAGAACTTTGTATGATGGTGCCAAAGTGTACAATCAAATAAATAGAAAATGTTTTCTTGCAAGGATTATCCTTTTATTAGCCTAACACGCATGCATGCATGTATGTATGTATGTATGGCTACTGGGTTGCATGGATCCACGGTAATCCCACTATAGCCTTTGTTTTGCATCTGGATAACAATCAGTGGAGACTGTGCAGGAGCATGAGTAACACCTTGTATCTGCGCTCAGTGCTTTCACTGTCACCCCATGTCCTTCTAGATCAACTATTTCAGAAAAATGGCCTTGACACATCGACGTGCAATTCTAGAAACTGCTTCACCTCCAGCAGTTGAGAAGAGAAAAACAATATACATGCCGTTGTATAATGCTATTTATTTACAGTTGCAAACAATAACACAAAGACAGAGGTCCTAGCTGTAGGTCACACTGTTAACAAGTGCATCAAACAGAAAGGAATGTTTCAGAATGTCCTGTGTTTTTTTTCCACGTAATTTGCATCTCACTTTCACAAACCGTAATATGCAATTTAGAGGGCTCTTGCCTGTAAATGAAAAATCTGTTTTAGTTCTATTATAAAGGCACGAGGTAGGGGTCTCTAAATGTGGTTTTAAAAGCTAGCAGTCCTCAATCTGAGTTAGTCAAATCGCATGCACATTTTCTTTTCTGACGTTTTGTGCTGTACTTTGTCTGGCTTAGACGCCTGATCACACTGAAAGGGGACACGTAGCTAAGAGTCATTCTTCATTGCCCATGAACCCAAATGAAAACCAAAAAGTGATGGATCGAAATGCTAGAGCCAACGCTTCTTAACCACTGGGAATTCTTCTAAGCAACATTTTGTTCCATCATTTTTTAGCTTGTCTCTGCCAAAGCCACATCAACATCAAGCTCCTGCTACTCCTAATTGGCACCGGGAGTAATTGGGCCACTCAGGGGTGTTGCTAGGTCTGGAAAAGACCCGGGGCTACACTGATGTCGGAACTGTTGGGACTGGGGGCTAGCTAGCCTTTTGGCTGTAGCTCCTGAGATTCTATCCAGGGCTACAACCAAAAGACCAGGGGCTATAGCCCTCTTAGCCCCCCCCCCCCAGCAACGCCTCTGGGGCCACCTATCACATAGCTAAAGAGCAGGATTAACACCTAGTTAATCTCTTGATCCAAGAAGCAAAACCATAGAGCAAACCACAAAGTTGTATTAGGCAGGCCACACAAGTAAAAAGTGGGTCAACTAGGTGACATGTGTAGTACAAAAGTAAAACAGAAAATCAGTGGCCATGATTAGTTGGCCACATAGCTGAATGAGGTATGCTTTCAGGACCGAGATTGTGTGTGGACTGAAAGTCATACCTTTAAATCCAGATGCGGAGTACCGATAAATTAGGTTAGATTATCCCATGGTGAATACTGGCAAATCCGTGATATCTTAGTCACCTCAAACAAGGAGAGGTAAATCGCATAAGTTGGGTCATTGTCGATCTATGCCACGCTGATAACATTTGAGGCTAGTGAGTGCCTCTTAGGCCAAGATTTTCCACCAAACTTACTGGATATCAGGGAAGAAGTTCCAGAGGGGTATATTGGATACCGAGACTGGTCTGGATTGCAAACTATCAAGCAGCACATTCATTCACATGGTATGTAGCTGTGGGAGGGTTCAGCCCTTCTGGAGCGGAGTTAGGGCAGATGTCGAGGAAATCCTGGGTAGCCCAGGACTAATCAACTATGAGATGTTTATCATGGAAAATGACGAGGGGCTGGAACATGTCTCACATGGTGAAATTGTGGTTCAGGAGGGTGACAATACTGTCCAAGAAATTAGTACTGAAGGCCTGCAAATCCTCGACTTGCCCCTCTATTTGTGGACTAGAGCTGTGACCTACAAAACACATACATGATGAGGGGGAGTATGAAATTGATAGGTTCAGAGGGATATGCTCCTCCTTTCAAGAGCACCGCATATTAACTGGATTGATTGATGCTGCCTGTCACCAACTACCCACACTTGTCCATGGGTTATCTCAAGATTCCTTCTCAGACTACGTTGTGTGTGCATTTAACTTGTTAATATAAGTTTTAACGTGATATTGACTTTTAATAAAACCCTCTCAGAGAAAACAGGCTTGCAAAATCATTCTCGGTTAGCAGCAAAGTCACAGACAATTGTTTTGTCTTGAAAGACAACTACCAGAACAACATGTTTACTCTACCGGAACAAACCTGCAAAAACCTGATCAATCCACAAGTTCGCCCTGCCCTCGTGACAGAAAATATCTGGAAACTGCAATGAAGCTGGAGGAAAACTTGGTCGAGACAGACGCACCCGTTCATAAATCACCCTACCTGTATCTTCTAAAAAGCTCCCGCCAGAGGATAGCTAATATCGCCACATTTCCTGCAACACGTGCTAGTGATTTTCCATTATTACATCCACAAGTCCACTTAAATTGTTCTGCACAGTGTGACCTTGGACAGCCACTGCACTGTCCCTTTTGCTGATCCTCAAGTCCAGTTCTCATACTACAGAGAGGTTCAGGAAAACATTAGGCATTATGCAGCACAGTTAATATTGCAATATTAGTGTCAATACAAAAATGTATGTACATGAGCTGGAAACAAGAAAGGACAAATTAAAGTGTCGATGTGCAGGAATAAATGTTATGGGACTGATTGGACATGTGACTTAAAACACGATGCAAAACCACAATTCTTTCCCCCCCACACACTTAATACTAGTAGTACTAAAAAGAGTCACAAACGGGGAATCGCCTCTGAATCCAAATCAAGTTATTACTGTGTGCTACAAAGAACCAATTACTATATACTTATATGTGGGGAAGAAAAAGACCCCCCACCTCCCTCTCCACCCACCAAGTTAGCACTTTTTCAGATCTTATACCGGGTATGCACAAATAAACAATAAATCAAAAATCCGTATTGCATTGTGAGAAATAACTAGCATGGTTTTGCATTTCATTTATGTGCGTGTGAAAAAAGAACATTCTATGACGAAGAAAAAAAATAGGTTTACTCTGCAGCCAGTCGAAAAACAGGTCATACCCTACATTAAGAAAGAATACGAGTGGAAATGAATTCCTCTACAGGATACCACAGTTCAGAGCCCATTATCTCATCTCACCAAATACTGATCGTCAAATAGAAAAAAAACGGTGAAGTTGCAGGACTAGAAGTTTGCTTGTTCCTCAGCGGGTACAACACCCCAATGACTGCCGTGGACTCTTGGCACCTGTCTATGTGTCCTTATCGTCAGCCAGTTGCTGATCACCAGGCGTGCATAGGCTGCATAGGGCCTTACAAAGGGATGAAGGAAGATTCAGAGTGATGACGGTCAATATAGGTTTACAACAGTGTTACGAAACAGGTTTCACAATGGCGGCAGCTGGCACAACGAGAAATATTCTTGTTTGATGAGTCTAAAAAGGTATTTTTTTTTTTTTAAATGTGGTCCACCCTTCTTATTTTACCATAAATCATCAAGCACTACAGGCTTATAAATCCACAAAATCCACACAGTTTAGCACATCACAACACACGGTTTATCTACTGAGCCATTGGGCTCATCAACATTATTTTTCTTGTTCCTGCGCTGGAGGAACAGCAAGACGGAGTACTGTAAGGAGCTCATGGTGGCAACAGTAAAGACGGACACAAGTGATCACAGTTCAAGGGTGTTTAATCAACTGTGTATACAGGTTGGAAAACCGCCTTATCTAAAACTGAAATGTAAGATGGGAGCAAGCTAGGACCATCAAATGAAAAATAAGACAGTCCTAGTAGCGTCTTGTCAAATAAAAGGGTTTATACTAAAAACCTATTTCCAATCCTTACAAATAGATTAAAAGAGTGTGGGATAATGTTAACAAGAAAGAAATAAGTGTTCACAAATGATAAGTCAGGATATGGTAGCCGGGTCTCCCCCACGTTTTGAGCACAGGACAAGGCAGGACTTCTGAGCACAGCACACGCTTGAGCTTTCCCAACACAACAGTTTCCTTCTCAGCTATCAGGACCTTCAGAGGTTAAGTCCATTTTGTACAAAAAGTTGCTTGCCTCCGAGGAACTGATGTGTTCAAAATAATAAACAAAACTTCCTTTCCGATTGCACTAGGGTGATAGTTCTTCACCCCTGGGTCTCCCTCTTCTGGGCTCATACCCCTCTTGAATGTCGGCCTCTGTCCGTCGGGTTCACTATGGCTTGCATTCAAAAAGATAACATTTGCTACCTTCGCATGTCCTTGGGTGATGGCTTTTCACCCCTGGATCCCTTCTTCCGGGCTCAGACCCTCTACTTAAATTTAGGGTGAGGATTCTGCACCCCTGGGTCGCCCTCTTCCGGGGTCAGACCCCTCTCGAATGTCAGCCTCCCTCAGTCAGGTTCACTATGGCTTTCCTTGCATTCACAAGTCTTAATGTCTTTTTAAACAATCCACTGTGGACATCCCTCCGTCGGGTTCACTCTTGCCAACACAATGTTCCTTCTCATTTCTCACTATGCAGGATTCATATCCCTTAGCTTTCCAATTACGTGCCGGTCAAAGACTTGACTGTATAGATGATTTTGCTAGACCCTTGGATGACCACTTTGACCTTTCACTTGCGGCTTTCCCAAAGCATTCTGCTATCGGTAGGTTCAACAATGGAGAACTTAACCAGAATCTCCTGAGTGAACACCCACGTGGTGATGGAACCCTCTGCAGCTGGTTTTCTCCTTAGGAGTTAACAGTTCTTTTATTTTCCCTTAATTTGCATTTGCAACTTTTGTTGAACCAAGTTCGGTTTCTCAGCGGTTCTCCCCTCGACTCACTGGCTGTGATGAACCGCTTACCTTTTCTTGTCTCTGGAGTCAAGGATGGTATCACGGTAGCAAGCGTCTCTCCCAGTCTTGTTTATCAGTGTAGGAGGGCGTTGTGTACCGTTGACATCTGCTGCAACACATGCTGGCTATTGTTCGCGATCTTAAGATTCCTTTCACTGAGGCTTTGCAGGTGGTCTGTCGCTTCTCTCCCTGTCGCCCCTTTGGTTCTCGCCGCCTTTCTCCTCCTCTTGAATTGCTGTACCGGGATAGCTGTCTCGTTGTGCGGTCTGGCTTTCTCGTAGTGTGCTATCGTGCTCCACCTTTTATCCCTGTGGGGAAGGGAAAGGGCCGTCAGGTGTATGTGTGATTCTGGTCAATTGCCTGACTTTGCCTGACTCTTGTATTGGGACATGTCAGGTAAACGGCTCTGGTGTTAGTCCGTTGTCTTCCCTGGTGTGCAAAAGTGTTTGTGTTGGAAAAGGGGGCGTGGGAGTAGTGTTTCTGAGTATCCTACGTGGTAGGATTGGGAAAAGAAGAAGGGGGATACCGTGTCTCACTCGTCGGTGTCCCACTTCCAATCCCTGAGGACCCCCACCCCATCTGGGGGATCCTCCCTCACTGGTCGACCCACAGGAACTGGATCCAATAGCGATGGCCGTGTCCTGGCAACCTGAATGACAGATCACCGGAGACTGGTCAGGGAGACACCTTCAGGTTTCTCACAGTACACTCAGGGAAGAAGGAAGGCAGACCAAGGAGCTGGGCAAGGACAAGGTCTCTGTGAAGTTGGTCTGGTGTGCAGGGACAGCGCAGTGAGCAGCAAGGAAGACGCTTCTGGCATCCTCGAAGATCAGCAGCCGTGGAGGAATGGTCCTGCACCGACAAGGAAGTAGCAGGCACGGCGAGCCGCCGACCTCAGTAGACAAGAGAAGGAAGCAGGGGAAGCCCCACAGCTGATGGCAAGCGCACGGGACAGCCAGAGAACAGCACGGACCACAGAAAAAGGTACGCTGATGAGCGGGAAGGGGCCAGGGCCCTGCAAAGTGGCAGAGAGAATCCAAAGGGGCAAGTAAGCCCATAGTTCCACATGAATGGGCCTAGGACACTATCAAAAATCAAGGCATTTGCAAAGCCTAATCAGGTAAATAATACTTGGTGGAAACCTGCAGTGCGAGTCTGTGACGAGCACCCATATAACGAAAATAATAACTGTCAGAATAGTGAACTAAGTTTAGCAGAATACTGGGGGAACCCGCAGTGAGAGTCGGGGACCCTCACCATTAAAAAGAGAACTGTGAGACTGGTAGACAGTAAATGCAGGCGAGTAAACTAGTATGTATGTGACATCAGGAGTGCATCCAGGCTGTCTTCCCTCACTGCAGTACTTGGTAGGAGGAAACCAGGTCTGCCAACCAGGAACAAGGACCCACCCCAGTTTGGAAGCGCATCCAAACTCCTTTGTTTTTATAACTGTGTCTGGAAAAAAGGAACAAGATTGGCCAATCAGGGTCGCGACCCAGAGACAAAAAAGAAGCCTGAGAAGGGCCAACCAGGGGGCCAAATTTTCCCCAACAAATTGTTAAACTTTACAAGAAGCCCAAACAAGGCCGGGGAAGGGAGCTATTCCTCAATATTTCAAGGTCTGGAGATTCCAGAACTGTCTTTTATCCAGGGGAAGGGTGCCACTCCCTTTGGACTAGAAAGACCCTATTTTCATTTAGTTTAAACAGTGAGTGTGAGGGGCAGAATTAGGATTCTGACATTGGGACTTTTGCTTTGGAGATATATATATGGACATATATATATATATATATATATATATTTTTTTTTTTACTTAAGGGGGAAAGAAAAGTGGGGATGCAGGGAACCCTGGCCACGTGCGGCTCCTCCATAAAGGGTGAGGGGGCATTGACCCAGTGGCCCCCTCACCCATTATGGAGAAGCTGAGGAGCCAGCCCAGTGAAATACTGAGCGCTTCATCAGCTGCTTTTTCCATTTGAGGGAGTGCTCCTGGGCTGGCAGAACTGCAAAGGGAAACACTGTTTCCCTTTGACAGTTCGGTTCCCCAGCCACACATGCTCAATTAGCCATACAAGGCTGGGGGGTGCTTGGCTTCGTCAGCCTTGCATAGCTCATTGGAAATGCTGGCTGGGGAACTGCATGTCTGTATGTTCGAGGGGGAATGCCTGTGCCTCCTCGCACAGACAGAGCAGCTCTTGCTTCCCGATTCCTGCTCATGATGCAGGAGCTGGAGCGCAGGGGAGAAAACTTCAGATCCGGGGCAGAACGTGTGTTTATGTTAATTTATTTTGTATATGGATGTGTGTATGCTTGTGTTATGAGTGAGTGTATGCTGATGGGTGCTCGTGTGAATGATAAGAGTGCTTGCTGTGTGAATGTGTGTGTGTGTTGGTGCAGGGAGCCGATTTTGTCAAGTGGGGGAGTGGATTTTGGCGAGTAGGGGGCAGGGGGGGGTTGTACAACGAAGGCATTTTAAAATGCATTCGTTACACAATCCCCCAACCCACCTGCCAAAATCAACTCTCCTTCTGAGGCGCTCTGGAGCCCAGGGGACAGGGATGATTTCTTTTTACTGGACATCTATCATAGATGTCCATTAAAAAATATCTTTCCTTCCTCCTGGGTCCCCCGGCACCAATTGCACACCGTTTGTATTTTTTACACAATTTATTTGTAAAGTATGCTCTAAAATGCAACATTTTAACCCATTATTAAAGAAGAAATCCCAGGGGGAGATCCCCCTGAACCTCCCTTGATTGGCCCGGGCTGCCCCGCTACGCTTGGTTGCTATGGCATATATGGAGGAAATATTAATGCCCTTCACTTAAAAAATTCAGCAGCTGCCACTGGCCCTGGGGCTGTGCTGGGAGTGGGGTAGGGCGAGCCCAGGAACTGTTGTGGGAGCAGGATTGGGGGGGGGGGGGCATGGCATAGTGGTGGGAGCAGGTTGGGTAGAGACCAGGGTCTGTGGTGTGGTGGGGAGAGCCCAGCGACTGTGCTAGAAGTGGGAGGGGAGCCGAGAGACTAATGGGAGCAGGTGGGGGAGTCCAGGCACTATACTGTGAGCTGGGCTTTGTGTCGGTTTGCCATAGTTCATAGCCATTTGGACTTATTGTCCATTTGGCATTTTTGGGGGGAGCTCGGTCTGCCTACATTTGGCTCAGGGGGGCCCAGGCCAAAAAAGTTTGAAGACCACTGAATTAGAAGGTTATTTTGCAATCTAATTGCCTACTAAAACATCCTAATGTGTTTGAAGCCAACAGCACTAATTTACATTTGGTTACTGTGTCATGTGTGTTATCTGATGCATGGTAATGTGGCGCATGTCTTTTCAACTTGCACATGTTGTATTTGGGTGGTGCGCAAGTGAGAGCTGGTGATGTGGCTCTGAGGATTCTCTGTGATCAGGGAACGGAGGAAGGACCTGTGTGTTTTTGATGAAGAATTTGGTTAGTGTATATAAGTGTTGAATTAGAGGTCTAGGGAAGCATTTGCATTCAACTTATCAGAGTTGCTTTTGGGCTCGACCCGTTAGGCATCCTATTAAACAAATAGACAATGTGAGATTTGTCCAGCTTTAATGTAAGAGTGGGTGTTTGTGTGTCTTTTTATAAGCGTTAGGTTGCTCTGGACAGCTCATCAGCTAACAGACCATGTGTTTGGTACACCTGTAGTTCCATTGGTGTCGCTGACAGTTGTCCACCTTTTGACCAAACAAGCGGCAACCTTACTGTGACATAGGTTTTGGTTTTGTGTGGAACTATATACTGTGGTTCAAAGGGGACACATTTATGCAGGAGCCTGCACATGGTCATCACATCATGGAAATAAGTCCCGTTTTGTGTAATGCCTTGGTACCACATCGTCGTGTGTATTCAAGTTTGGTCTGCAATATTGTGCCAGCTGTTTGTATGTGGATGTGTGTGTTGAGTGGTGTGCGTGTGTATTTTCGACAATGTGAAGTAAATTCCAGAATTGCCCTAGTTCCTCAGTCCTTCCAGTGTGCATGTTCGTTCAATGGTGAGTCAGATGGTTGCAGATGTTAGTCAGCTGAGCTGGTACAAACTTTATTTTGTTTGTCCCTCTGACCTTATTGTGAATGCATGGTCTGTTCGGTGCAAATGGGCATGAGTTTGGCCAGAAAAACCTACTTTTGTTTGGTCTTAAAAAGTGAATCTCGAGTTTGGCTGATCCGTTTTTCAAAAAGCATGCAACATGCGTTGCTTGTTCCCCAAAAAGCATGCAACATGCCTTGCTTGTTCCCCAAAAAGCATGCAACATGCCTTGCTTGTTCCCCAAAAAGCATTCAACATGCCTTGCTTGTTCTTAAAACCTAGAGGTGTGGCAAAAACACAAGAAAACAATTTTGAGATATTGTGGGTAAAACAGTGAATTGTTTAACCTCTGTGGAAAGCCCAGTGCAAAAAGCAGGTTCGACATTAACCGTGTATTAGGGCACAGTCATGAGCTAGAGGGGCTAGTGTCATATGATAATAAACTGAAGAGGTTTATAAGCATCCTTACCACCCTCGACCATGAAATTGCATTTTGGGGTTCTAACACATCTTTCCCATTCTGTGTTTTCTATATTACATTTACGAAATATACTAATTTAATAACACTATTGGCGGGTGATTCGCAATGGATATTCACAGAAGCACGGCATTTCCTTTCAATAGTTCATGTATTAATTGGTTTAAGGCTGAAACGTTTCTTGTAAGTCTTTGGTTAAAAAATGCTTTGTATAAAATAGACCTGGCCTATAAGAGAAACATTTCTGGAGTAGGATTGCATTTGAGCTAATTGGCATAACCACAAATCACTGCCCCCCGTGGCTCTGAATTGGATGTAAACCTCCAGCAATGGCTACTGGGTGGCGCTGTGACGTGTCACTTTGCTGAAATGGCTTATTCTGCAAATATATATCTGCGCTCACATATGCATACAAACATACAAATACACACTTAAAAAAAAATATTGGACGTTAAGGTTAGTCTTTAAACCCCGTTTCATCACTTTCCATTAGGAGAAAATTACAATGAAGTAGTTAAGAAAGAAAAACTTTCAGTTGAAGTAATGTTCGGGTTAGTGGTTTGTCACCTGAACAACTCCCCATCCTCACCTGGAAATGTTGGGGGGCAGAGAGCAAGCCACCAGAGCTGTTCTGGCAGGTACCGAAGAGGGGGGATCCTACTGGCTTGATGTCCCCACCAAAGACACAGTAGCACTTCATCAGGGGTCAATTTGTAGGCTGTTGGCCTTCAGAAGTGCACCTCCTACATAATGTCGTGCAACAGGTGTCCACATCCCTGGGGCCGCTGTTATAACCGGAAACCTGGAGAATCTGTCTTTTCCGCAAACTTGCAGGGTTAGCTTCAAAGGTTTACCCCAAATGCAGGAGCAAAAGAAAAAACTAGCACTGCCGCTTCCAGCGTGGACCAAGTCTTGAGGCGAACAGACTGCAGAATACACTGGAACCGCCGTAGTTGTGGAAAGAGTTTCCAAGATGGAGCTGCATGACGCAAACGCATTTAAAACTTGAGCACCCACATTGACAGCAGTAACAATCCTCTGTAATTAGCCCTTATAAAAGCGATACCAATAATGGCCTAGTGAGGTACATCAAGACTCATGCAGGGGATGGCCAGTCACATTTGAGACTTCACTGAATGAGTAATAACCACCCAGGAAACAAGTTAAGAAGCCAGGTCCCACATCAGGAAACATAAAACGATCTGGGAAAGCCCTTAGGTGAGAGACTCCCAGAGGAGACAGACATGCCTACACGTGCTCCCTTTAAGACAAAGGGAGTTCCCTGAAGGAAGTAGGAATGGAGTACTGCCTAGCAAAAGGCCACATTGGTCTGGAGGACAGTTGGACATTCCAGAGTGTGCTGCCAATGATCTCTGCCTTAATGCCAGTACGACCGAGATTCTCCTCATCTACGCACCTGCTTCCTCCTTTCCGGTCACTCTCTGGCCAGCCTTCCTTGGCCCTCTTCCTGCTTCCTCTGAGGCTAAAAACCTCAGGGTCATCTTCGACTCCACACTTTCCTTCTCTACGCACATCTCTGACGTCTCTAAGAAGTCACACTACCAGCTGCACCTCCTCAGAGGTATTCTTCCTTTACTCTCCTTCTCCCAGAAGCTCACTGCCTCCAGAGCTCTGGTTCCCTCTAGGCTGGACTACTGCAACAGCCTCTTTCACAATCTGCCTGCCTCTTCTCTCCACCCTCTGCAACTCATACAAAACAGGACCTGCGAGACTTGTCCTTGGCCTCAAGCCCAAGGATCGTAACTCTCCAGGACTGAAATCTCTGTGCTGGCTCCCAGTGGCAGCGAGGATTAAGTTCAAAACCCTCTGCATTGTCCAGAAGGCCTTCTGGGGCCTGGGACCTCTTCACCTTCAACTCGCTCTTCCTAAATATCTTCCCTCTTGAACTCTTCACTGTTCCACCTCCAACTCCCGCAGGGTCAGTCGCTTCTCCAAGCAGCGATTTGGTGGTAGATCTCTTTCTGCTGGGGCCTCCCTCTGGAACAGCCTCTCTGCCTCGCTGAAACTTGAGGAAAACCACCTCTGGTTCCGGCAGCACCTCAAGACCTTCCTCTTTGCTTCTGCTTTCTCTCCTCCTCTCCCCTGCTGATGATCTGATTGAATCTGAAACTGCACTGGTTACCTGGCTACCCTCCGACCTCAGGCCCAGGTCCCCTCCCCACCAGTTGCACATCTGCACTGCCTCCCTGGCAACCCTTCCACTCTGGGAATGTTCTGTATCCCTACAGCCCCGACTAGCACTGGACACCTGATGGCTGCACTTACCCCAGCACTGGCCACCTGCTGGCAGCACTTTTATTTATTTATTTATTGTCTTTATTTATCTGACTATTATCCTATATAATGAACTATCCCCTCCCCTTTCCCTCCACACTTTTCCCCTTCCCTCCCTCCCCTGCACTTGCGCGATCTCAATGTCATCTGGCCTAGTAGGATCGTTGTCTTGTCTTCCCTCTGGTTACTCTCCCAGGCCTCATCGTGCCTTGAAACACTTTTGTATTTGCCCGTTATAAATGCCATATCATACCATATATTCGAGGCTGTGGCATTCTAGGTCTGGAGACAACAGAAAGAGAAGCTAACCAGAGTGCAAGAGATGCACTTCCCTAGCCTCCAAGTAATTGGAAGGCCAGAGGTTTATCGCCAGCAATCCTATGATGACATTAGGAGAATTCGAACCATGCAGGAGCATGACAGAAATTCAAATGTATGGCAATGACTGTATGAGAGGGGTAGAACCCATTACTGCTCTGATAAATGTTAAAGTCAAGGTCCAGGAAGGACCGTTAATAAACCTGAGAAAGATCAGGTCCAAGAAAGAGCTGTTGCGAAAGCCAAGGAGCGCTGGATCCAAGAAGGACCTGTCACGAAAAACTAAGTCACAGTTCAGGAGGGACCAGTTGCAAAATCTGAGAGTGCTAACTCAGAGCTGTTGAGACTTATACCCATCCAAGTTCTAGGAGAGACAGATTGTGAATCATACCTATTGTTGACCCTGGGAACCCAATACTGAGGACATCTAGAGAGTGTTAGAAGGCTGAAGTAAAGCCTACATGAGAGAGAACTGGGAAGGCCGAAAGCAGGGAGATGCCTTGAAAAGTAAGGTTAAAGTTGAAAGCCTGAAGCACAAGACCAGACTGAGCAAATGCCACATGACCCTCTCCAGAGGATTACTTCTCGTTTGTTGTGTTAGAATATGGTTTGACTTCTTAAGAGTAGGTTATAAACCGTTGTATATTTGTGTTAGTTTGGGGAAACCAGGAGACTAAGGGCGTGATAAGACTAACTACTGGAATTTTGAGTTGCCAATCAATTCTGAGAGGTTTACATTTTAGTTTGGGGTGTATCAAGGAGAGTCGAGGACTTGTAAGAATAGGGCAAGTATATTATTTGAGCCAGAACCATAGACTAAAACACTAAAAGGAATACTTCACTTTATGTTCAACCACACAGAACCGTTCACTTAGGATAAACCCTATTGTTTAGCATTTGCCCCATGAAACTTTATGCATTTATCAACCCCCATTTTCTTTACATCACACAACCACCACGGCTCTGTGAAAGCACTCAAACACTGCAGCAAATGCCATTGCTCAGCCTCACCACAGGTTATATTTTAACGCATAGCTCAAACGCATAAAGTCACAGTGATCTGCAATGATTTCAAGACTATAGTTCTTTGGCATTCTACCGCAGATTGACATTTTTATTTATTTGTGATTTGTATAGCCTTTCATCTTGGGCTCTCCAGCTTCGAAGCGCTCAACCAAAGATAGACAGCTTGTTGCACACCATCATCCAGTTCCCAAGATGAGTAGTTTGCCCTTGATCTATACCTCCCTGCATAATAAGCTTAAGAGCATTCAGAACCAAGTCCCTATTCCACAAAAAGCTACCGATTTTGAACAACCAATGTATTTCTCTAAAATATGAACAGTGCGTTTTCATATGGCAGATTAGCCCTATGCAATTTCAGGGCATCTATTTGCTTTACGGTTGCCTCAATTTCTTTTTGCTACACCGGCCAATTTTCCCAGCTCACAATCACAGACTGAATTCTGCCATTCACAGATTGACAGTTTTGACACCGAATAATACATTGGGCCTCACTTGATGCTTGGCGGTATTAGCTTTCCGAATATCGCCAAAGTGGATTAGTGTCATCACATGTCATAGCAGTAATTCACCAGTTTATTTAGAAGTTTAGTTATTCCCCATTATGGTGTCCCATAATTCTCCATCGGGTATAGGTGGAATTACGGCATGTGGTAAATCCACCTAGTCAGTTCCTGCTACTGGCTTTTCACTTCTACGGTACACTAAGCCATGATTATGTGGAGCAGTAAAATAGGTAGCATTCCAAAATACCACCCCTTTTACGATCACCAAACAACTTGCAACGAAGTATATTTTGAAAGCAAGTACTGCAGGCAGAATAGAAAGTCCTTAATGTTGAGTGGGAATCTGTTTTCAATTAGTGCAGCTGGTCTGGTTCCTCTAATGCATGACACAGTCTGACTCGAGCACCATGAACCTGGCAATGACAAATGCAGAAGTAAAAGTGATTTGTCAGTGGCACAGCCCTTCAGACCTGCAAAGAAACCTTTGTGTGGTCTTCCTGGCCGGCCTGGCATTGTGAAATCCAGGAAACCCTGCAGCAACACTGAGCTGTAGTTGGGAAGTCACCAATGAAAACACACTCAAAGTTCAGATTTTTGAGAAACACGATGGTTGTTCATTTAAACTGTTGGTTCTTGTGAAATAGAGACTCTCTTCATACGTTTAGGCTCAAGATTGTTTTAATGAACAGAGAAATCAAGTAAATTCAACCAAATCTTGGCTAATAAAGAGTGAGCATGCTATTCGAAATGCAAATGTGGTTTTCTAATCTAGAAGCAACAGGAGTTGCATGATTGCGTGTATAGCGTGTATGCTGTTTGAAAGCACTAAAAGCTAGAGATGAAGACTGAAAGGAGGATCCCCATAAGCCCATATGCATAAGACACTTCAGAAGGGGCTGGGAAAGTGACATAAGCATATCACTCGTTTAGTATTCCAAATAAGAGTGAACAACTGGACGCCAATGTTTCTTTGCTTCAATATTGGAAAGATGGCTTTGGAAGCAGGCACTATTTTAGCTTCTGGCCCATTATGCTGCATGATGCCCCCCTAGGTGTGCCTTCCAGCCTCCACTACAAATCCACCACAGTATTCCAAAGAGTGGGAAGTAAAAACGCTAAAGCACTATGCATGTAACTGTACAGGTTACTGTGCATTCAGAAGGCCAAGGCCATCCACCCATCTGACTGCAGCTAACTGACCACATTTTCAGGTGGGACAGTGTATTGCAGTAAAATGTGGTAAATGTGGGGAAGGTGGAGGGACTCGGGAAAAGTAGGGGCAGGGTGAAAGTGTGGGGGGATGTGATGAATCCAACAACGACATCACGGATTCCCCGGTGGTGACCTTCTCCCATGGGGCCAGGGGACAGCAGCCACTCTCACCCTGACCCCATAGTTGGTTATATGAGGGAGGAGACAAGAACCGGGGAGATGTCATGACTTCATTGGACAAGATGCGGTACCCCCCCCACCCCTCTTTTCATGTGAAAGACCCTTCAATACCCAATACCTTAATGGCCTATGGTCATCTGTCTGTCCCCTCCCACCCCCTTGTAAAGGAAGTAAAGAAACCTCTTCCCAATATTCTTTAGGTCAAACCCTCATCTATGACCTAGACACACAAAGCTCCAACAACGCCCTTGTTGCTTCCGATATACCTTTATGAGACAATATTCTCTCATGTAAAACCACTGAGAAAAACGATCTAAGCACTTATGTCCAATGACACCAATGGACACCAACTCCCATAATCACTGAAGTACTTCCACGAGGAGGATGAAGGAGTTGGTGCAAGTTAACAGGAGTCCGAAGCTCAATTTGCAGACTGGTTGTTCTAGAGAATTACCTGTGCATGGGACATTTAAAGATGGCAACCACACTACTGTGTGTTATGAGATTGCAAATACCAAAACTCAAAGATTGTATGACTGCAGAAAAGCAAAGTACAGATTCAAGCCCCCAATAAGATACAGGTGTATGAGATGTAAGTGTGGGGCAAAGTTTGAACAAATATTAACGTAGACAGATATACCGAGCCAAGAACAGTATATGCAGTTTTGGGGATACAGTGGTAACGTGAAACACAAGTCCTAGCAAGGGAAGGATAACAGGCAAGGGAAATCACAAGAGAAGCCCTGGCAGGAGAGTACACCAAGGAGTTGCAATTGCATAGAGAATGTTAGCAGGGGATTATACCAGGAGAGTTGCAAAGCTACAAGAAATACTAAAGAAGAACAGCGTTTGCTAGACAAAGGAGAAACCTGTGTTAAAGAAAGACTGTTGCAGACTTTGTTTATTATGTATAATGCGCGCCAGACCCAGGGGTATCAGGGCGCAGCAATTGCAAGGCTTAGTTACAGGGAGTAAAAGTGTGAAACATTATTTACAAAGCAGGGTATAATGCTATTTACAGATATTGCAGGCATTATATACAAAGTTATAGTTATCTCCACCGGGTAAGAAGTGGCGAGTCATGAAGTAAAATACATTTTTTACAATGGCAGAGTATACAAGTATTTACAATGTTATAGACAAAGTACACCAAGTAGGGGTTGCCGACTTGGGAAGGGAGTTGTTAGTTACCATTCAGTTACGCAGGCAGGTGGTTACACATCATGTGACTTAATGGTCATTGGATGTCAGGAATTGGATGGTGTTGGTTCTAAAGTTAAGATAGGACTTGTCTATTCTCAGTGTAGGAGGCAAGGAGTTCCATAGTTTAGCCGCTTAAACAGGGAAATTGTTACAACCAATCATGGATAGTTTAAATCTAGGGATGGACAAGCGGTCCCTGTTTTGCTGATCTGGTGGGTCTTATGGATGTCCGTTTGTGGAATCTCTCAGAGAGGTAGATAGGGGCGGTGTTATTAAGAGATTTATGGGTAAGCGACAGCGTTTTTAGGAGGATTTCGTCATTTGTTCGGAGCCAGTTATTCTGTCGTCTACTCTCAGAGATGTGGTTTCTTTTGGAAATACCTAGAGCCTCTCTAAGGGCATTGTTCTGTAAGGTTTGGATTTTTCTAATAATGGATTTGTTGGAGCCTATGTACAGGGCGTTGCAATAATCCTGGCGGGAGATAAAGGGCTCTGGCCAGGATGGTACAGCTATGATTAGAGGGAAATGGCTTCCCTGTTCTTATAAGTTTGCACACATAGGCCGTAGAGGCCGCTAGGGTGTTGACCTGTTTGGAGAATGAGAGCGTAGAGTCGAGATAGAAACCTTATGTTTTTACCTCCTGTGCTACCTTAATGCGGTTGCCTTCGATTATAAATGAAGAGTAGTCAGGTTGATGTCTAACCGACATATTGTGAATTAAGGAGAGACACAAAGGAACTGTTAGCAAAAGAGACATTGCCATCCCATTTTCAGAATCCAGGGCAAGGGAACCACCCTCTGGGTCCAAGGTCTTTCCCCTTGGAGAACATTTTTGAAAGAGCTATTCCAATTTTCAGTTGTGAACACTGTTTTGCCAATATCGGGTTGAAAACATTTCATTTAACACTTTATTGTTTTGTTTGTATTACGAGGGTCAGGATAGGACTTTTTGGCACAAGGACAGCTTTTCAGTTATTGACATCCTGACACAGACAGATACTTAGTTTTTGGTTTTTAGGTAGGAAAACTATTTAGAATAGGGTCAGAGTGGCGTTTCCCAACCCGAGTTCATGTAAATAAAAGTCTTTAACCAGAAACATGACAACCTTGTATCTGGCTTTCATTTCTGACCCCTCACAGTGGCACATTATGAAAAGCCATGGTAAAAAGAGGTAATATGTGCCTGACAGTAAGATGGGATAGAAACTTCAGAGGTTCCCACTACCAAACATGAGCATTGTGAGTTAATGCCACCTTAGGCAGAGCGGCAAGACTATCCACAGGGTTGACCATTTTGGCAGCAAGCTGGTAGTCGTTCGCACCACCCAGATTACTTCGCAGTGGCCAAAAAGCATGGGGACATTTGTGGTGGGTTTGCATGGGCATGCAATGTTAAACAGGGATAAATGAAGCGGTTCTTGGCATGTGACAGTAGTACACAGGTATGTGGTACTGGACCTGTCCATAAATAGCTGTTCCTGGGGGAGTGGCCAACTGGCCATGGAGTAGGACATGCTCTGGGCTGAGCTCCTGAGAGATCCGTCGTTCATCTGACTAATTACGCCTGAAAATTGACCAAAATGCCCATAAATTGAAAAAACGAGCGTCGGAATATACGGACTACAGAAATCTGGAAGAGCGAGTCATTTGCATCGGCGGATCGGGAGTTACATGAACTTTAGTGGGAACAGCCGTCTGGATTCGTTGTCGCCAAGATGGCGGAGAACAAAGGAAGGGTTCGCGTAGCCTGGAGGGACAAGAAACCTTCCGTTGCACGAAGCGGGATGAATACGAATGCCGATGATTGACCAGTCCCCTCCTACGAGGAATCGTGCTGAAATATCAGCGCTTTCAGGCTCAGGCAACTGTAGCGATTGGAAATTGCTACACAGTTGCACAACAAAAGCTCTGGAAGCCGCGCCGGCTCGCGACCGGGTCCTCGATCAGCTGGATTTCGCTGCACCAGGGAACTGTAAAGACGCCAGCCGTCAGTGGCCAACACACAGATTATGCATGAATACCGAGGAGTTCCTGGGACGTGTTACATGTATCACGAGTGAACGAAGTAATTAACAGTGGGCGCGATACACAGCTGCGGCTCCCTGCCGCTTGCACAAGTTGCAAGCTGGACAGTTCATAACTACGGGATCGGGTAGTGGATGTGACATCTGCTGTGTGCTGCGGGAGCCTGCAGGCTGTGAAGCTCGGAACACGATCGATGCCAGCTGACCGCACGGGCATGAAGCACGCGACGCGGCCCTTGCAACGAATATAAACAGGGCGAGGTACCATATTGGGGGAAAAAACTACATGTGCAGCCGAAGGCCCCACGCTCGGAGGCGCACACCAGGCGTGTGTGTAAGCAACTGGGCCCTGCAACATGTTGGGCTGCTTTCACGGCATGAGGGCTTGGTGATCCACAGCGCGGGGAGGAGGCGTCCCCTGCCAATTGATCCATCCGCTTGAAACGTTAACAGGGCAAGGCACCATATTGAAAAATCTACATGGGCAGCTGAAGGCCCTACGCTCGGTGGCGCACACCAGGCGTGTGTGCAAGCAACTGGGCCCTGCAACAGGTCGGGCTGCTTTCCAAGACTTTGGCCCGCATGTTAGGAGGGTTCAGGTACACTGAACAGAGGAGCCCTGGTCGCTGTTACGGCATACGTGGGAGGTCGCAACCCATTTGACTGGCATTTCAATTCGGCGCACTCACACACCAGATAGCCGATAGAAATCCTACCAACTGGCAAAACCTTGGTAGTTGACGATAACATTGACCGGCACTGCACACGAACGGAGGGTACCAACATGGCGGCGAAACCGGCTAAATCCAAGACTAAACAACCTACTATGGAAGTCTTCGCAAAGGCGCAGAGGATCCCTACCATGATTGCGCAGAGCAAGGATGGGGCTAGTGCAGAGGAAGCCCCGGAGGGAGACAAACAGCAAATCCTGGAGGCGATAACGGAGATGAGCACGAAATGGGGCCTAGCAATGGCAGACTTACGGATTGCCCTGGACACGAAGATTGATGCGGTGGGGACTGAACTTACTCTGCTGAGGCAAGATGTCAGGGCGCTCGCAGACAGGACCAGTGGCTTGGAAAGTGCAGTACAAACCAACCCGGAGGTTAGCAGTGGTAATGCCAAAGAAATCCACTTGCTGAAGCAGCAGGTTGCCAACTTAGAAAATAGGGTTGAGGAAGCGGAAGGGAGGGCGAGAAGGAATAATATACGCGTGGTCGGCTTGCCGGAGGGAGAAGAAGGCCAGGACCCTACGAACTATGTTGAAAACATGATCATTCAAGAGATAGGAGCCGACAAATTATCACAGGGGTTCACGGTGGAACAGGCGCATCGCGCATTGATGAGGAAACCAAGACCTGGGGCCCCACCGAGACCGATCATTGCCAGGATCTTGAATTATAGAGACAGGGGAAAGATACTGGAATTTTTTCGCAAAGGCGGAACAATCGAAAGGGCATCTACTCACGTCATACCCGGACTATACGATGCTGGTACAGAGGCAGAGATATAACTATGTGGCTGTCAAAAGGAGACTGCGCGATGCAGGAATCAAGTATATGCTCCTGTACCCGGCGAAACTCAAAGTGCTGCACAAGAACAAGGCGCTCTTCTTTGAAACTCTGGAGGATGTGGTGACATGGTTGGATTTGCAGGGTTGCCCTGAGAAAGAGGCGGACGGTGACCAGCGAGGCGGTGATTCCTGAAGGACTTGGCCATTTACACAGGGGGGTAAGTGGGTGGGTGATCTGGTTTGCATTGGGAAACGAGACTGGTTACACATTGATTCACATGCAGGCCTTGGCTCGTAATGGACTAGACTATAGTGTAAATGTATTTGGGGTTGTCTAAGCACTAACACAAGGCGTAGCGTTCGGCGGAACTGGAGTAATCCTCCCCCAAATAGTGTTAGTTAAGTGGCCACTAGTGCCGCTTTATCCTACTGGGCCCTGGACGTAGGTGTGTGTTAGTCGGGGCTAGATGTGGGAGTGCCTGAGATCCAGGAATGGAGCTGGGCAAAAGTTGAGGGGGGTGTTGTTGGGAGTTCGGGAGGGACGAGTGGCGGGAGGGGAGGGAGGAGGGGAGTTTAGCGTGTACATACTTCTGGGGAGTGGGGAGTTTGGTGTGTTTTTAGTTAAAGGGAGTTGGAATTTGGGAACGAATTTATGTAGAGGAGTGGAGACCTCCGAGTTGGATGACGCCGGTGGGAGGCGGAATGACACTTGGAGAAGCCATGGGGGACCTTAGAATAATAACATGGAATGTGAGAGGGCTAAACAGTTACTTGAAAAGAAATAAGGTTATGTTCTACCTGCGTAGACAAAAAGTAGACATTGCATTGCTACAGGAGACTCACCTGACACGTGAGAAAGTGGATACGATTGCTAGGAAGTGGAAGGGGGTGATGGTGAGCTGATCCTATTCTGCCTATGCTAGGGGCGTGCTTATTTGGGTGGCGCCGCATGTTCCATTCCAACGGTTACAAGAGGTGGTGGAAGCAGACGGGAGGATGGTCATTTTGAGAGGGCTGGTTGAGAATAGGGAAATAAGCATGGTGAATATATACGCCCCGAACCAGAACACAGCGGCGTACATTAGGACACTGTGTACGAACGTGAGCAAGTGCGTTGGGAGTGGTGAAATTTTGGTGGGGGGGATCTCAACTGCGTACTTGACCCAAGGGCGGACAGGTTGGACGAGAAGATGGATAGACCTGCTCCTGCGGCCAAAGCACTGCAGACTTTGTTGAATGATTTTGGGCTAGTGGACGCATGGAGAGCGTGCCACCCCCTAGAGAGGCAGTATTCTCATTACTCTGCCCCGCAGCAGCTGCACACAAGGCTAGATTATTTTTTCACTACGCCTGAAGTGTCCGCAGAGTTGGTACAAATAGAATATAAAGCAAGGGTTCTCTCGGACCACTCGCCCCTGCTTCTCACTTGGCGATATAGCCCTCTGAGAGCGAGGAATCCAACATGGCGCCTGCGAGCAGAGGCATTGAAGGACCCCCTCTTCAGAGAAGACATGAGGGAGGAGATTGTGAAATTTTTTGAGGAGAATATGGGTAGCATGGACTCCGCGGGTACACTGTGGGAGGCCTTCAAAGTTGTGATGAGGGGGGTAGCTATCGCAAAAACCAAGGGGCTACAAGGTGGCATTTTGGCTGATTTACGGGAGACGGAAGAGAGGCTAGAGGAGGCGTTAAGAGGAGAAGACGACACTAAAGAGAAACTAGAGCTGATACTTATGCTGCAGCAGAAATGTGCGGAGCAATGGGACAGATTGTGTAACTTGAATTATAGGAAATATGTAGAGAGGCAGCACGCAGGGGGGGATAAACCAGGTCGACTCTTAGCGTGGTTATATAAGAGTGAAAACCCCAGAGTTACGATTAGGACCATCATAAGAGAGGACAGAAGTGTAGCGGATACCCAGGAGGAAGTCAACCAAGAATTTGTAGACTATTACAAGACATTATATGCAGACCATGGGGGTAACTGCTGAGACACGATAATGGAAACATTGGAGGATATTGGGTTGCCTAAAATAAGCGAGGAAGAGAGAGAAGAGCTAGACGCACCGATCACCCTGGAAGAGCTGGGGGAGGTAGTGAGACAGTTACCCACTAGCAAGACGCCAGGGACGGATGGACTCCCGAGTGAATTTTATAAAGTGTATGCGGATGAGATTCTCCCCCCGCTGTTGGAAATGTTGAAGGAAGCATTTGAGACAGGTAGTCTGCCAGAGTCATTGAGAGAAGCAACCATAATACCGCTACCCAAACCCAATAAGCCGGGGCACAGCTGTAGCTCGTACCGCCCCTTGTTGATGCTTAACCAAGACATCAAAATATTGACGGCTGTGTTGGCAGATAGATTGAAAAGGGTAATTGGTAGATTAATACACCCTGACCAGACGGGATATGTCCCAAACAGGAACATCTCGAATAATCACAGGCGGCTCCAGCGAATTATTGAAGATAGTAACGAACACACCGGGGAAATGGCGATAGTGTCCTTAGATGCAATAAAGGCCTTTGATTCGGTTAAGTGGACATGGTTGATGGCGGCCCTAGAAGGGTATGGGCTGGGGCCGGGATATGTATGATGGGCGCAGATATTGTATCGGGAACCGCTGGCCAGGGTTAAGACAGGGTCGGTGATATCGGAAAGGTGGCAGCTCGGCCAGGGTACCAGACAGGGTTGTCCGTGGTCCCCTATGCTCTATATACTGGCCCTGGAGCCTCTAGCGATTTACCCAAGACAACAGTATGATGCAATAGGCATTGAGGTGAAAGGGGAAAAACATTTAATTTCTCTATATGCAGACGACATGTTGCTGTACTTGAGGTACCCGGAACAAAATCTTCAATATATTTTGGCGGTATTGGATAGATATGCGGGTCTTTCTGGAATAGCGGTGAACCCCCAGAAGTCAAGCATGTTCCCGCTGGGCAGGTATACGGGAATTCCGGTGGAGAGGTTACCTGTACTACCGGTACCATGGACGGTTGATACGTTCCGATACTTAGGGATAGACATTTACCACACCGTGGAAGAAGAGAATAGGCATAACACTGAGATGGCTCTGGAAAAGATTGGAAATTGCATGCGGTTTTGGGTGAGGTTGCCCTTAGCTATGATGGGGAGGGGAGCGATGCTCAAGATGGCGGTCCTGCCTAGGCTCCTGCACTATTTAGCGAACATCCCATATCTGATCCCTAAGAAGTTCTTCAACAAGATCAATGCTATGTGTAGGGTTTTTTGTGGCATGGCACACGGAGCAGAGTGGCATTATGGAAGTTACAGAACTTCCATGAGAGAGCGGGGATAAAATTGCCCAACTACGAGGTGTATTATGTGGCAAGCCAACTGCAGTATGTTGCTAAATGGCTTTCTGATGACGAAACCTCTGAAACCAGGTTGTTTGGTAAAGATTGCACACCCTTTTACTTGAAAGAAATGATGTGGGTACCCAGAGCAGAACTGAAAGGGCGTCCCAGGATGATGCTGCTGGGGTGGAAGATGTGGCGCATGGAGTTGTGGAAAATACAACTCCATGCTCTCCGCAGATACCGTTGGTTGCATTGACGGGGGAGGATGTACAGTTAAGGAAGATAATCAGGAACCACTGGGAACCGGTGGGGCTTGTAACCATGGGAGATATTTGGCAGGAGGGTTCAATTGTTGCCTTTGAGGAGTTGCGGGATGTTTCTGGGTTGCATTCGGGTCAGTATATCGCATACTATAGAATGGTGAAAAGAGTTAAAGAAATGTGGCCTGAAACCGTGCTGGAGGGAGAGCCAGACGTCATATTAGACACGATCTACGACATAGCGGAAGGGGGGCACGAGATATCTAGATTATATGAGATGCTGATGCAAAGAGTGGGGAAAGAGGTCACCCAACTGGGACTGGATTGGGAAACGGAAGTGGGGGCCCCAATGGAAGACGGGATGTGGGAACGGGTACAAGGGTATCATAAGAAGGTATCTAGAAATGCTAGGTTGAAACAGATACAACTGTAAGTCACGCACAGGGCATATATGACACCCCAAAGGATATCAAAGTTCGCGAATGTGGGTCGGCAGGCATGCCCCAAGTGTGACGAGGAGAATGCCGGCATGGTACACATGTTCTGGGCGTGCCCGGTCATCACGCTTCTGGAGCGAGGTGGAACGTTAATTGGCCGAGAAGGAGGTCAAGATTGTAATAGACACGGTGTGGGCCTGTTTGTTAGGGGTGTTCCCAAGACCTAAGAAGCTAGCACATGTGAGCAAACTGAAAGACTTAGCATACGTGCTGGCAAAAAGGGGAATAGCCATGGGATGGAAGACATGTCATAGACCACGGGTGGAGGTGTGGTGGAAGGACTTGCAGAAATGGGCGGAGGCGGAAACTATGGTATGGCAGGAGGCAAGCAGTGTTGGGGGATCGGAGGGAACGGAGTCCCTGATGGCCTGGAAATTACTAATAGCGGAACTGTTTGGGTCAATTCCGGACCCAGGTGAATCCACGGAGTAGGAGTGTCCGCCACAGGATGCAGATATGGACTGTGAAGAGGATTAGGCTCGGTCTGGGGGAGTGGGGAGGGGGGTGCAGGGCATTAATGTGAAATGTACAATTGTCCTGATGACATGCTCTGCCTGTTTGGTTTGTATTGTTTTGTTGGATTTAATAAAAAAACCTTTAAAAAAAAAAGAGCTGTTCCTGGCACATGCTGATGGCACTGGGCATGTGGTGCTGAACCTGGGATGGATGTGCATGGAGGAATAGACATGGGAATTCCAAGCAAGCGAAAGGTGTGCCTGTGTGGGTGACGGAACCTGGACATATTAACCTATTTCTGACATATGTTGATGGTATATAGGAACGTGAGGCCAAACCGTAGCACAGGACACTGTCCTGCAATATGGCAGTGCATGGGAGGATGGACTTGGACATAATAATTTTTTGCCAGTACGTGCTGGTTGGGCATGGACACAAGGCATTTCTGGGCATACGATGGACGTGCCTGCATGTGTGACTTAGCACAGGCAAATGCAGCGGTTCTATAAATATGAAGGCTATGCAAGGGAGCATGAAGCTGAACTGGCCCACAGGACTATGTTTTTGGTGCAAGCCTGAGCAAAGGGCGGTGTTTCGTGGGCATGTGAGTGAGCCTGGGCACATGAAGCTGTTGCTAATATGATGGTACTATAAGGGCATTTGTGGTTTCTTATAAAAGGGATAAACAGCCCACAAGTCAATGTGCACCTCTAAACACATAAAACCTTTATTGGTATATGTGTATATAAGAGTGCCCAGAGCCCATGGGCATGAGAGCATAAACAAACACATGGGAGGCAGATCCTGACAGGGTACATGGACATATGAGGTTCTACATCAGAATGTGTGGTAGCATCTGTCATTGTGAGGCTGTAGTGAATGAGAAAATATGAAAAGGGCATGTGATACTTGGTGACAAAATTAGCGTATTTACCAAAAATAAACAGAATTCAAGGACAAAAGCAGTATTTACTGAACATGTCGAGGGGATATTTTGGACAAAGTGATAAAGTGAATAAAGTGATAAAGTGTGCAAGTTCATTTGGGGGCACTTGATGCAGACACTTGCCCATCAATCCCTAGGAAATGTTCTTGTTGATTTTTCTTTTCTTGACACACATGAAGGCATTTCATAACCTTTATGCAACACATTTTATGCTCTTAGTATAACATAACTGTTGCCCAGATCCAAGCTTATACCGTAAGAGGTGGCCTGTTCGGTCTAGCTCAGCTGAAGGATAGCACTGCTGATTAAGGATTTGGATCTTGAGGGCTTTGTACATTTCCTTCCACATTCTCCTCCTGCCATTTGCAAGAAGATTTATATTAAATGGCTGGGAATCTACTTGCAAGGAGAGTGCTGTATGAATGTGACAGAACGTGGGATGTAAATGATAGGCCATGTCAAATTGCATACCTAACATTTTAAACACTGTAAAACGTATGGCATGTCATTCAATTTCGATGATAAATTGTGTTGTAAATTGCACCTTTTTGGTTTCATGTTACTCACAATTTTCTTAGGAGAGTCAGCCTAAGCCACTCTTCGGAGAGGTTGGGTATGCTGGATCTGCTTGCAAGGCCACTTCTGCTTAGCAGAATCTGTTTGTCATTGCCCTGAAAATAAAGGTTTAGCTAAATGATGGGACGTGATAATATTGAAAATGACAACTGCGAACTGCGCAGCAGAGAATTTACCATTTCAGTACCACGAGGAAGCAGATATATGTTCTACAAAAGAGGTAGAATGTTGCCATTAGATCGTGTATACATCTCCTGAATTCCATTGAGCATCAATGAATCCAAAGCACCCTTGCCCAAGGAACTGAAAGGGTTAAAGGATTTTCCCTTAGGATAAAAGCAAAAGAAGATTGGAATATTACAGTCAACCTCTTTTGAGGTGTTTTACTCAGATTTGTGTTTGGGCACTCAGCCCTGCGTTTTATAAAGGCAACGTTATAAGATGCGTACCTTGGTTTGCAGCGGACATTGGACAGTAAGCTGCTTTTACGCATAGACCGAAACAGAGGTTTAACCTGGGCAACAGCAAGGGGGCCCATTGACACCTTTTTGCGCTAGGTTGACACCAAGTTAATGGTGCCTAAGCAACTATAAACACAAATACAGAACCACCAATAACCAGCGCGCCACCAACTGCAGCAATACTTTACTGGTTTGAACCCATAGTTGAAGAAGCTTTCACCACCCTAATAAAAAGACACCAACCTCACCAGATCCCCAGAGATCCATGCCCACACCAGTTATCTACAAGGAAATCCTGAATCACATCACCGCAGCATCTTACTTTCGGCTACTGATGAGCCTATCCCTGAAGACAGGAATAATAGCTAAAACCTTCAAATCAGCATACATCCAGCCACAACTAAATAAAACGTAACAGGAAATTTAGAAGATCTGACCAACTACAGACCCATATCAAATATATCTTACCCGGCGAACTTATTGGGCAACTACATTTACAAAATCCTTCTCAACCACGTAGAAACAAACGGAACACTCAACCACTCGCAAGTCCACTTCAAACCCATGAGCGGAACAGAATCAGCACTTCTATCCATATGGGATGACCTAAAAATAAATGCAGACAACAGCACACAATCTGCTCTCATACTACTGGATATATCAGCCGCCTTTGACACAATCATACTCACAACACTAATCTAGAGACTGGAGGAATGCTGCGTAAAATACTCTGATTTACAATGGCTAATCCTCACTAACCGAACCAAAGGAACTTATCTACTGCCATTTACTTCTAACACCAACAACATCTCCTGTGGCATATCACAAGGTTCTAGCCTCTCTCAACTCCTCTTCAACATATACATGTCCGCCCTAATGAAACTCATTCAAACCCATGGATTGACCGCCTACAACTATGCAGAGATGGTACCCAACTCATCTTCGAGATAACCTCAACCCAAGACCCAAACAACAACCTCAACAAATGCCTCACTGTATATGCCTGGATGACAACCAACAACCTCAAAGTAAACCCAACCAAAACAGAAATATGATATTCCCCACAGCCCAGAGGATAACTCAGAGACACAACTGAACTTGCCACCAGGCATGGGAACCCAACCAGAAGTATGTGCCCTGATAAAAAAACGTGGGAATACTCAGACAACAGACTCTCACGAGAACCACAAATCAATGAAACAGCAAAGAAATACTTTTACCCCCTGCAACTAATTAAAGGGATCCTCCCCTACCTCTACTTCACACACAGAACCCTTGCAATCGTCTCCTTAGTATTATCAAGAATAGACTACGCGATCAGCCTCCATCTTGGACTGCCAGAACTGCTCA
This sequence comes from Ambystoma mexicanum, assembly GCF_040938575.1. Taxonomy (NCBI): domain Eukaryota; kingdom Metazoa; phylum Chordata; class Amphibia; order Caudata; family Ambystomatidae; genus Ambystoma; species Ambystoma mexicanum. The sequence goes on from NC_090929.1 coordinate 166,468,524, forward strand.
CTAAAAAACTCAATGCATCACAAAATTCTGCAGCAAGGATACTCTGAGACTAAGCAGAAGAGACCACATCGGAGCTGATTGTAGAGGTTATTGCAGTCACCAGCAGTCTGCACAAGACTTCTGAGTCTATTTTCACTTTCTACTGCTGTGGGAGGCCCAAAACCTCTAACAACTCGCTGAGCGATCGCTGAGCTGATTGCAGATGTTATTGCAGTGAACGGCAGACGGGCAGCATGGAGGAAACCAGCACTGCGTTCTACTCACTCACTGGTACGTGACTAACGTTAAGTAACTACCGCTCCCCTCTTCCCTCAAGCTAATGACTTACTCTATTTCCCTTGCTAAGTCTCTGTGTAAAATCATTCAAGGGAAACTTGTATACACCCACTCCTCTCCGCATGGCTAGCCGCCTGGGATTGTGGAGTCAGAAAGCAGAGATTGAGGTTGAGAGGGAAACATCTCATGTGGATAGGGTGGCTACAAAAACACAGGCGATACGACCATTCCACAAACTGTAGGAAAACATCTTCCCCTAGCAGTAGGCACAGATGCCTTTTTGCTTTTTAAGCTTGAAATCGCCAGAGCAACTAAGAGATTGTATCAATCAGCTGGCCCAAGTGAGGACTTAATTGAACTTGAAGAACACAGAAATGAAGGGGGCTGTGAAGAATGCACACAAATACATCAAAGCCAAGGACTCCAAATCCCATATTCGCTCGAAATGAAAGAATGTTGCCCTACATACCTCGCCCGGTGGGCAGTCATAATGTCGACAGTAAAAATGTCGACAGTCAAAATTTCGAAAAATAAATGTCGAAAAAAATAATGTCGACAAACAATAATGTCGACATTTTTTCGATATTTTTTCGAAATTTTCTATTTATTGTATAAATAGATAAATAAATATATAACTAAAATGTGTTGAGTATGAGGGGTGAGAGGGTTGTGGGGGGTTTGGGGGTGGCAGGGGGTGTTGGGTGAGGGGGGTTGGGGGGGACCCCCCATAGTAAATGACTCTTTTTGTTTATGTATTTATTGAATATATAAATAAATAAATATATAATTAGAATGTGTTGAGGATGAGGGGTGAGAGGGTGGTGGGGGGGTGTGGGGGTGTGGCAGGGGGGTGTTGGGTGAGGGGGGGACCCCCCATAGTAAATGATACTCTTTTTTGTTTAATTATTTATTGAAAAAAATAATAAATAAATATATAATTAGAATGTGTTGAGTATGAGGGGTGAGAGGGTGGTGGGGGGGTGGAAGGGGGGTGTTGGGTGAGAGGGGGTTGGGGGGACCCCCCCATAGTAAATGATACTCTTTTTGTTTAATTATTGATTGAATAAATAAATAAATATATAATTAGAATGTGTTGAGTATGAGGGGTGAGAGGGTGGTGGGGGGTTGCAGGGGGGTGTTGGGTGAGGTGTTGATAGTTCTAATAGACATTTTTTTTTCTAAAAAATGACTACATTATATGTATAGGATGTCGACATTATTGTTTGACATTTTTTTTTCGACATTTTTTTTTTCGACATTTCTTTTCGACATTATGACTATAAAGCACCTCGCCCATAGCTGGATTGCGCATCACAGATTTCTTCCCTGCAACCCTAGCCAGCATGGAAATAAAAGCGCTATAGGCTATGCGAGATTCGGCCACCATCGATCATACACATGCTCATGATTTAAGTATGATCAATTTCATGAACTCTACTGCAACAAGTGTGGCCAACGCTGATCAACCTAAAGCAGAAAGTGGGCAAAGCGTCATTTAGCAGACTTGCGATGCCTCAGTTATGGGGTCACCTGATTGAACTGAATCATTGATGCAGACAAAAAGATCCAGGACCACCACGATGGCCCCTCGTTTGAAACCACATTGTCTCACAATTCTGACTCTCGTCTTCATTAAACCCTGAGAGATGTAGACGATAGAATAAGGCCGACATCTACTACTGTCTTAGCTCTGAACGCTGTCCGGAGTTCTTTTGTCAACCTTTATGACAATGGTTGGGAAGAAGTTAGAGCTCACACAGACTGCCTGTATGAAATAAACCAGAAATTGGAGTTTTTAAACATTGAGCTTCCATTTCTTCAGCGGCCTGCGCAACAATTGTCGGGTGGCCTTCCTTTAAAGTCACAGCAAGATCAGGCAAGCAAGACGGACCTATATGGCCCTGGAAGCTATGGGAACCTCTACAGGACCATGGAATAAATACGCCGAAGGAGAAGGGGAAGGGGAAATACACCTCCAATTTACAAGGTTTGTCTGGGACTGGCATGCGGAAACTAGCTAAAGCCAGAGTCGAAAAAAAACTCAACCTTTCTGAAAAAAGCTGCAAGAACAGAACGCAGCTACAGAAAGCACAGAATGGCACACCGAGGTTCTTAGAAAATCCAAAAACAAAGTAATTATATAGGTTTTTGGATTTTCTAAGTTTGGATAGGTGCTATGGGACCGATATGGACTGGCAGCTCCAGGCAAAAGTATTTTGAATGCAAAAAGTATACTCATCTACAGAATCTGATTACCTAAGGATTGAATAAAAGTAGAGCCCTCCTCTCCATCTGCATATTTTTGACACAGAGGTTCTTAGACAGTTTACATTCAACTGAGCAAGCGGCATTGGCAGCTAAGAAAGTGAAAGCCTCCAGCTTCTCAAAACCTTGCTGAGGTAAAAATAAGATCCTGCAACCTAAAGGATCATTACCAGTTCCCCTTACAATCCCTGGCAACCTATTCACTAAGATCAGTAGATCTCAACAATTAGATTGCAATGATGCCTTAGGAACAGCAAAGAGGTCCCCAAAAAATGATGGGAAATAAAGATGCTAAGATGCAGATGCCATATGTGGAAATCATTGACTAAACATCTCCCGAGAGGACAATAAAAAGGTTGACTCCTCTTATATTACCTACCGGGCAAACAAGTTTGAACTCTGACCAAACAAAGCCAGAAGCCAAACAGCAGCTAGCTTCTCTGCACCTCTATGCAGGGAAGTCAGAAGGTTCAAGTCAATGCCTCTGATGGAACCCTGCAGTTCACTTATCTACCAACCCAAGTGAGAGAGGGTGGCTTACTTTATGGATGGCAAACATTTGAGTGCCCGATTTATGCCTTTCAGAATAATTGTCAAGCTCTCAGGAGCAGACATCAGTTGCGAGCAAACCACATGTGTGGAGAAAAGGGGGAAGCTGTTGCTGTTGGCCGGGAAGAGGGGCACATACAGAATTGCAGGAGAATTGATACCTGGTAACATTTGACAGACCAACAAGTAACTCATCTGCTACGAGTTCTGTTGCTAACTACGAGCAAGGCCCAGAGAGCGAAGACAGATAGGCTTTTCTGAACAACTTTAAACCTCATGGGGTCAAAATCGGTGACAACTGAGAAAATCTTCAACTTAAAATCAGAGCATCAAGCCCAACTCATCAGGCTCATGACCACAATGGGAATCCATCCCTACAAGGAATGTGACTGCACCCGACCACAATTTCACTCTACAAGGCCCACAGCTCCATAAGTCACCTAAAACGGAAGGTGTCACATATACCCATTTAAAGTTAGAATTTGTACTTGACCCCTGCTTGTGTCCTGGTCTAGTTTTGAAACGCAGCAAGGAAATCTGCTATTTAAGGAAATCTCTGCGTTGTGCTCGATATCAACAAAAGATATCACCCAAGTGAAAATGCCCGACTATAATAGATTGCACACGACATGGTTCCATCATTAATAGTTCATCACATGTTGCTAAACGAGGGCGCTTCACTTGAGCTGGGGTTTAAAATTACTCTGTGTTCAAACCGAAATAGGGGTCTTTATCTGAACAACTGGAAAAAAGATCTACTAGGCAAACTAAGCCATGGCGGGCAGAATGGAGGGCCTTGGTCTGGGTTTAAGGGTGGTGAGGGGGAAATGATAGCCCCGCTTTTGGGGTCAGCCCTCATACCCAATCGCGACCAGCTGACCATTCTGGTAACCTGTCATGAGGCTTCAAAGAACTTGCTAACTTTATATGCCAAACTATTCCATTAGCCGACCATTCTGGTACCCTGCTGGGAGGCTCCAAGGAGCTTGCTAACCCTATCTGTCAAAATATTACATTAGCATCATGGAACATAAGAGGGGTTTGCAAGTTATTGTCTCATTCACATTCCTTGGGATCCTTAAGTATATGTGGCATAATCTGTATGCAACAAACTAATGCTATGAAGCCTCTGATTTGGGATGGATACCCAACTATTTGTCAGGGTGCCATGAGCTCTACTGGAGAAAGACCTTCTGGTGGTTTGTGCATTGCTTTGACACATGGTCTGGTCCTTAAAGGGGTCCGGTTTAATGGCACCACTATAGGGCTACTTGCTGTTGACATTACATCTGAACTTGTGCCACATGCTAGACACATTCTATTAATTCACATTTATTGGAATCCAGATGACATATCATGTTGATGATATGTCTGCAAGCTCTACAACTCCTTATTGAAATTTATAAATTGAAATTTCCCATTTCAAAAATGATCTTGGAGGGCGGCCTGAACTCCCATTGTCTGGACAAAGATGTAAACCAGACAGGGAACAGGGGAAACAGAGCGACTATCAACCTCAACTACGTGGACAAGGATGGAATTCTGGGAGGGTTGGGGGTTGCATGTTTTGAAATGTCAGACTCTTGGGGATGTTCCACCCAGGCCTACCTGGCATAGGGATGAATCTACATCCTGTATCGACTACATTGTAGCTTCAGAGGCAATCTTTAAAGAATCCCCTTACTTTGAGATTAAGCATTCAGACTGTAGTGACCATGATATTTTGGTCCTAAACCTTGACCTCTTAGTCCGATCCCGAACAAAGCCACTTTGCAAAAACCTAGTGGTGAATGCCGGCAAAAATAGGCTTCGCTGGAACTTTGAGTCTTGATTGTTTTAGTAATTATATCAATCATTTATTGTCTACCTCCACCCTACTAGATAAGTTGGAAGCTCTCACTATTGAGAAGAACAAGTTACTTACCAACTGGTAATGTTCTTTCGACTGGATGTTCCTCCAACGTATTCCACATCTTTGACATGTAATGTCCACAGCTGTGCACTTTGGAAACCTTTTCAGCAGAGGGCGTCCTGCGTCAATGACGTCGGGTCGATGTCCCTCAAAGGCCTCCGTCGAGGGAGACGTCACCGGATGTTATAAATAGGACGCACAGTGCCCGCAGCCTTAGTTTAAGTTTTTTCCCTCACAACGTGTGGCACCAGTCTCATGCCTGCTTGACTACTCATAGCCTTGCGGAAATGTAAGCTGCAATCGCATAGGTAATTCTCCAGAGGGGCAGGTTGGGAGGGCGATGTGGAAAGAACGTTACCAGTTGGTAAGTAACTTGTTCTTCGAATGGATTGTGCCCTCCAACGTATTCCACATCTTTGACAGACTCCTAAAGCAGTACCAGTAAATGGAGGGGGGAAAAGAATTAAGAGTACCCAATCAGATTGCGGAATAAAGAACCACCTTCCCAAAGGCCATATCCTGACCATGGATTGTATCCAGAGATTAATGTTTAACAAAGGTGTGGATTGAAGCCCATGTGGCTGCCTGCATCACAAATATTCCCAATAGGAACCCTCCCGCTGGAGGGCTGTGGAAGTAGCCAAGCCCCTGGTGTAATGAGCTCGCAACCCTTCAGGAGGGTCCTTACCCACCAATCGGTAATACTCCGTAATGGTGAGGATAATCCACCTGGACATGGTCTGTTTGGTAACAGCCTGGCCCAATCGTGTCCAGCATATCCCACAAAGAGTTCATAGTCCACTCTGACCCTGGACATCCTAGAAATGTAAAAGCTCAGCGCTCTCCTAGGATCCAACCGATGGAGTCGCTCCTCTTCCTTACCAGGATGAGGAGGAGGGTAGAAAGATGGAAGAACCACCTTTTGACTCAAATGATATTCAGATACTACCTTAGGTAGAAAAGAGGGACGTACCGGCAGAAGAACCCTGTCCTTTGGAAATACAGTAAAGGTGGCTTAGATAAAAGTGCCTGCAATTCACTCACTCTGCAAGCGGAAATAACCGCAACCAAGAACACAGTCTTGAAGGACAGTAATCTCAAAGGACAGGAGTGCAAAGGTTCAAACGGAGCATCCATGAGAAATTTCAAAACCAAATTCAAGTCCCAAAAAAAATAAGGGGAATACCATCCCTTGTTCCTCTCCGCTACAGGCACCAGTTCTGTAGCACCTTTCTCCAGCAGGGTTAGGATTTCCTGTACAAGGAGCGGATCAGGAAGCTTCAAAGAGTTTCCCCGGTGGATTGTCGTGAGGCCGCTGAAGGAAGGGAAGGCAGTAGCCGTGGGCTATGGTATCCCGAACCCACGCATCTGAAGTAACGGCTCGCCATTCTTCGAGATGCTGGGACAGTCTGCCCCTAACCGGCGAACCACGGGACAGGGCCTCATGAATGTTTGGAAGTGGCTGCGGCAGTGTCTGAAGGCAAAGAAGCAGCTGTCGGAGCGGCTTTTGCACCACAATTTCCCCCGTCCACCACAGGTACTCTTTCGCTGTCCCCTTTGACTGGCGGCCCCTCACGTTCTACCAAAGGAGGAGTACTAACGAAAAGAACCTCCCCTCCATTGCTGTCCCCTAGGACGAAAAGGCGGAGGTTTACGCACAGCTGCGCTTAAAGATTTAGCCGCAGCTTTCGAGGTCTGCAACCTCTCAAGGTTCTCGTCAGCCTTGCTGCCAAACAAATGTGCGCCATCAAAGGGCATATTGAGAAGACGGGCTTGCACATCTGGAGCAAAACCCGACTTCACAACCACGCAAATCTGCGTATAACGGTGCTCACAGCCATGGATCGGCTAACACTGTCGGCCGTATCCAAACTCGACTGAAGGGATTCCCACATGGCATCCTTGCCATCTTGCACAAGAGCAAGGAACCCAATCCCTTTCTTCCCCCTCGGGAATATGCTCAGCCACTAAAGAAACAGTTCCACAGAGTGTGTGAAAACCTTCCAAGGCACAAGTGTAGTTGGCCGTTTTCAAGGCCATGCTCTCAGCAGAAAATACCTTCTGGGCCCAACTGTCGAAGCGCTTGCTGTCCCTATCCGGAGGGATGGTAGGGTACGCCACCTGACTCTAGGTGGCCGTAGCTGCCTGAACCACCAAACTCTCAGAAGTGGGGTGAGTAGATAAATAGCTGGGGTCGCTAACAGAAGGGCAGTATTTCTTTGTCAAAGATTTATTAACAGCCGGAAGAGATTCCGCGGACTGCCACGCAGCTGCCACCCGTTTCTGTAAGGCGAGATGAAATGGTAAAACCGGGTCAAAAGATGGACCTTGATCTAAGATGTCCATTAGATCATCCTGCACAAAGTCTTCAGGAGGACTGGACCAGCCAAATACTCCGAGACCCTAGCCATGAGCCTCCTGTATGAAGACTCTGCATGAGTCCCAGGCTCAGGCTTACAAAATTCCACTTCCGGAGAAGTGTCCAATCCACTGGCATCATGGAGGGTCTACCTCAATTCCTCCAACTGAATGTCTCCAGAAAACATCGGAGCCACATCAAGTTCACCAGGGTCCTCAAAGTCACACCTTTATTCCTCTTCATATGTGTCAGCCAGAGGGAGTTGAAACCCGGGCCTGCTGACAGAAGAGGGCCTAGAGTCTAAAACTGGCCTCACAGACTTCACCATAGCCTTCCTAGGAGGATCCACCACATCGGGATGCTCCAAAGGCAAATTTCAGGCAAAAATCCCTGAAGGCGCCAATATCACTGAAGGCTTGGGTGTCGACATCGACACTGGTGCTGATGGCGCCGTGGTCTGATAAGATGGCAAAACATTGAGGTTCAAGTCGGACGGACACAGCGCCGACCGAGTCGACGCCGGCATCAAGCCCTTAGGAGGTTGCAACGGTCTCGCTGGGGGCGAGGAGCGAGACCTAGAAGCACGTCTCTTTCGACTCTCCGAAGCCTTGTCCAAGCGGGACCTCAAAAGTTGCCTATGCGAGTCGCGTCGCGGACCCGAGCCCGAAGGCGTGCGAGCCACGGTACGAGACTGATCCTGGTCGGCTTCTTTGGAAGGCGCGACCGAGCCCGTGCCCTGCGATTGAAAAATTGCTAACATTTGCTCCTAAAGGCAGCCAAATCCCCCAGCATTGGGCATGCCACTTTCCTTGCGGCTCCCTCCTCCGAGAAGGACGGGGAAGGCAACCGGTGATAGCGCTTCCGCGAATGCCACGATGAAGAAGAATAATGGCGTGAACCACTCCAGGATCGAGAACCACCCTCCACCCGACACAGAGATTCACCCCTCTAGTCGTCGGACACCCCTTTGGACTTTGACTTGGATTTTCAGGACTTACTGGGCTTAGAACCTGTACCTACTTAGAGCTTCCCCTTCCGCTCCTGCAAGGCCTTGGCAGTCAGTGACTGGCATTTCAAAAAGTCGTCTGCGTCGTGCGACCCGCCCAAGCACCACAAACAAATGCGATGCAGGTCAGTGATTGACATTTTCGACTTGTAGTCCCGGCAGGTCTTGAAGCCAGATCGCGGAGTCGGAGTGGTCGAAGAAAAAGACATCTCCACGATAACACACAAGGTGCGCCGAATTTCACGAAGCAACACGTTTGCGGAAAAAACGGAACCGAGGCTGCGGGCGCCGTGCGTCCTATTTATAACATCCAGTGACGTCGCCCTTGACGGAGGCCTTTCAAGGACATCAACCCGACATCATCAGTGCAGGACGCCCTCTGCTGAAAAAGTTTAGGAAGTGCACAGCTGTGGACATTACATGTCCAAGATGTGGAATACGTTGGAGGACACAATCCATTCGAACTTTCATTTCCTTCTCGATAATGGTATGTCTGAATACTCTCGAGACAACCCCAATATACACAGGTGTAGTCACCCCTGTCGCTTTGATAGGGAGGTTCAGGCAAGGAAGAACTCTACGCAAAAGACGCTAAGGAAAATTAAATCCCTTAGGTCAAATGACAAAGCACAAACAAAATTGATTAAAAAAGAGAAGCAGAGTTACAAGAACTGGACAATAGCACATAAACACCTTTTAGTTCAGAAAGAAGGGGAAATGATGCTGAAACAATATTAAATACGTCAAGTCGAAACTTTTGCTCTATAGTAAACATGCAATCGGGTGCCTTGGTTCAAGAGATGATAAATTCAATTGTGCAGGCAAATTGGGAACTCTATTTTTAAGACCTATTTAAAAAGCCCCAAGATGCATCCTTCAATCTCAGCTACTGCGGGAAATGGGAATGGGATATCTCCCTGGGTACACTCTTTACCATAATAAAATCTGGCTCAAATTCCCGAGCTACAGGTGCCAATGGCCTCTATAATGCTATTATGAAAAAAGATCCAGATCTCTGGGCGGCTATGCTGCATACTCGGTTTCAGGCCATTCTGAACAGGAAAACACTCCCAGAAGCATGGGAGACAGCTATCATTATCCTCATTTCTAAAAGGGGCACCCATATGGCCATAGTAATTATCGCTCTATAGCGTTATTAGATGTTGGGAGCAAAATCCTGGCAAAATAGGTCTTAAAAAAGCTGGAAGAATGGATTCTCCTCACATGGATATGATATATGATTTGATATTTTAATTGTATCACGCTCATACTCAGGTGTTTCAGAGCGCAACTATCCAAATTCCAGACAGGCTTCAGGAAAGCAATTGGCAGCAACGTGAGAGGCTTAATGATTCAGTCTCTCAATGTTCTATCATGCTGCAAAGGGAAGGACTCCATCTATATGGCTTGTGAAGATTTATCCCAAGCCTTTGATATGGTCGATAGAGAGCGATTATGGTCGAAACTATTGGAATGGGTATTCCCAAAGGTCTATTACATATTCTTATTCAGTTACACACCACCTCCACAGTAAGAGTGAGACTGAGTAATAAGGTTGATGTGACCAATCCAATTAACCCCTTAAGTGCCACCGCCGAGCCGGCTCGTCAGTGGAAACCGCTCCAGGTTGCCACCGACGAGCCGGCTCGTCGGTTTTGGCCCTCTGCTTTGCGCGATCCCTGGAATGCAGGGATCGAGCAAAACTCTAATCCAACCCCCAGGCTATGTGAGTGGGAGGTTCCCTCACATGGCCCGGGGGTTGGATTTCCTTCAATTTCACGTCGGCGTGCGTGACGCACGCCGACGTGAAATTGAAAGTAAATTTACTGCGGCAGCCATTTTCGGCTGCCGCGGTGAAAACAGAAGATGAGTGTTCACCTTACTCTGCCTCGATCTCTGGCTGTATTTCAAGCCGGAGATCGAGGCACGTATCGTTGGAAAGGGGAGATCCTCCCCTTTCCAACGATACCTTGTGTGACAGCATTGCTGCCCGTGGATCGGGCGAAGAGCTCAATCCGCAGGCAGCAATGCGCACTAGACCACCAGGGATCTGTTTTGGGAGTGTCCCCCAAACCCCCAAAGCATGGCGCCACAGCTGTGGAGACCCCTGGGGGCAGAGATCTTCTGCCCCCAGGGGTGAAAATAAAAAAAAAATCGAAGGGAGGTGGGAGGAGTTTGGGGCCCTGGGGCCCACTAGATAACCACCATGGATTGTAGAACAAATGGTGTCTTTGGAAAGGGGAGATTCTCCCCTTTCCAAAGACACCATTTTAGAAGCATTGCTGGTCAGGGATCGGCGCAGAGCGCTCGATCCGTGACCAGCAATCGCCACTAGACACCAGGGATTCGTTTGTGACGTGGGGGGTGAGGGGGGCTTCTTACAGTAAGCAGCCCTCTCCACCCCGGCCCCCAAAGCATGGGGGCACATATCTAATAAACCCTGGGGGCAGATGGCTGATCATCTGCCCCCAGGGAAGGGGGCAAAAAAAAAAAAGACAAATTTGGAAGGGAGGTGCGAGGGTGTTTGGAGCCCTGGTGCCCACTAGACCACCATGGATTGTGGAAGCCTGCCGGTGAGTGTGTGTCCACCTAGGCCTCGATTTTAACTTCCTTTTGCCAGCTGAGAGGCCCCGCAAGGCCTGTGTGCAGCCCCATCAGCCCCCTTCCCCGATCATTTCCCTTCCGTGTTACCCTCCCTAAGCCCGCCCTCCAGCCCGCCCCCTACACTGATTGGGCCACATCTAGGTCATAACTGACTCTCCCTGGGCAGCCCTTCTGCCCGTGCAGCCCTGCGGCTAAGGGCCCTAAGGCCAAGGGCGGCTCCAACAGAGGCTGCGCCAAGAAGTGTCAGCAGGTGACTGCAGGGGATGCAGTGGCCGGCCGTCAACCATCATCTACGGGTACCAGTAAGGTAGGAGTGGCCTGGATCAGGAGTAGAGCAACTACTCTGCCCCATATTCTGAGCCACTTACCAAACCCAAAGCAAAGAAGCTAACTGCATGGTATGATGTTTGGATTGCACTGATAGGCCTCTCTCCCACTATACAGGTCTCTCAAATTTAGCAGGGGTTCTGTCTCCTAATTGCATGGTATGATATTTAGACTGCATTGATAGGCCTCTCTCCCACTATAGCAGGGGTTCTGTCTCCTAATTGCATGATATGATATTTAGACTGCACTGATAGGCCTCTCTCCCACTATACAGGTCTCTCAAATTTAGCAGGGGTTCTGTCTCGTAATTGAATTGTATGATATTTAGACCGCATTGATGGGCCTCTCTCCCACTGTGCAGGTCTCTCAAGCTTAGCAGGGGTTCTGTCTCCTAATTGCATTGTACAATGTTTAGATTGCACTGATAGGCCTCTCTCCCACTATAGCAGGGGCTCTGTCTCCCAATTGCATTGTATGATGTCTAGGTTGCACTGACGGGCCTCTCTCCCACTGTACAGGTCTCCCAAATTTAGCAGGGGCTCTCTCCCCAAACTGCTGTGTAGGATGTTTAGATTGCACTGATAGGACTCTCACCCACTATACAGGTCTCTCAAATAATCTAACTGCGCTTAGTTCAGTACCCTACCAATCCCGAAAACCCGCCACTACCTAACCCAACTAAATCCCATACCAACAGACCGCTAACACCCCAACCCCCCCCCCCCCCGACAGTGTACCCTTAGGAAACCCCCCACCCACCGACAGAAAGCAGCACTGAGCCAGAGGACACCCCAGCGTACCCAGAGAAGGAAACCGAGGTCACGACGACCGCACAGCACAGCATACAGGACCAACTACCACACTACGCCTGCACCTAGACTGGAAAATGGCCCGTACCAGAAAAGGACGCAGAGAAAGAGAACAAGACCGAGCAACAAGAGACGCGAACACACAACACCGACAGAACCCACAAGAAACAGCCCCATTGCAAGGAAACACGCCTAAAGCAGCCACAACCGGAACAAAATCCACAAGAGAAAAATCCTTATACCTCACACCTTACCTCGCAACAACTACGGTACACCGACACCCCAACACGGAAACCTCGAAACATGCAAAGAATTTCCTGATAGACGCGGAAAAAAGACGGGGGCAATCAAGAGAATGGGAAGGCTCCGATCCCATTACCCCTTACATTACAAGAACAGAGGGACAACACTGATTCCCACCACGCCCTGTACAATACGGCGAAGTACCAACAACCAGCAATGCCACTCCCCACCCAACAATCGGACCCAAAGAAGAAACCACTGCCGATCCTCATCCGAGTTGCATCACAGCAGAAACGCCAAGACTAATCAGCCCTGTTATCAACTTACTAGACCGCTTCAATGAAGAAGCAGACGTCGCCGTTCTTCATCCTACCGACATCAATGCAGAAACTCCACGAACAGACAATTACAAAATCGAACAACAAATAACCTCAAAACAAAATCTCACCCACAGAATCCACTGTAACCTAATAAACACAAGGTCAATGTCTAAACACTCAACGGAAATATACGACCTGCTGTCAGAAGGAGGCATAGACATCCTATTTGTAACCGAAACATGGCTAGACAACTACAAGATCACCCTCAACAACTGCCTGCCTGAAGACTTCAAATGCATCCAAACAAACAGGAAATCCAAAAGAGGGGGGGGACTAGCGATCATCCACAAGGAACAACTGGCCATCAAAATGCAAGATCCACTAAACATCGACAAATGCGAATCCTTAATACTACGACTTTCAGTAAGCCCCAAAACCAACCTGAAAGTCATACTGATATACAGACTACCAACCTACGATGCGACTTTCATAGACGCCTTCATGGAAGCAATCACTACCCTAGCCATCAAGTACGATCATATCATCCTTGGAGATTTCAACATCTGGTTCGACGAAGAAACCACAACCACTCAAAAATCATTAACCGCCCAACTAGCAACCATGAACCTGCAACAACTAGAAGGAGCAACCCACTCAGCAGGGCACACACTTGACGCAATCTTCGCCAACAAGGATCTCATCACCACGGCACCCCCAATTCAAATACTTTGGAGCGACCACCTCATTATTCCGTTCATAAACACAACGGCCGCTCCAACAAAAAAGCAACAAGAAAAACAACCCCTCATGATGAAAAGAAATTGGAGAACCATAAAAAATTCCAACCTAACCAAGCTCCTAGAACTCAGCAAACCACAAGCATCAACCATGGAAGAAGCTGACCTAGACAAAAAAATTTGCCCTACTTCATACCTGGATCGCAACAACCCTTGACGGCATCGCCAAAGAAATGCCTCTCACCCCATCACGCAAGAAAATCACAGCAAAATGGTACACCCCACTACTCAACGCCATGAAAAGGAAAAACCGAAAACTAGAAGCTGAATGGAGGACCAACAACACCACTGCAAACAAAATGAAATTCCTACAACAGATCCGTGCATATAAAAAGGAAATACAAAAAGCGAAGAGGAAACATTACGACAACCGAATCGCCAGAGCACCAAACGCTTAAAAAGAACTATTCAAAATCATAAACGAAATAAAAAACCCGCCGGCCTGCAACAACACAGCAATCCCATCGACGAAACTCTACGAGGACCTCGGAGACCACTTCAAAAACAAAATAACCTCCATCCAACACACCATACGAAACAATCCGAGCGTTCACAGCTCAAACCCCACCGACACAGACGAGGAACACACAAACAAGCTGCAAAACTTCCCAGAAATATCAGTTGAGGCTTTCGTCAAACTGGTAAACCAAAGCAACAAATCAGGCTCTCCCAAAGACCCTTGCCCCCCGGACATATACAAAACAATTCTCAAACAAGGAACCCCCATGGAATACCACAGGAATCTCCTCAACCTCTCAATCTCAACAGGCAAAGTACCGCAGGTCTTCAAAACGGCTTACATCAAGCCACTACTTAAAGACACAACAGGAAACGTGGAGGACCCATCTAACTACAGACCCACCTCCAACATACCCTACATAGCCAAACTGCTAGAAACGCACGTCTACCAAATAACCCAAGAATTCTTAGAAGAGCATTGCCTACTAGACCAGGCACAAGTTGGCTTCAAACCTATAAGAGGAACAGAATCGGCTCTCCTCTCAATATGGGACCTAAAAACAAACGCAGACTCAGACAACAGCACCGCCCTTATTCTCCTTGATCTGTCTGCAGCCTTCGACACCGTCAACCACGCCATCCTCATAAAGAGATTAGAAGGACTAGGGATAACGGACAATGCGCTACTATGGATCAAATCCTTCCTAACAAACAGAACAGAAACAATATGGATGAAACCTTGTAAATCCAAACCCAGAGTCTCCACGTGCGGAGTACCACAAGGATCATCCTTCTCCCCAGTTCTATTCAACATCTACATGTACCTATTAATCAAACTCATCAAAAAACACGGCCTCACATGCTACAACTACGCCAACGATACGCAAATAATCTTCAACATACAAGATACCCAAGAAGGAAACACCACACTAGAGAACTGCCTTCGAGACATATTCCACTGGATGAACCTCAACCATCTCAAAATCAACCCAGTTAAAACAGGGATAATGATTGTTTCAAAAAAGCGAGGAGACATCAACTACATCCCTTGGCCAAGAGAGCTCGGTACCACACCAGAACCATCGTCAATTGTAAAAAACCTAGGGGTCCTGATGGACAACAACCTCACCCTGGAGCCACAAGTAAACTCGGTAATCAAGAAATGTTTCTTCCTCCTGCGAGCAGCAAAAAGGATCCTACCGTTCCTGTCGTTCGCCAACAAAACACTTACCATCACCGCTCTGATCATGTCCAGAGTAGACTATGCCAATAGCCTATACCTGGGCATGCCCGAACGACTTCTAAAAAAAAACTGCAACGCATACAAAATACAGCAGCCAGACTTCTCCTCAAGTTACCCAGAAGTGAACACATCACACCCGCGCTAAAAATACTGCACTGGCTCCCGCTGAAACAGCAAATAAAGTTCAAAGCCATGTGCATCATGCACAGAGCAATACACAAACAAGGCGCAGAATTCCTAAGCGCCAAACTACGCCTACATCAACCGACAAGAACACTAAGATCAAGCACAGACATACGCCTGGAACCAAAACCCTACAACAGGAAAAAACTCGGAGGATCGTCTTTCTCTCACCAGGCACCCAAAACTTGGAACGACCTACCTAAGAATATACGGAATACAACAAACCACCTAGCATTCAGGAAACTCCTCAAATCATGGCTCTTCAAAGCATAACCACTACGGAGATGCACCAGAATGCCCATACACTAAAACAATGATGGCAATAACTCCAACCTCGGCCACTCTCAAATTGGACAAACACTCAAGCCAAAGAACCAACCACTCGACAGAGCATAAGACATCACGGAAAACAGCCGCAAAGGAAGGCCACAGGAGACTGACCACATAACTAGACCCAGACGAAACCTAGACCTAGACTCTCCCGCTCGTACGCACCGGACGAACACATTCAGACCGACAGATGCATCTAGGTAGACGTTGGCCTGCGCCGCATGTGGATAGGCTCGATCGAAGGATAACACGCGTGGCGTTCGGATGGAGTTGTGAATGTTAGCTTGCCCACACCTGGACCGATCTCTAAACACTAGCCTGCGCCGCGTCTAGATAAAAATGTGAATGTTGGCATGACCACACCTGTATGGAGCCCTAATCACTGGCCTGCGCCGCGTCTAGATGGGAATGTGAAGGCCAACAAGTACCACAACCCCCAGAACTGCGAGTGCTAGCAATGGTAAAGGTCAGGTAACCCACTAACCAATAAGCTCAAACTCTGCATACTTATCTCACTCAAAATCTCACACAACCATCTCTCGCACAACAAACCGCACACACTTCACAACACTGCAACAACACATAAACCGGAACAGCAGCACACGCGGACTGACTCCGATCCGATACCCGCACCAAAGCTCAGCACCCGGTGTATACTGAGTTGAAGCTGCCAACAGCACACCACTCCTCTCACTATCCTACTCCCTTCTTCAACCTACTAACCCATCCCACCTTTATCCTTTGCAGATCCGCCTGAGCGCCTGGGGACCAATTCCGTTGGTGACGGTGCACGGTACAAATACCTTTAACTTTTAACATTTAACATTTAACAAATGGTGTCTTTGGAAAGGGGCTTTTGGGTGGGAGTGGGGGCGGAGGGCCCTAGCCACCAGGGATTTATTTTACAGAAAAGGGGGGTGGGCCTCTCCCCCACATCCCAAGGGGAAATGGGGGCACCCCTTGTAGCCCTCCCTGGGGGCAGATATCTGGTGTTAGGAAGGGGCATCTGACCCCAGGGAGGCCAGCATGACATGCCCTCCCCTGCATTTGGTGTGGGGGTAGAGGGTCACCCCCCATTACATAAGAAAATTACCTGGCCGTTTAGGGTGCCCCTCAGCCCGCCCTAAAGTGTAGTGTACCATTTTCCATTTTTTTCTTTGTTTACAAAACTTACCTTGGTGTCTTACCTTGGTGTAGAGGGGCACATTGGTGTGCCAATCTGGTCCAGGGTGCCCAAACCTTACTGCCCCACTGACTGGGGGGCCTGTCCCACCATTTTTGGGGGCCCTCTCCCCCCTCATACGAAATGGGTGGCAGGGGCACCACATGCAGGCCTCCCTGGGCCTCCTACAAACGGCTGCGTGAGGGTTAAGATGGCTCATGGTCTAGGGCAGGGATGCTCCCTTGCAGCATGTTTATTTAATCTATACTTTGCTGACTTGGGGGACTTAGGTAACACTGGCTTGGTCGTCCTGAGGATAGAGAATGACCCCTGCTCCTGGGTGCTATATGCAGACAACGTTATTCTCTTGGACGGGACGCCTGTGGGGCTACAGAAACTCCTAACAGAATTTGACACATATGTAGATCTAAACAGGCTAGCAATCAATCCATCTAAATCTATGCTAATGTCTTTTAATGGTGGGGGAAAAAGCCCACAAATTTTACTTGGCGACTAGGCCAAACTGAGTTAAAAGTCTCTCAGTCAACAAAATATTTGGGCATAACCCTAGTAAGGCCTATGGATTTAAAGATTAGGAGAGAGGTCCTATGCGCCAGAGGAATACAATTCGCTACCCAAATGAAACATCTAAAAAATAAATATTGCTGCTTTAGCATCTCCCCGTTGGAAAAATGTTCAAGAGTAAGCTAGTGCCAGCCCTCTTTTACGGTTTGGAAACAGGGGTAGCAAATGAAAGACTATATTTGAGCAAATTAGAAGGGCTGATCTGGCGAAGAGCACTGGGTCTCCCCAATTGTGTTCCTGCCACCATTCTGCTCTTTGAGCTAGGCCTAAGCTCCTTAAAGTGTAGTACACTAATGTTTTATAGGAAACTCCTAACTTCTGACATGAGCTCATTATACATGTTTATGGGGATAAATATTACACAGGCAGCAGAGGGGCCGATCGTCCCATTTAGGGATTACTGCATTTTAACATCATGATATTTTATTTGCATTGTGCTCATACACAAGTGTTTCAGAGCACAACACGTTATGGGATAAATATAGAAATCCATACTGAGAATCCCAACAAAGCGAAAGCAAAAATCCTTGAGGTGGATTGGATCGCAACAAGTGATACTAGGTCAGCCTATTCCTCATATGCTAATATTTATTGAGTGCCAAAGAAACGTGGAAGCATATTGAAATGTCTTAGCTTATGCCCGAATGCCCGATTAACAGATAGCATTTTGGTTCTATTTACTCCCAACCAAAGAAATACTGTTCAAAAGAGGGATAACTGATAACCTCGACTGTCGATTTTGTGGGATGGAAGTGGAGTCAATTAAGCACCTGATGATGGAATGCCTTGAATTGCAAAAGTTGAGAATAGAAGCATTCAGTATCTTTGTACATCGAATAGCAACACTAAATTAAGAACCCTTTTGGTGTTATCTTTTAGAAGGAAGAGTGACTCCACTCCTGATCAGAACTTGCTCATTTTTTAAATATGTGAATCTGTGGTCTTCACACCATGAATTCCCTATGATTTTATAACTATTAGACCTAAGAAATGTTATTTGCTTTACATTCATTTGATCAAATCTGTGTACTAAGGTATTAAAAAGCATTAAATGTTTTGATATGTTTGTGTAAGGTTTAAATAAACCATGCACAATAAAAAAAAGAAAAGAAAGACCACATCACACCAGTCCTAAGAAGCCTACACTAGCCCCCAGTAAAACAAAGAAAACACATTAACATATCGCCCACAAATCACAACACATACAAGTAGCTGAATTCCTCCAAACCAAAATCAACCACTACCAACTAGGAAGAATCCCAAAATCAAGCAACGACATCCAAAATGAAACAAAACGCTGCAAAAAAAAAGGTCATTCAGAGGAACCGCATTCTCCTGTCTAATAGCCAATCGATGGAACTCAATCCCGAATGAGATAAGAACGACAGAAGACCACCTCACCATCATAAAACAACTGAAAACCTGGCTATTCAACTCACCATGATTAGCATAAAAAGAGCACCTCACACCGTATTTATGTGTACCCGAGACACATAAGTGACAGTAGAGACCCTGGAACCAACAATAAAACAACTGAACTGTATCAACCCCTAACCAACCCTCTCCTCGCCAGCATAACCCTCACAAACTAAAGGGCCAGACCCACCTCACGCAAAACGCACAACTCACACATCCACCATAAGAACAAACTGCTACAAACAAACAGCCCAGTCACTGGACACTGGCCATCCGAAAACAATAACCCCAGTTCGCACAATCTAAACACACTCATCAAGCCAACACGCACAGATGCAACTTTCTACTGGTTCTACAAGCACCAACCGAAGAGCACAACCTCCATTTCTCTCCCCTCACAAACCTACCCAACCCACTTTCCTATAGAGCCATGTGTGGGCCTGGAGACCATGTAAATGGTAACAGTGCGCGGTATAAATCAACATAAAAAATTATATTAGTAATTTGATGCCTAACCTGTATTAATATGGATTTTCCCCCCTTTCAGCAATACTGTTGAGATGTCCTTACCAGAAATTGGGGCAAAACAGCACTCTAAAATGAATGCATGCTGAATGATTTAGCAGATTGCATTTAAAATGAGCAACATACAGCATTCCTGGATGTCGATGACCCCAGGGAATTGAACTAACAGGTAGCACACTTTTTCTGAATTTAGTGCAGTAGGCATGAAAGAATTTGCTTGCATCACATGCTAAAAGTAGCATGAGGTATTCCGTTGCTTTGGGCATGGCTTGTGTTGCGCTGCGCAGTCCTATGCATGTGTAGGGAGATCGTAAACAGGTAATTCAAGGCAAATACACACTGGTCCCCATTTAAAAGTATGTGTTATGTAGCATATGGGCAAGCAAATATAAAAATAGCCGTGCAATTTTTGGTAATGTGAAAACCATTTGTGGCAGCGCATGGAAGCACTGTAGTAACCACCAAACTATGTGTTATAAAAATATTCACAAGTCCTAAATCGGGAAACGTGGACATTTTTCCTTCTTTTGTGAAGTCCTATGATAGTTTATGTTAACGGGGCCATTGTCACGCGACTGACCTACAGATGGACTTCCCATACACTTGCATGGTCTTCAGGGTTCGTACAGGTAAGGTCCGTACCTGGCGGAGGCCATGCTTCCACCTCGGAATGAACAAGGTGGCCAGGCAGTCCTCCTCAAGCACAGATCTCAATAATATAGGGGGAAACCCTGTGGGGAAGACAACCCCTGTACTCTGCAACTCTTTGCGGGTCCAGCTGAGAAGGGACGATACAATCTCCAGAAGTTCAGCAGAGCAGTAGATGAGGTAAGCTTTCAGGAGATGAGTTAGCCAACAATAGTAACAGAGCAGAACAAGGCAGTGCGAATACCATCCGGACACACACACACAAAGTAGATTGAATGCCCGGAACAACGAGCTAGGAAGGGACAATAAGGGTAGAGTCAAAGATAGCAATTATATCAGAATCAAAATGCGAACATACAGAAGAGCCGGTGTAGCAGGAAAGGTTGCAATGGGTCTTCTCGGACTTGATTATATCCACTTCTACCTGTATGGACGACATTGGGGGGATAGAAAGATCTGAGCCAAAGTGACTTATTTTGTGCATATACAAGTTTAACAGCCTTAGATCCATAATGGGAAGCAGAACATTGTCCTCTTTCAGCACTACATAGTAAAGAGAGAGTACCTACACTTTCCTCATCTCTGTTGAATTCACCAGCTCTTGGCACAATCTGCAAGCAGTTGAGGAACTTTCTCCAGCAGGAGGATGTCCAATGATGGGAAGAGGGAGACCACAACACTTCGAAGGGCACTAAATGAATGAAAGGCAGTATCCCTATAAGACAACCTGTAAGGCCCAGGAATAAGAAGTGGTAAGCTGCCACTCCCTGACATGCAAGGGCATCATCCCTCTACCCTATTGGAGAGGGTTGGGTGAAGTCAGATTCAGAGGGGTTTTGGACATTGAGTACCAAAGGGGGCAGAGGCCAAGGCAACACTGCTTCTTTGTGCACATCTGCCCCTTTCTAGGCATAGAAAATGCTGCTGGCCCTGCATGTCAGAGGTGCCACTCCTGCCACGATTGATGAAGGAGGAAAAGCCTCAAATGGAGAGATAAGAGTGAAGTTGGGCTAGTGTTGAACAGCCAACCCACAGATTTATCTGTGACTTTATAGACCTTAAGCCTTTCCAGAGGCTCATCCGCCTTCTGCCCGAGGAGTTTGTCCTCTTCGAAGGGCATATCAAGAGGTTTGGCCTGGACATCAGAAACACACCGAGATGCCCGCATTCATATGTGTCACAGGATGACAGAAGCCATACCCGCGTCTCTAACCACAGCGGACTGCAGGGTCTGACAGCATTCAAACCCTGACCACCTTTCCATCACCATTCAGGGAAGTAAAACCCTTTTTGTACTCGGGCAAGCAGAGACTCTCCAATGCCTCAGATATCACATTTATTTGGCAAGGGCAGTGGGAGGTGTTCACCCCCTTCAAACACTTTTCAGCTAAAATGAAGCAACCACTTTCTGCCAAAACCATCCAACTTTCTTTCACTATCCGGGGGCATGACTAGAAATGTGATCGATTTGGAGCCCTGTGTAGGGGCCTCAACTACCAGAATCTCAGTGGTAGGGTACGTAGGTAGGGAGCTAGGATTCAACCACACACCTACGCAGGGGAAGCTATTGCGAGGATAAAGGGCAGAAGGGTGTCTTTTGGGGGTCATAAATCCTGAATGTTTGGAGGTCAAATTGGACCGCTCGCTTCACTGGAGCTGAAAGATCCAGGGTTTCAATGCCCTAGCAATGGTCACTGGAAGGAAGCATACAGCTTGCCTTATACAGAGCCCTGGATGAAGTCCGGCTCAAGAAACGTGTTAATACCACCAGCATCTGAAAGGTCAGAAGCCAGATCAGCAAGGACAGCTTTCTAATCCGTGAACTCTCCTACAGCCTTCTGAGAGAGAATACACTCCGGCAATGTACAGATACTGGCAAGTACTGAGGGCAAAGCTAAAGAAAACGCCAGGGCTACCACACCTGAAGGTGAAACCATCCAGAAATGGAGGGGAGCAGTCTTAAATGAGAGCACCGAAACTAAACTAGCAGGTTTGCGGATGCTATCTGAAGAGCTGCCGCTGCCTTGGTAAGGCTGTCTAGCATCCATTCCGGGAATTTTTTCAATTGATCCAGCTTAGAAAAGGGAGTGGGGAATGGTACCTTCAAGGGTGGAGAGGACAGAATTCATATTGTTTGCTGGGTGGGCGAGACCTCTTGTCACCTCTTTTTTCTTTCCGGTCACCTTTGTTTGAGCTAGAATCTTGTTGCGGTTTGTCTTCCCCCGAGCAATGTTCTATCCCCTTCTCCTCTGAATAAGAGATCTTTCATGAGGGCTCCAAAGCAGGACGTTTGGAGGAAGTGTGTTTACGACCCTTTTGAAGGAAGGTGTGCAATTTAGAGGCATGTTCCCAGTGTTCGTTTAATTGCATGGACTGAACGGAACCGCAATCCTCCATATCATGTTTATCCCTGGACAGTAAAGACGGACCATGTTGGTCATGGGGCACTAATGGCTCCAGATGTATGCCACATCAAGTGTCAGAGGTGCATATATGAGTTGGGCTGAGTCTACGCAAAGCTGGACAGCGCTCCCCATTTCCTAAAAAAAAAGATTCTACAGCTGGCACTGATATATATATATATATATATATATATATATATATTAGGAAACAGTGAGAGGAAGGAATCCATTATGAAGAGGGGCTCTTAAAAATAGAAAGTCATAAGCAAAATGACACAAATAAATAAAGACAGGCAATTGGGACCAACCTTGGGCACTGGACCAGGTCGAAGTACCATTGGTATTCTGGAGCAACAGACTGGGGTGTTTAAGTGCTGAAGGCAATGGCAAAGAGGTGGATTTTTAGATGAATGCAGTTTCACGATGTCCTCTTCAAGTCGCATTCCAGAGGGCTCATTTAATTCTCAGGAGATAACAATCTGTGCCATAGCCTCATCACAAGGACTATTGTTATAGTTAGCGTGTTTGACAAATTCCTATTACACCATCTACATATATATTTTTTCCATGCTACTTTGCTCCAAACACTTTTGACCTCAGACGTATTAAGCTGAACACGTTGCAAAAGGAGATATTTTCTAGTTTTGAAGAAGTATGCTAGGGGGCGATGGGGTAGCTTTAAGAGGGCAGGGCTCATTATTTTGTAATAGTGACCAATAATCAGCATACATATTTTACCAGATTGATAAAGGACTATAATAAAGTCTGATTTAATCTTTGATTTTTGCTTATGAAATCACACCTTAGGGATTCCATTTTCTTCTATATTTATCCTTTCCATTCTCTTAACAAATAACCACAAAGCATGCAAACTCTTTCATTCACAATATTTAAAATGCTATTCTACAATCTGCATCTGAATGAACTTTTTGCAAAAAATGGCATAATAGCACATCAGCCTTTAGCAGGTTGAATGCCGAACTTGCTGACAACTAATCATCTGCACAGGTGTCACCTGCAGAATGTTAAGGTCTGGTTCCAATTTTTCATATAATTATTTCCCAGCTAGAAATCAGAGTGTGGTACTCTCATTTATGTACCATTTGACAGAGTATGGACCATAGTCTTAGTACGGCATTTGGGTAGATCCTAAACAGTGACGAACCCAGTATATTGAATCATAAGAATGACATTAGTGGTAAACAAGTGGGAAGGTACTCAACGTTCCAGATATTAGGCTTGCACGGAATGGAAACTTTGGAGTGGGGGAATTTAAGAGAAGAGGTGTACTATATCATAGGATCATAAGTCGAAAGCATTTAAAATATTTGAGAAGTCATGAAAAGGCAGCAGGTAAAGTGATGCAGAGGGCTCATAGTAATAACATGAAAACTTAATCTGAAGGCAATATCAACAAAAAAAGGATTAGATGAGAAACAAAGCAGTGCATGTGAAAGAAAAAATGTAAATGGTCTCCCGGGAAGTCATCAAGTGAGCATGGCCTATGCACCAATTTCAAAAAATGTGTTGGGTATACAGCCCCTTTACTGTTATAGGACTCTGTAAATCAACCATGAATGCTAGACCGCAGCTGACAAGCTTAATTGACTCATTTGAAATCAGGGTGCTAAAGAAACCCTGGAGAATGTTGCACAAACACTACTTAGCTTTGATGTGAAGACTTTTTCTAAAACACTTGCAAACAGACAGAACAAAAGTATAGGGAAATAAAGATCTACTAATCGACCTGGCTTCAAGGTGGATTATTTTGTAAGGACATACAAAGCGCTTGCGGAGCATGCAATTTATTAGCGTGTGCTAGTTCAGGAAATTACAGAGCAGAGGTAATGATATTGTATCCAATAAAGCATTCAACCAAGCAGATTGGAGTCATTGAATGACAGGTATGCTGAAAAATGCTTTACCCAGCCTGATCACTTCAGTTACCAACGAGGAAGAACTTGTTGGGCAATAGACTAGGCACACATGGCCACTGTTACCATTATTATATTCACTGTGCAGTGAGCCATTATCTCATTGAGTTCTGGAAAGTTCATACATTACTAGAATAAGCACTGAGTGGGATAACGTTACAAACTCAAATGCAAGATATAATATCGAAAAATAAAATAAATCTGTGGCCCTACATGTTTATTCTCTAATGAGGGAAAGTGCTTTTTTTTTTTTTTTACTAACACCACCGTCGTTGCTTTGCTTGGTCGTTAGGAGAAACCATTTTTTCGTTCTTTGGACTAACCAGCATTAGCAGTTCAGCACTAATCGTACGGCATGAAAAACATGTAAACTACTGCTACATAGTTATGGGCCCTTTCCTCTAAGGATTTCGAAACACATTCCCATAATAGATCTACAAACTAATCACAATTGCAGAGGTTGAAATGAGGATTTGATTAGCAGAAGCTCAAGGATGCTCTGGGCATCCTGCATCACCTAGTAAGCAGGAGCTTCCTCCTCTGGGGAACCAGGATGCACATTTAAATCCCATCCGAGATGGAAACTATAACTTTGTATTCATCATATATGGCCACTATGCTTTAAATGTATTCTATATGTGTCCTAATGCTCATTTATACAGTCCCAGAAATCCAGAGTTAACATCACTTGGGTTGGTGAGACAAAGGTAGCTACTGGAAGCTGTTGGTGTCATTCCAACCAGGCTCTCCACGGCTATAACCAGGAGCTAAATATCTCCTAGCAATATGGAACCCTGCCATTGCCAAGACATTTTCTCTACACACCCTATATCATTTCTCCTACCGAACCTTACCCCAGCACAGCGGGATTATTCAAAACGGTGCTTGCTACACAAATCATTAAATACATTTTAACAAGTGCATGGCACCCATACTCTTTGCTAAGAAGCTTATTCTAAATCCTGAATCGCCTGCCCAACGTTTATCTGAAATGAAACAATCTACAAATTAGAAAGACCAGGGAAAGGCTGGTGGTGAAATCGCAGCAGAGCTTCTTTGGGGGAGGTTACCTAATTCTTATTTTTATAGTTCTATAAAGTGTGGATCAGGACCAAAGAGTCATCACAGTGCTGTAGAGAAAACACGTTGGTGGCAGAAGGGTCATAAAGGCAGATATCTCGCAGAATATTTAGTCAGAACAATATATTTACATGAACAAGCTAATCTTCGGTACTAGACATAATTAAGTCAAGCTCAAAACAGGGTTGTCAATCTGCAGGGAACTGAAATACAACATTCTGTTCAGAAGAGAAGGAGGAGGTGGTAGATAGGGATGAGGTCCTAAACGGGTGGGGGAGGGAAAAGGTGAGCACCATTTGCCCATGGAAGACTTAAGGCAATTAATAGGCTATTAGAGGGTAGATCTGAATTGCGATTGTCATCACATTTCTAAAAACAGAAGATGGAAGCAATGGGCTTGCCTAAGGATGTAAGTAGCTATGGATGAAAGGAATAGTGGATAGGGGTGGGAGGACGGGGAGTTAACAGGCTGCTGGACATCTGATACACCAATGGGTTCATAACAGAGTCAACATCTGGAAAATAGTTCTGAGCTAAACATCCAGTACATGCAGGATAGTAATTAAGCCCTTAACGTACAGGGTTGTGTCAAAAGGAAACGGGGAGAGGGAAGATTAGGACCCAGAAAAAGATACCATAGTTATAAAACAAGGCACATGGTATAGATGTGCCCTGGGGTCCGGGAAAGGAATCCTTCGATAGTAGAGGACGGTAGACAACAAGGTGGTTATGTCTAGCAGTGAACCATAAATTGCAGTCATTGACAAGGGGGCATTGGTCAGGGTTGAATGCTAGGAAAGGGGGGCATGTTGGGTCTAAGAAGCAAGGTGCAAGGATACCGCAGGATAGAATAGTACCAGGGGAAATGACTAGGTATTGTCAGGGATAGTTCTGTACATTGATGGCAATGAAGCAGTTCTGGAAGTTAAGGAGGGCCTTCCCAAAACGATTACCAGAGTCACTGGTTAGTGCTGTGTATCACCCCTTGCATGGCTGAAATCCTCACACCCCAACCTCTTCCAGAAGGGCAAGCTCATCCAATTATCTATACCCAATTCGTACCATGAATTGCCACGTTGCCAGATTTTTCTGATTTTTTATTTAAATACATGCACATGTCCATTGGGTGACGTTACCAATTGTTTCTTCCTAGAGTACTAAATATATGCAGCGGGACTTAGTGATGTACTCTGGACAATAAAAGCTAGGGGAGAAATTAATAAGATCTTATTCACACGTGGGTTAATTGAATTACAAAGTCAGCCAAAAAATGAATCAAACTGTTATTCTGCTGCTAGGCTCTTCTCACCATCTCTACTAGCTTTTCACTCACTTGATCCTGGTCATCTATTGAGTCTATAGATTGTAGGCCTCTGCATCAAACCATACGAAAAGCTCTTGCTCAGATAACTGCATTGTAACTACCACCTAAACCAAGTTGGTAACATTGATTGTGACAATTCATAAGGTGTCATCACTTCTCCCCAAGGGTGAGCCCCTTCTCATGAGGCTAGGAAGGTGAAACCGCTACCCAACAGTCCTCTTAGGGGTGGATTAATTCAGAAGGACCTCATTGGAAAGGGCTCCCACCTTGGCGACAAGGACAACCATCTTGGGGTTAGCCCAGGGAATAATAAAACACTGCCACATTCTCTAGCTCATCCTTCCATGCCCAACCTTCTAGTTGAAAGTAGAACTATAAACTAATGTGAATCAAAAGAAAGAAATGGCCTTGAAAACACCAAGATGAGGCAGAATAGAGAAGACACAAAGATAGCTCCCAATACAGGTACAAACAAAAGGTGGCCCTGAAAAGGCATGGAGATCAACCTGTCGGGACTTTGACAGCCCGCCCCTCACGAACGGGCTACATTGTACAAAAACAGAAAATAGACTAACAAAGTTGTCAACCCCAGCATAGGGCTCAGCTGCAGTGCCTGCTGGGAAAAGCAAAAGGCAAGGAGAGCGTTCGGAGCGGAAATCATCTGGTTGCAGATCCAAGGAGAAGAGGGGACCGAGGACGCCGGTGGCCGGCCGTGTGAGTCCTCAAAGGATTCCGCAGGAGTGGACATGTGCACAACGCTAAAGGGAAGAAGAGTGGGGTGGCCCAGCATCTGGAGATGCTGCAGAAGTAGACTGGGAAAGCTGAGCCAGCCGAGAAGATGGTCCACCATCCCTGGAATCCCTGGTGACATACTGTAGCTTGAAGGCAGGTAAAGGGTGGTACGGGAGACCCAGAGGGGACACGGGATAGCAGGCAGGAGAAGAGCATGCAATCCCTACCTGGCTTCGTACAAGGCATACCACTAACAGACTCTTGAAGGGTCAAGAGTGCATCCACCCTCATCCGCCTCGTACCAGTCGGGAAGAGAAGCCCACTGGACACCACGGAAGTGTCAGGGACCCTGTCCACCATAACAGTGGAAAAGAGACCACCACTGGCCATACAAGAAGGGTCTGGGACCCCAAAGGAAGTAAACCAAAGCATAGAGGAAGTCTTCCACCTTACAGTGGTGGAGATAAGTCCACTAGTTACACGAGAAGGGGCTGGGACCCCAACATAAATAAGCAAAACTCACAAGGGATTCTTTCTAGTCACAGTGGTAAAGAGGGGACCACTAGAACCCAGAGAAGGATCTGGGATTGTAACAATATTTGGGACATTGTTGAAAACAAGTCACAGAGGCAAAGTGAATATCAAGCAGGAAGCAGTAAGAAGGAACTGTATCAACCTATACAAGGAGAAGGGTGTCATTCTCCTGGTACCAAAGCAGAAGTTGTGATAGAGACGCTAGGAGAAGGGAGTCATTCCCCCTGGCTTTGTGTTGGACTGTGCCAAAGCAGACCTAGAGAAGGGAGGAATTATCTTGGTCCTGAACTGAGAGTTGAGAAGAAGCCAGGGCAAGGGAGTCATTTCCCACTGGCCTTGTTGAGAATTGTACCAAGCCATACCAGGGGAAGGGGGTAATTCCCCCTGGTTCTATTGGAAATTTTACAGAGCCACACCAGGAGAAGGCCGCTATTCTCCTGTAGAGAACATAAAGACTGTGAAACCAGCAACCCTATGGGAAGGGAGTCATTTCCCCCTGGTATATTTGTTTTGAAGGAAAATTTCGTTGAACCCCATCCAAGAAGGGGGAGAAGGGTGCCATTCTCCTTAAAGGAGGAACTTTCTGTTAGTCACCTTTGTAGTTGTAGTGTGATGGACAGAAGTAGGTTTTGAAACATAACGGTGGAATTTACTACGAGCGGATATTATGACAGACCCTTTTAGTATTCGTTGTGAGGCAGGGAAACCCCTCTCAGAAGTTAGGGATAGTAAGGATCCTTTTCATTTCAAAATAAGTCTATAACCAAAATCATACCACCTTTGTGTCGGCATCCTTCTTCGACACCCTTACACATTTCTACTTTCCTCTCCATCATCCACTCTGCATCTCCCAAATTATTTTAATATTGGTCTCACTACATTTTTCGAGTCCAGGCTTAAAAAATCAAGGACTTGTTCTCAACCTAAAGCCTAACAACCACACGGCCCAGGCCTTTACACAGGTTTATTAGCTTGCAATATCAGCCTGAATCACATTTAAACCCCGAATTCTCACCCAAAAGGGAGCCCACAGCAAAGGCAGCGCCTACCTTTCATCATGAACGAAAAAAAGTGCATCTCCGCCAAGCAATCTACAATCCAATGTAACCATGTTCCTCTACATTTCAAGATTTTTGAAGTAATAATTTGGCAGTCGAACAAAATATCACTGCACAAGCACCAATTCGGGGGCACTTTATACCTCCTTGGGCTCTTTCAGAATGGTTTTAATACAATTTCATTCTGCTGCACCCTCTCTCTCCCCCACTTCCTCTCACTACAAATATACTGTAAAACATTCACTATGTGTGCAGCCATCAAATCATGCTCTGTATGAGTCTATTATATCCCTCTACAGTGTTTACAGCAGAAGAGGAACTGAAATATTTTGCCACAGTGTCTTTAACAAAATTCCAGTTGCAACATTTTGGAGGCAGGTTTGGGAGTGGGATCATGGGATGGAGAAGAGGCTGAGGGAAGGCTGGGTGGAAAGGGGTCTCTATCGCACTTTGTGGCCAAATCAGAAAAAACATGCTGTAAAAAAAACAAGTGAAATAAATTTACATTAAAAACACATGTAACCATTGTTTCTGCATGGCCATTGAACTAAAACCAAACGCACAAAATGCAGGGCACATTTTGAATAAAATGCTGCTCGCATTCCCTAAGAGAACTGGATTGAAAATGTGTTCATTTTATAGGGACCAACGAGTTACCTACCCCTTTTTATTTTTTTAAAGAAAGCCCCATGAAATAGTTGATCACTGTTGAAATGCTATGATGATAATCCTGGATGCCACCATGTTTTAAAGCGGGGCTGTAACGAGGGAGCCACAAATGTTAAATTGAACACTCTTAAATTGTTTAGACACGTTGGGAGACCAGCTGTGCGGTCTGGGAAAATAACAAACATTAAAAGGTGTAACCCCGGACATTACATGGAGAGGATAAATCCAGTTTCTGTGGCTCCTTACTATGACAATGGTAATCTTCCAGCCAGATTCCCTATTCTAGTGCACAGTCTCAGGGATGTAGAGCCCAGCTTGCCTCTAGACATGTACCAGAAGTACCCCAGCCCTCTCCTTTGCCTCACTGAGCTGTCATACTCATCCTCTAGCCATTGGTCACCATCCTGTGCCAGCATCCATATCCTTAATACCGTCGCACCAGCAAGTATTTCTGCCACCATGCTTTGAGTTTTTGGAAGACTGAGACAGAGCGACGTCTCCTGGTCACTGTTTGGACTGCAGATTGCAGGAGGACATACCCTTCAGCTAGCATACTCTTCTGTCTTGCAATGCTGGAGATACACCCCCCAAGCACTTTCAGTTCTCTCGCCTTCAATGGGCCTGGTCTCTGGCAGTGTCGAATATATAGCTCTCATTATGTTTAGCTTTCTAACCGTCTCCCTCTCTCAATTTGCCACCACCCACCACCACCACCACCCCAACCTGACTACTCTGTCTCTAGCGTCACTGTCTATAGAACATCCACGTACATATAAAGTCCTCTTTGAGTACTATTGGCCGAATTTCTCTTCCCATCTTGGTTTATGTATCATTACCCAGTTGCACATTACCTTTGTAAGGCATCTCGTGCAGAATTTCTGCAAATACTGTTCCTATTTAAAGTATTTATGGTTGTAACACATTGTTCCCGCAATAAATACAATGTTCTGGAGTCTTGTCTCTGCCAGTGTGTGACATATAGCCCAAAACACTTAGCTTTCTATGCCAGTACTCTCTACGGTCGCTCTTGGGGTCTGGCTCTCTCCTTGGCTCTCCCCGCTTCTCTCGGCTACCGCCCCTGCAGCCCCGTCTGACACTCCATGCAGGGCCCTGTGCTCCTTCATAGTGCTACTGATTATCTGGTTTAGTCAACACCTGCACTAATTAATTTTCCAATTTCCCGGTTTCCAGCCGATGTGGTCCCTGGCTTTCTATCATCCTTCGCAGATTGCCTAGGATCATACATTCCCTGAGGTAGTCAGAATTAGTGTTGTTGCTGTAGTGTACAAGAGCCTAACACCCTCTATCTGACATTTTGAAGTAAAGCAGACACTGTTACGCTGCACAGCTCCACTGTGCACAACCATGGTTTCCCTGCGTCTCCCTGGCTTCTCGCGGCTGATCAAGGAAACAGCAAAAGTTGATACCTCTCCGATATGTTTATAGAGGAAAGAGCATTGTCTCAAGTTCCAGCATGGGTCCCCCAAGCTGCCACTCCAGCAGCTGAGATTCTTCCCTTGGTGACAGCCGTATGGTAAAGAACCAAAGAGTGTAGAGGGAGTTGACAAGTAGAACCTTTGTCATTATTCAAACAGGAAGGTGCCATACAGGAAGCCCGCCTTCATGTTGGATACCAATCCCAGGGAGAGATGAGAACATTTTCTTTAGACAGCAACTCCAGTTGAGTTGGCTCAAAAAGATATTGGGCAGGACACACAAGTAGAGGGGGACAATCCTAGAGGCGAGTACGTTTCCATTTACACACAGCTCCTTTGTCCAGTATGATGCTTAACAGAAATAGGACAGAAAGTCAGGGACTTAACTTTGCTGTTTAGAAACACATGAACAGCAGCCCGCTAATGTCTTTTTAAATGCAATGAATTTTTAAATAACATAATATGCGAAATTGCAAAGGAAGAGTAACAATGTGTTCTTCCCCAGCACATAAATGAATACAGCTGACGTAGAGGGAATAGTGAATGATCCTGGCCACACGCCAGGTAGCAGCAATGGAACATGAATCACTTATCAGGGCACATTTCCCCTTCATTGCTACTTCTGGCTTATCACGCAACGCAGGAAGGGCTTTTCAGTCAATTTCTGCACTGTAGCCAAGAGCCAACGCGCCTTTCATGGACTTTCATGCAGCATTTCTGCTGCAATTTCAAGCTTGACAGCTTTAGAGCCGGCCATAATGTTTTAGGAGAGGTTGCAAACGAAAGTAAAACTGCCGATTTAAAAAGGTAGTAGATTACCTTAAGCGACCCATGATCCGTGGAATGAATAAGGCTTGCACAAGTCGCAGTGGAGCACGAAAGACAGGTCCTGCACACAAATCATGGGGGACCGCTTCCCTTGATGGCCACTTCCAGCTCTAGAGGTGAAAAGAGGTTACAGGCAGAGAATAGAGAGGCTTCTAAAGTTACATAGGGTTTGAATCTTGAGCTTTGCAAGAGTATATGCATGAATGCAAAGAGCTACATTATGGAAAAGGTGGTATAAATACTGCTGGTGGTGGTAATCAGTAATGGTACAGGTACAGAATTGCACAGGTCTTAACAGTGCTACATTTGGCCAGATTTACTTTTCCTCGCTGTTCTTCTATTCACGCTTCAAGGTTATGTGAAGGGGAGAAGAGCGCCACCCATAGCACCTCCAAGCTCCTCCCCTATATGTCCCTTGAAAGGGAAGGCTACCCCTTCATCCTAACCCTGCCACATACCTGCTGCCTTGTTGGCTTCCATGGTCTTCTGCCCCCACCTTTACACCAATTATGTCAGTGCCCCCACAAATGGCCCACACACACTTTCCAGCTCCGTTAGACATATAGGTTATGAAATGGAGATTATCCTGGGATTGTCAAAGTAGAACTATTCTGTGATTGTGCTAACAAGATTAGACAGACTACCAATTTCTGCGAATATCCCAAGGAGTGCCAACTGGGCTTCTACTGTGCTCTGAAAATCGGAATATCAGACACAGAATATACTGACTTTGCAAATAGTATGTTTGCTGGAATATGCTAGGATAGTCAACATGGGACTGCACATTTGGAATGTCAAACTTGCAGTACACTGAACTTTGTAAATCAAATCGAGTGCACTCTCAATCTGCAAATGTGGAGCATAACTGAAATGCACAATAATAGCACAGAGGGTATAGAACAGAACATGTGAAAATAGGAGAAAGGAGAGTAAGCACCTGTGTACTGCCTACGTAGGCTTTGAACAGCCGCCAACAGCCAAGTTCAATCGGTATAAAAGCTGGGAGGGACTAGAGGCTCTTTACTAGGAGTCTGTTTTAAACTGTGGCTCCTCTGGGAACAATGCCCTGGATTGGGCTGCCTGGAAATCGTTGAAGCCTAATAGGAGCTTCAAGGGGATAGCTATAGTGGTGTTGGAGTCTGGATCCCTTTTGAGCTAGAGTCTTCGGAGAGTGATCTGTATAATCCAGTCTTTTCACCAGGAAAGTAGGGGAACCTTGCATCTCACAGAGCTATACGTTTATTGCAGAGGACAAGGTAGCGAGGGTGCTCTATTCTAATGGGCAGCAAGGGCATGCTACTATTGAAATGCCAGTGGCAGTTCTGTCACTAACCCTATTTGCATCTCTCTCTTTCTCTCTCTCTCTCTCTCTCTCTCTCTTTCTCTCTCTGAAAAACTATTTGTTTTGCTTGCTGGCACCTTTATTCAAAACAATCCTTGAAGCATTGCAAACTAGCATAGGCGAGAAAAATATGCTTTCTAATGGAAGAATACAGACACTGTTCAAACTTCTACATCAAAATGCAGATGTCACTGAGGAAGAAAAACGTCAATTGATGCTCTGGGCTCACCCAGAATGCAATTCACAAAGACTCCATGTTTTAGTCAAAAAACATTACAATTCAAAAGCATTACACTTGTAAGTGACTACAATTGTGTGAACTGGACTACAGCACCCCAATGTGTACATAATGGGATTGTTAAACTGGGAACGTAATTTGATTCTTCAAACTGGTGTAATAAAACTGGATTGCAAAACTAGAAATATACTAGCCTAGCGCAAACTGGGTATAGACTGGAGTTGGAAACAAAGTAAATTAGTTATCTGCATGGATTATACTACCAGGTCAACATTGGTATGTATTGGAAGTGTGCAAACTCAAAATGTCAAAGTAAATGTATATTGGATTTCTTCAATGGAGCGTACCTCTAGGAGTATATAGAGAATGCCACTGCTCCAGTATATTCAGAGTTTGACAAAGCAGGTATTAATTAGGATTGTAAACTTGGGAGGGTGTTGTTGCGCAATGAAAATACCGGGATTGTGCAAACAATGGAAAAAGTGAGATAGTCAAACTGGAGGTATACTGGTATTTGGAATACTGGATGTGCAACGCTATTGTCACACTAGGAGTATACAGATATTGTGAAACTGGCATTTCTGCCAGTGGTTGTAAAAAACAGGAATGTAGAGCTACCAAGGTGGGAATTTACTCGGATTGTAAAGTGAGAAAAATCTGGTACTATGCAAACAACTGAATATACTGGAATGGTAAAACTGGGAGTTTAGTGGTAGTATACGTAGAATATCCAATTGGGACTAAGCTGCAATTGTCAAAATGGAATACACTGGGATAATCCGACTGGAAATACTCAAGTAATTTGTAAACTAGATGTAAAACAGTCTGTCAAATTGAACATATATTGTAATTTTCAAAATGTATCGGGTGGTGCAAAATGGTATTATACTGGGGTTGTCACACTTGATTTTGCTAGATTTCGACTATAGTAATGCACAAGGACCATACATGGGAACATTATCTTACAAAAAAAGAACCCACATGCAAAGCCAACAAGTGCTCCAAGGGCAACCTCAAATGCCTGCCAGTAATCTCGATTTCTTAAAAAAATAAAATTAGGATGGGTCTGCCAGCCGCACATACTGACCTCCAAGAGCTAATTTGCCTTAAGACTACTCATTTGGATGTATTGAAGTTCCTTTCAGGGGGCACGAGGGGTGCAACACAGTAGCCAATGGTAAACATGTAAAACATAATGCCTTAAAAAGCAGGGGTACGTATGTAAAACATGCAATTCCAATGTAAGGAACAGAAACAAAAATCTGAAGAAGAACTGGCTAAAAACGTTCAAATCCATATGGCAGACTTTTGTAATACTATACATAAAGCCCATTAGAAACATATCGTGAGTAGGCAGGATGCAGAAAACGCACAATCAGCAGGCCCTTTGCACATACGTTCTGTGGTAGAGGTCTGTGACCCAAAAATACTGCACAGATTTTCAAGAAACACACTATCTGGAAATCATTTCTCAATTTACATTCCTGTTTTTCACTTCCTTTTTTGTGTGGTTTTGCTAGTGTCTTTTAGTTACTTTCTCTATTTCTTGCTTTTTTCTCTGCAACTCCAGGTTTTTGCCCATTGGATTGACCCGAACACTAGTCACATATACTTTTGGATTTAGGCCCGCTCATTACTTTATGGAAGACAGCGATAAAAAGGCATAGTGGATTGAGCTACAAAACAAAAATACCAAGGGGGATGCTTTAAGATTTTGAATTAATAAGAATAACTGGCTTTGCTCTGGGCAACCTCCAGACAATCACTGTCCGTCTGCCGAGACTTTACAGAAGTAGAAACACCATATGCAAAATTGGGCCTGGGCCTGGTCCCATCACAAACTGCTAAGTAACATTCCTTCTGTCCGAGAGCACAAGCAACCTCAGACATGTGTCTGGCCTTTTGGCCATCAGTGAAGTGTAGCTTGGATCTCTAGGGCCAGCAGTTTCGGGATCCATATCTGTGCATACCGGTCCCGCTCGGTGCATTGGGTGGGACTATGAACACAACTGAAGGGTAATGGCTGGAAGCCTTTGAATTAATCATAACAATGGACATTGCTCTGGGAAACCCGCAAGACCACTGTTTTTCGGCTGGTCAAGCGATTACAGAAGGGGAACATTATATGCAAAACATGCTTGGTCACAGCACAAAAGGTACAGTACATCCCAAATTGCTAGGTCACATTCCTTCGGCACGATCCAAGAAGCAAACCCCGGGCGTGTTTCAGGCTTATTGGTCATCATCAGTCGGGTGTAGCTTACATCTCTGGGACCAGTAGGCTCGTGACCAACTGCACAATTCTCCATGGAGCATGCAAATCATGGGTTTGAATCAGATGGGGGCCCTTTCACTTTCAATTGAGATATGTACACATAGCATTTATTATTTAAGTGCCAGAAATCAGTTCAGGTTTTAGAATGCTCTATAGAAAGAGTTATTTGTTAATTCAACACATTTCAACCCAGTGATCTCCTGAAGCTAAAGAAGCACCCCATCACCACAATGAAGTTCATACGTTACAAACGTGAGTCGTATTTCGGCAATTTAACTTTTTAATGGAATTATACATGCATTCCCTTATATTTAAAAGTGAACATGCTATACATCACTTCCATGATTATCACACCGGTGCTTCCACTGTTAGAATTTTGCATAACAGATGTAAAGTAGTGAAAAAGAAGTTACCACAAAGTTAATTTGTGGGGGCCATGTAGTGCAGCCAAGTTCCAGAATAAGATTGGCGAGGGCTGGTGCAGTTCACAGCTGATGGAGCAACTTGGATCTTGGTTACAATGACAATTTGGTGAAAGACCAAGCAGTAGGCGGCTCAACTATCACCATCTACATCTTAAACATGGTGCATATGGTCACTCTCCCAAGGGCCTCACTCTTTGTGGTTAGTCGACGCAAAATATGGGTGCTTTTGTAAAAGAGCCCCATTCCACTAAAACATGTACCTCAGAAGAACCTGCAAATAAAATCCTCAGATTACCCAAGGAAGCACTCTCAGCATCCAGAAAACTTGAAATTGGTCCTCAATCATTCTGTTATGAGCTCAATGGGCACCCGGGGAATGCCACACAGAGGAACACTGCCTATACAACTGTGTGCCCAAGTTACCAAGAGGAGGCGATATAGGAGATGCACTTTTAATAAATGCATTCATTACATCAGACATAACAAAGGAATAAAGGTAGTCTGTCCCGTGCCTACAGTGATATTCTGGAGTTGAAGAGAGGGGAGAAGAAAATTAAGAGTTTATTGGATTTTCCAAGGGGTTCCCCTTTTGTCCCATTAACATTTTAAATGGGCAGTGTATGGCTGGAGCATGAAGCCCGATTGAAACCAGTGATATTTTGCTGTTCTGTGGTCATGTCAGACCCTCCACATGTATAAGGAATGTATGTTGAATCTAATACATGAGAGAGGAAGAGAGATCAAGGAGGTTGTTCCAAAGGGTTACCTTATGCCTTAATATAAGTTTGAGGCTGGAGCACCTAGTGGACTTGCTAATCCTCTATTGGGAAATAGACGATCCAAAAAAAGGCCACTGAGCGCTTCTTGATGGAGGGTTATATTTTTAATTAAGTGTGCTTTGGTTAGTGAATCTTAACTTGACCAAATTGAGGTTTTTCATGTTAAATCCCCTTTTCTAATATTTCGCTTTGAAGTCCTGCCCTTGGCCAGCTTCAGTGGCAAGGCAGGTCTAACATGCGAGTAACGTCCCATGGCAAGAACAGACTAGACCCATTTTTCATTGGTCTGCTCTGCATGCACGAGTTTCAGATTACGCTGGTTGATAGGGCAAGTGAGGTTAGCAGCCTAAAGGATGCATTCATTTTCTGTAAAGATACTACTTACATATGTTTTGCTATGGCTAATTTTATAGTTGTTCCATATTACTAGGGTCCAACCAATCATCAATACTAGACTGCATTTTGCAAGGATGTACTTTTTTATTAAATGTATTCATCAGCCTTTAATGCGTGGTTATAATTGTTGAAGACATATTCAACACAAGTGTAATATCTTAAAGCCTGGAGTAATATAACTTTGGGTCTTGTGCTTTCCATGGATGAATCGTTTCACCAAACGGAAAAACTGAGAACACATCCACTCGTGGCCACATTGTTCTGTAGTGTTTTGAATTAGATAACAGAATGCTAGGATTCAATATTAACTGGCATTATTTTAGCTGTGCAAGATTATACTTGTTGTTACATGATTTGCTTCTATTACAAACAATTCTGAAATATAACTTGCACGTCAGGGAAAAAAAGCACAACATTTGCTGCAAAAGTTCCAAAATCCTGTTAGTCTGAAGGACAAGTCAAAACAAATGTATCAACATCCAAAAACCACAATCCTAGGGTTTCCAAGACACATTCATACATTAAATAAATTAACTTCTTCTGTGGGACTCAATTTTCTATCAGAAGGACTCAAGGCCATCAGAGGTACTCTGAGCTACATATCTATACTTTGAAAATAAGTGTTACTGTGGTAAAAGTTCGTTTTGTATCATACAATGTTTATTTTCTTGCAGCTACATTTTTAAATCTTTGCCACAGGAGCCTGGGTTAGGTGGCAGGTGTTTCTTTTTCGGTCCAAGGTGAAAAGAGGCTACCTAAAGTTAAACATTAAGCGACATTGGCGTAGTCCTCATTACTTGCACGTCTTGGCAAAATAATAACCCAAACCCCTCTTTAGTCAAACTTGAACATAATTCTAATGCATACAAAAAGACAATAAAGAGCTCCCTTTGAACATCAGGCTCTTTAGTAGCTTCATTCTTTAAACCCTTCAATACATCAGAATGGACCTCATAGGACATTGCAAAATCCCCATGCGTGATTTAATATATGAAGATGTTCAAATGCCAGCTGGAACCTTTAATGTATGGCATGTTCGCCATCTTATTGGGCTGAGGGAGCAGATTGCCCATGGGAGAAGTGTCTCCCTTTGGCTGTAGTCAGTGGGACACAGCATACACGCATACAGCACACCTTAGGAAAAAATGTGCTACAAAGCTACAGGACTTGTCACCAATCAAAACAAGTGTCCCAACCTGGAATGAGAGTGGTCTGTGTCAGATTATAGGTTAAACAGCATGGCTCCAGTGAAGGGGCTAGGTAGAATGATGCTGGAAAATAGAAGGATCCCGTATGAAGACACTGGCCCATGCCAGGCCTAACAATATTGGATGGAAGGGGCAAAATCCATCACACCCCAAAACATTGACCTGGCAAGAGCTTGCAAGGCATGTAGGGTGGAGGTGAGGAAATTAAGGCGTAGGAATGCACCAGACTCAAAAGAACTAGTAGGAAACAAAGACAATCCTATAAGACTGGGTAAAAGCACAGAGCTGCACTGGCCAAGATTGATGCAGAGACAATGCTGTTGGCAGTCTGCGGTAAAACCTCACCCAATATATGGGAGCTTATTAATAATGGAAGACATTTTCAGAAAGATCATATGATGCGGGTGTGACTGATAAGGGTTGGATAAGCCATTACTCCAAGATATTTACTGGAGTGGACGCTCAGCTCCCAGTCAAAGAGGGTAGAGAGACCAAGGGCTGGAGCTTCGGGTTGTGATGTAATTGAGCCAAGAGCCATGATTATGAAGCTCCGCTTAGCTCGAGCGGCTGGGCCTGATGGTGTGTCCAATAGTTTCTTTAAGAGCAATCCTGAAGTTTGGGCTGAGTTTTCTGCGTCACTGTTTAATCACGTGATGTTGAATAGACAGGTTCCTGAGTCCTGGGCGAGAGGGTTGGGTTGTCCCAGTGTTCAAGAGGGGCGATGGGGCTAATCCGAAGAACTATAGTCCTTCTTGATTCACTGGGCAAACTTTTTGCCTCTATGGTTCTCCGAGAGCTGAATGCTTGGGCGACCAGGTCTGCAATACTCAATCCCAGACAGATGGGCTTCATAAAGGGTGTCGGGACATCCCTAAATCTATTTGTCCTTAATCTATTGAAGCAGAGGTCGATTGAAACTAAATCAACAATCTATGTGGCCTTCCTAGATTTACATCAGGCCTTTGATGGAGTCGATTGTAATCATCTATGGCAAAACTGAAAAACTGGAGCCTTCCCATCTTGGAAGCCATCCAGGCATTATATACAGGAACATCAATACAGATCAGACTGGGGGAAAAGGGGATGATGACTAGACAGATTAGGACTTCTTTCTGTGGGCTCAAACAGGGGTATGCCCTCGCTCCCTTACTGTTTAGCCTGTATTTATCTGACCTTGGGAGCTCACAGGGGAATATTAGAGCATTTCAACCAAAGTTTAATAACTGTGCGCTCCCTTGGTTATTATACGCAGAGGATATAGTTTTGCTTAAATTAACAGCTGTAGGTCTAGAGTGCAGGATCTCAGCCTTTAACGAGTACCTAAGTGAGAATGCCATGAAAATGAGCGTAAAAAAATCCCAAGTTCTGATCATGACATCAGCTAGAAGCAAAAAGAAAGGTGCCCTTTACGTGGAAGGTTAAAGAATGCTGGGTAGAGGTTGTAGAAACTCTCATATTTGGGAGTGAAAATAAACAAGAACACAAATGGAAGTGTCCAATTGGACTGGCTGAGAAACAAACATAAAAACCTTACTAATCAAGGAATTGCCATCCACAGGCGGTATGGGGCCTTCTCCATTTTGCAGGTGCTGACCTTCTATAGACAGGAGGTGATTCAGGTCCTGACTTATGGAGCAGAGGCGCTTCTTAACTTAAGCGAAAAGGTGTGGCCGGTGATAGAGGTGTACTTTTGGCGTAGCGTACCAAGACTCCCTAAGACCCTCCCTATGGTTTGCAGATGCCATGAATTACGTCTACCCTCAATGTCCTCCACTGTCTTGTGGAAGGTGATCTCTTTATATCAGAAATGTATCGTAACTGAGGGGCCTCCCCCCTTTTCCATACTAAGAACGTCGGACAGCTCAAATGAAAGAATCTTGAACCTGTGGTTTGATAAGGTGTATGAGACTCTGGACAAATGTGGTTAGATGGATATTGATTTGCTGAAGACAACTCCCCTTAAAGTCAAGGAGACCCTAGAGAGGGCAGATTGGATCAATACTAGTGAAGCAGGAACAATTGAGCCCTTGACCTTTAGATGATGGGTAGAAAAAAAGGGGCTGAATGATCTATTTTTGCAAAGTCCCATCAGCTTTCTTTAGGGATCTCCTCCTTCGATGCCACCTTAATGTTACGCCCACATGTGAGGTACAGTTTAGACCACATCAGATTGGGGTGGAAAGTAGTTTTTTCAGATTATGTGGAAATAGAAACAGCTGCAATCGCTTTTTTACATTGTGAGGAGTGCCAGGCACTTACTGCTTTTAACACCCAACATATGGGAGAACATCTGGGGAGGATAAGATTATTATCTGTGGAGGAATGTTGTGACTGGATACTATTGGGGCAAAAGTTAAGCCAGGTTTTGAGAATGCTCACATTTGTGGATTCAACAATTGTCTATGTCTAAGTTGAAGACTATAGAGGTGTGAACCCCCACACAGCCTGTTGAAATGCGTGGAACTCTGTTGATGCCATCTGCCCTCTGTTTCGTTCTTGGATCTTTTATTGGACTAGAGAGAATAGGCGGTAGGAGCCTAAAACGTATGTGGGAGATGCAGGAGAGTGGGGGGGCAAGAAAAAAAAGAAAGGGAAAGTCTAACCTTGGTTTTTTTTCTTTTTTCCTAAAAGGAAGGTACTTTTCTTTCTCCTCCTGCTTCCCCTTCTAATTGGATAGAATGTAACTTGAGGTTTGTGGGATTTTAAAAACTGTTAAAGGTTTCTTTTGTTACTTTGTTGTACTAGTTCGAAGCCAATAAAACTTTTAATATTCCCAAAAAATATATTAGACTGGTTCAGATTACCTTCCAAGAGACTTGAACCATTACCTGGTTGATTTTAGTGAAACTTGGTTACTAATCAATTTACATCAATTTACATGGGTCAGGCTCCCGATCAGCATCGATTAAATGAACCTGGCACAGATTAAGTCACAGCTGAAAAGGGGACGTCCAGGATCAATACCTTTGTCAAAGTAGAAAGATCCAGATCATGAACTACAATAAGTGACTGGAGACTGGCCACAGTGAAGGTCACCACAAAGGTGCTGTTTGAATGTAAAGAAATATAGACAAATATGTTAGTTGGAACAAAGACAATGATTATGAAGGTCCAAAAAAATCGTTCTTGATGAATTCATGGAGAAAGCTGTAATCTAATGATCCTGTCCTTGTGGTTGAGCACATGGCTGTAGGTTTCCCTATGTGAGGAATTTCCCTCACCACAAAACAAAACCAGAAAGACAGTTTAAGGAAGCAATGAAATTAGCACTTGTGGATGTATTGGAAATAATTCTTTAAAGTCTAGTTTTGAAGTTGGATTGTGTTTGGATCCGAAGGGTGTGCCAGCAATCTCTTGGATGGAGGAGGATGCAGGTCTCCAAAAACTCTAAAGAAAATCTTATGAAGAGGGGATACGCTGTACAGTGGCAAGTGTAGAGGTACGGCCATACTGCATTGGCCGGCATGAAAACAATGCAACTTGCAGATCATAACGTCTTTTACAACACAGCACAAATTAAATATGCAGAGAAAGTACAGGTCAATAGGTAAACTCTACTCATGCGTGCTGGAGTACACGAAACAGGGAATAGGTAGCCTATACTGCCCTTTCATTGCGCCCGCTACCACTTGACCAAAACCATCATTGCAATCTCCACCAGCTAACAAAGGCCCATTCCTGCATGTAGGAGAGTTACTCCAAAGTACTGGCTGGGCGTGTGGGGAAGGCGGTACAGTCACGTTTGCCCAACTCTTGTTATGTCCATTCTATGGATAAACGTCAAAGCACTCACTATAAACAGCTCGGTAAATATGCATCCCAATTCAGAGAAGCAAGTGCCTTACAAGAGCCTGCTGTGCCTCCACACCACAAAAAGTAACTGATCACTCTCTGATGTTACCTAGGTTCTGTCCATGTAAATCCTCCAAGGTAGGTCTAATAGTGGCACTCCAGAAGCATGTGCAGTGCAGTGCAGCTTACGGAGTAAATTCCTATGGACTTTCTAGTTTGTCGATTATGTCTCCTACGCTGCTTCTAATGTTGGTGGGGCAGGGAAAAATGGATAGATCGTGCTTGCAGAATCCCCCAAAAAAGAAAGTTTGCGAAGCGTAGTTCTTTTCCCTCATCTGAACCTCGAGTGCGACTGGGGCAAAGAAGTCCCATACCATTGGATTAATATCCAAGAAGCAAGTTGGTGCTCAAACACAAGAAAGGGGATTGTTAAATGTAAGCAACACAGAGCTTTTTAACGATTTTACTGTATAAAAACAGTAATCACTTTCCCACAACTGAAGCAGTTCAATCTGAAAATGTTCGCAGTGTCCCGCTTTTCCCATGATGTGGAACGCACAGTGTTAAATTGCCATTGACCAACATCAATGATCAGAAACATTCTAGACACTGCAAGGTCAACGAGAAGGACCAGGAGGGTGTGCAGTCTGTTGAGGAAGGCACCATTAATGTGTATTAGTTTTCATCGCGACCTGTTTCAGCACTCGTAAAACGCCACCTAAGAAATGCTGATCTTGTATAACCAGCTTGGCGCAGGCTCATGCACAGCATGTCAGCTCTTAATAAGACGGAGAAGCAGCCAGAAAGCCCTGCCATCAAAAGCAGTGTCCTTTGCCAAGGACCTCGGTTCCTGCCTACCATGGGTGAAAACCTGCGAGACCCCGCTGTCGTATCTTCTTACTACATGTGCCACTTTCTGCAAAGCTGGAGTCTCAGAGAGATAGCGCCGAATGGAGTATACCTGTGTTTTTTGGCTAAACTACTTCCTTTGCAATGACATCGCTTCCAAAAGCTAAACAAAATGGTTTATACATTGATCTGACGAAATGC
The DNA here is from genome assembly GCF_040938575.1 of Ambystoma mexicanum. Classification (NCBI taxonomy): domain Eukaryota; kingdom Metazoa; phylum Chordata; class Amphibia; order Caudata; family Ambystomatidae; genus Ambystoma; species Ambystoma mexicanum. The sequence goes on from NC_090929.1 coordinate 166,512,044, forward strand.
AGTTAAGCCATCTATTCAGCAATGAAAATATGTTGCTGCACAGTGTACACATTGGCAGCCGGAGACCAACACAGAAGAGGCCAAAATAGCTGGATGTAGCACTAGGCATGAATGCAGCACAGCCGCTGAAGATGCCACAAGCACGGCAGGGAAGGGGTCTAGTTTTACCCTCCATGGAGCAAATGCGACACTTGTATTGGTATTTACTGTGTTTATATAGCGCTTGCCAGGGGAGCAGGAAGCAAAACAGCACTTTGTCTAGGCTAGGGCATCTGAACTCTTTGCACTGGTAGAGCATGATAAAAATGTTTTGGAAAAATTCATATAACCTCTGCATGGGCAAAATTTCAAATTCAATTGAGAAAACACAGATAAAACCTTTACATTAAAAAGAACAAACTATGGGCATTTAAAAAGCACAGAGCTATTTGCCGTATTAACAGAGCCCCTTGCGTTTTGTCAAGGGGATGAGGAGGAGTGAGTACACATCAGGGAGTTTAAATACAAGTAGAGGGTGAGAGGACTCGCAGAAGAGTTGTGACTAGACCAGGCCATGATGTGATCGAAATATCATGGCTTGCTCTGGCAAAAAGAGAACCGTCTTAAATAAATTAAGTCTGTTACTATTGTGACCAAACAATACCACAGTATAACATGTTTTTCTGATCGGACAAAAAAGTATGCTTTTGAGCTAATTTGCATACCCACAATGCATTGCGCTGTGGTTCAGAACTGGTGGTGAACTTCCAGGCATGGCTACTTGGTGGCGCTGTGGCAAATGCACTTGTTAGCAGATATGGCCATTTTACTAAAGTGATTTTTCTTTTTTTTTTTTTTTTTAAACACACACTAATCTGAAGACACTTGTGCGAACGGAGTGCTCGTTCGTGTGTAACACTTGGGACTTGCACTGTGAAGTTAACCACAGCACTGCACACCCCTTTGCATCGTGTTCCACTACGTATGAAGCCTGCTTGGAGATCACTGAACTCTCGCTAGGCAGGACAAGACTGAACTGCTGCTACCCAGGGCTTAGCCATGCCATTCACATTCAAGAGGTGAGGTCAGGGTTGCCATTCAGAGGTCTGCTTGGGGGTGTGGAGATTAGAAATCCCTACAGCAATGAAGAAAAAAAAAAAGCTTAAACAAGGTTACTATTATTTTACCCCTTTATTCTTAACATTCTGGAACTCTTTTCCAGTAGCTTTACACCACAATACATCCCTCGTGCTTTTAAGCAAACATTAAGAAGTGAATATTATTCTGGTTGGATTTTGCCTGTTAAACGGTATGGTTTATTTTGTACACTTACTGAACTGTTCGCTTACTCCAACATTTAAAACTAATTATGTGTTTATGTTAATTGGTATTATATACTGTGCACAATTTCCCCTTGTGCCAAGGCCTTTACCCCGACTTTGTCAGGAAGGGACAGGTAGCCCTCTCAGCTGCGGTGGGAGGCCTACCGTAGCCATCCAGAGCCAGTTCTACCCAGAGGTGGACAGTACCAGATGGCCCCAATTCCTGTTCCCGCTCCCTGTGCCACAATGGCAGTATGCAGACCCTATCACCTACATTGCTTCTTAAATCAGTTGTTTGCCAGTGTTTCTCTTCTTGTTCCAGATATACTGAATCAAGAGATGACCAGTGTGACTTGTATCAAAGACCCAAAGAAACACCAGGGAATGCCTCACTCGCCTTCGAAAGACGTCCTTGCTGCCAAGCAAACGCTGCAGTAGGAAGACTCTGCAAAGTGCTACCCGACGCAACAGAGAGAACCAGGAAAAGGTAACACTGCTGCAAGCATACACAGCAAACCTAACAAGAACCACTGACCCGCTAAGAAGAGACAGCAGGGGACTGTTTGTTTGGACTACACCACAAAAACGGCAGGGCCGCTTACAAAAATGTATCAACACTGCCATGGAGAAAGGACCCACAAACAATTCCATTGAACTCTGGGTTCTGCCATTGCGAGGGGAGCAGCTTGGCAGCCGGGGGCGGGCTTAAGCCCCGTTTGAAAGCTTCAACACCCACATGCCCTTCCCGGGACGGAAAAGCCACTTAGATTGGATTGGGACAGAACACCAGTCAGGAACCAAGGAGGAAGATTTAAGGAACGACAGGAAGGTGTGGGTGTACGGCTAAGGACAGAGGTGGAAGCAGACCAAGAAACCAGCAAGAGGAAGCATGGAGCGATGAGGATTGTGGAGGAGACGGCTGGAGCACTTGAGGTATTGGTTTAGGATCGACATTGAGTGTGCATGTTTGTGTGGCGAGTGGAGTAGCAGAAGATTGTGTAAGTCATGAATGTGAAGGGAAAGATACTGAGTAGAAGGAGGGGGTTTATGAAATAGTGGCTGGAGGAGTGTAGTAGTGGCCAGAGGACTATAGTACTAGGCAGAAGAGTATTAGTGGAGGGGGGGTGGGAGTAGTAAAAGGGGGAGTGGTAGTACTAGAAGAAGGAGTGGTAGTAGTAAGAGGAGTGGTAGAAGGACGAGGGGGGAGTAGTAGAAGGAAGCGTAGGCAGGGTTATGAAATTGAGGAGAGCTGTGAGCTATTTAGCTCCTGTTTGTAGCCTAGAAGAGCATGGTTAGATTGACAGGCACAACTACCAGAAGCAACTTTTGGCTCCCAAGACAACTGGTCCTGAACATACCCACCTATGTGAATTAAACTCTGTGCATTTGGGACACTATAAATACAATCTTGGACACATATGACATTTAAAGCATAAGAGGTCCTAAATAAAAGATACAATATGTGGAAATTAGATTTGCGAAACGCTATGTACTAGCTCCTTCTTCCCCACTGGAAGTCCTGGTCCCTGGTTAATGCTGGATACCCAGGAGCTGGTTTCAGCTCCTGGTTCTCTAATCTGAATTTCGAGCCCTGGAAGGAGTGGTAGAAGAGGAGTGATAGAAGCAAGAGGAAGCAATGCAGTAGTGGAATGGGGAGTAGTAGTGCGAGAAGATTATAGAGTGGGAGAAGTCATAATATCAAAGGGTCAATGTAGAAGGGAAAGAAGTGAATATCGGACGAACTAAAGATTGGTGGGAGGAGTCACAAAGTACAAGGAGGTAGAGAAGAAGGGCGAAATCGTGAACAGAGGATAGCACAGAGGCAACAGGCTGGTCTTGGAAGCAAGACCACGCAGAGCAACAGAGGTTCTAATAACGTATCCGTGCTTAGAAACTGAACCCGGGCCCAGTATTATAATAAATGAGTGAACGCAGCTGGACAACCAGATCCTACTAAGTAAGTACAAGGTACTATTCCTTACATTCCGTAGAGCACCAAGTAGGGCCAGTGTAGGGAAAGTTAGGAAGTTCCTGCCTGAGGAGGTTTAGAAAACCAACGTATTAGGGAACCATCAGTAGTCACAGCCAGCTGCTAGGCAGTAGGGGTTGCCAGTCAGTAGTATTAACAAGGGTCTTACAGATGCCTAGGCTAGGAAGGCAATACAATGGGAGATGAGCAAGATGGGGACGGCCGTACGGTCCACAAACATTCAAATAAAAGTCCTTGAACTTTCTTTGAGAAAATAATTGATGATGATCAAGGTGTTAAATGTTAAAAGGATGCCGTAATTTAAATAAGACTTTTTTTCAAAAACCGTCTAGTTATGAGTGGACATCATTTTGGATATTCATACCATAGGGGAACAGGAAAACTGTGGCATGGGGAAAATATGGATTTACCCAATGCAGTATTTGTTATGTACCAGATGCAGACCATATTGTATGTGGTCCCAATGCATAATCAAGTGGTATTTTAAAAGAAGGAAATTAAAAATACATTTTTACCATTCCCCAGGGCTCATAATGAGGGTCTTAGGAAGACAAAGAATTGAAGTGATGACAAGAGGTTGTGCTCCAAGATGGGAAGAAATGGGGTACATTCTATGCTGCTCTTTTAGCTTTATAGTGATTAATACATATTTTAATTTGGGAAACACATTTTGATTGCTCCATTTCCGTTTATCCTAACCACATTTAACTTGCATGTCAGAAATCGGCCAACTTTGAAACGTCCAACTTTGTTATTGTTCCAGGTTTAAAGGTTGAATTTAGTAAAATTGTCCTTTTGGTGTGGTCATTTTACTGAGAAGAGGAATGAAATGGAACATGCAATCTCTTCTCCAATAAATGGCTGGTAGAATCTGAAAATAATCCTCCCATCTCAAACAATTCTCATGCTCCTAGCAAATCCAAGGCTAAGAGTTACAGTTTTCTTGACGTGTCATACAATCCGAGCATCCAATCTAAACAGAGTACCAATGGAAAATAATTTCATCAAAAATGTCTCATACGTGATGCTCTTTCAACAGGTTAACCTTTTACAGGACAATGGATTTTTGGGTAACCGAGACCAGAAGGAGAGGATCCAGAAAAAATGCAAAGGATCATAAGGAGACAGACTGATTCTAACAGAAGGGAGAAAAAGGATCCACCCAGGAAAAGGGCACAGAATAGGAAATCTAACAGCTCAGAACAGAACAACAAGGACCCAATGAAAGACTGGGTTCCCGATGATAGCTGGAGGCATTGTGCATCCAAGCAGTAGATTGGATTTGCCAGAGGGAGCCAGCAGAGTGACTGGCATATGCACAGTACTGCTGTCTATATCAACCCAAGAAACCTTAAAGGTGAACCGATAGCCTAACATTAATATTTACTAGTTATATCCCTATAGAACCTAAAATAGTGCACAGTGTATTGCCCTCTGCCAAATAGAAATGAATACCCCTGATGTTCCCTAAGCAAAATATGATCTGTCTGCGAGTTACCGTGTACAACAAATCATGAACATTGAACAAAATATATTTTTGCTCTGTGATGACCAAAGTCTTAAAGTACTGCTGTTAGTGCTCAAAGCAACTAGAAAAGGGGATGGTGAATGATAGAACACATATGGGTGGTTTAGATAATCCACTTAATTTTCCCTATGAAATCAGACCTCCCACATTCTGAAAAATCCCACTAGAACTGGAGGGCGAGTTACTTAGTGTACATACTCAGCCTAAAAGAAAAGCTCCTGCCCTATGGTGACCAATGACACATATTTACCAGTGCTTTCTGTAAAAGGGGGGAGATCAACATAAGCACACTTCACATTTGGTGCAATGCTGCCGCCCAAAGGCCACCTATGCACAATGAAACGTATTTGTCATTTACTGTAAACAATGTTTGTTGGCATAAAATGCAAAATAAAAGTTTCAAACGTCTCCATATTCGCCAGCAAGGTCAAGGACCATGCATATGGTAGTCGTCCTTCATGAAATCTTCTCTCCAATGCAAGTGTTCTAGTAGATTTTGCAAGTCCTGTGAAATAAACTACTAATTTCAATTGCATGTTTTTTTTATACGTAAACCCTTAAGGCCAATAAGTGAGCAACTATTGATTGCATTACTATTTTGATTTCCTAATATATTTACCTTTTGCTTTTTTGAAACATTTAAAAACACAAACTGATTGACAATGATGGTGTGGATTTTAACTATGTTCATTGAAATAAGGTTAATCAAATTTTATTCTGAATAAACATCTAAACATCCCCCCTTTGCGTTGGTTTTGGATAAGTATTGCAAGAGGAACTGCACTGAATACTGTTCATAAAACCAGACAGATTGCACAAATGTAATGCCTCATTACAAGTCCGGTGATAGCCGTGCAGGAAAAACCGTCAGGCTGCCGCCGGACCCATTATACCATTCCGCCTCTGATTCCCGGAATCACCGGGCATTACAACCCCGGTGACCCAGTAATTCCGGAGGCGGAATTCTGTAAATCCCCATTCCCATGGAGTCCCATAGGACTCTATGGGGATGGGGACCATGGAAACACTGGTTACGTCTATGACAGAGCCGGCGTTTCCATGTCCGCCTGCAGGCGGGTGGTGTTAATCCTGCCAGGTCAGACCAGGCGGGAGTGACACCACCCACCTGCAGGACTCTGAATCAGCCGGTCCGGAAACAACGGTGGCATCGGTTTTACCGCCACCATGCTTTCCGGACCGGCAGGGTCGTAATGAGGCCCAATGTATGGTGTATTCGGTTTGCTTTTGTCAAAAGTGTTACAGGAGCATTTCCGTTGTATTAAGAGTGGGGGCAGCGTGTAATTTATACAATATCTTGTGGCCCATCTCAAATAAAAATAATTGTTATAAAACATCTTGTTTCTTGTCCCACATAGAGAGGGAGATTGAAGTGTACAAGACCATAAAACGAAGGTTCCTTAAAATAATTAATTGTGAACGTTTTGCTCGTTTGTGGTTACTACATTTTCCGGGAATTGGATCCAGCTCAATTAAATATCATTACACTGGGACGCTGTTATATTATTACTATCCGCCTCCAAAGTTAAATATGTCGATATAGCGGCTCTTGCGCAATGTCTGTTTTTACTTCCAACTACTGAAGTTTCCACTTCCTGCCATCTATTGAACCATGGTGCCACCGATTGGTGAACGTGTGTGCTTGCAAACATTATTGAGAGACTTTCTAATCCTCTTATGCATGAGAGTCTTTGTACTTACTACTAGCAGCAAAGAATTATATTACACATCAATCTATCATCCAGTGACCTAAGGACTAAAATGGCATGGTAGGCACTACAAAAACATATGGTCACCTCCAGATTGGGTGAGCAGAGTTAAATTCTGTAAAAGATCGGATGCAAATCCTTGTTTTTAACATTTTAATTTGGGTATTTTTTCTTTAGCATGAACCTAGCTTCAGAAAGCAGCAGACGCTGTACATTGGTAGAGCATCATTAGGACACCGTTTTGTTTTCTTACACATTGGCAGCCCCAGTACCAAAAAACATACAGCAATCATTCTCTGGTGCAATGCCTATATGTTAGAGTGCAATTACATTACAGATGTGAATTATTTCTGCACTGTGGCATATTAGTAAGCACATCCAGACCTTTCTTTTGTAGACATTCTTGGGGGATGCTTACGGGCAGGAGATAGGGGTACATATTGCTGCCTGCATCTGGTCTTTGCCGTTTGCTCCATTTACGGGAGCAGTAGTATTTTATTTCACTCTTACATGTTGCATTTGTTTATGATCTTGTGTAGATTTCTATGGGACCCTGGTAACTCTGGTTCATGTTATGTTATTAGGATTTGTACCACATACCACTGCCATCTGCATGGACTCAAGGGCCTCTGCTGGATCTGGAAGAGAGTGGTAGGTTTGGTTAGCTGGGAGGAGGGGGAAAAGAAAGATTGCAGATTGGAAGTAGCACGAGCTCTACATGCTTGTAGCCATTGTTAGTTTGAAGTGCAGGAGGCATTGCCAGCTTTGTGTACCGAGGTGCAGCCGTGTGCCCACAGTGCAGGTACTTGTTGGCCAGTGAACGAGTAAGTCAGTTATAGTTGGAGATGTACGTTTGTGATATTCAAAAGGAGAGGGTCTTTATTAAAAGGAGCGTGTGTGTGTGGGGTGGTGTGTGTGTGTGGGGTGTGTTGTGTGTGTGTGGGGTGTGGGGTGTGTGGTGTGTGTGTGTGTGTGTGGGGTGTGTGTGTGGGGGGTGTGGGGTGTGTGTGTGTGGGGGTGTGGGGTGTGTGTGTGGGGTGTGTGTGGGGTGTGTGTGGGGTGTGTGTGGGGGGTGTGGGGTGTGTGTGTGGGGTGTGTGTGTGTGGGGGTGTGTGTGTGGGGGTGTGTGTGTGGGGTGTGTGTGTGGGGTGTGTGTGGGGGGTGTGTGTGGGGGGTGTGTGTGGGGGGTGTGTGTGGGGGGTGTGTGGGGGGTGTGTGTGGGGTGGGTGTGTGGTTGGTGTGTGGTGTGTGGGGGTGTGTGGGGGTGTGTGGGGGGTGTGGGTGTGTGGGGGGGGTGTGGGGTGTGTGTGGGGGTGTGTGGGGTGTGTGTGGGTGTGTGTGGGTGTGTGTGGTGTGTGTGGGGGGGTGTGGGGTGTGTGTGGGGGGTGTGTGTGTGGTTGGTGTGGGTGTGTGGTTGGTGTGTGTGTGTGGTTGGTGTGTGGGTGTGGGGGTGTGTGGGTGTGTGGGTGTGTGTGTGTGTGTGTGTGTGTGTGTGTGTGTGTGTGTGTGTGAAATTGAAGGTTAGTCAAAAGGTGGTGGGTTCATGGGGTTTCCGTAATGCTTTGAAATTATTGGTCTTGCTGTCAGTTGCATTATGGTGGGAGGAGATTACTTTAAAACCACTTAAGTGCCAAGGGTCCCCCCCACACCCCCGTGCCAAGGCCTTTTTTGGTGATTTTGGTATTTCACCATTTAACGCCTTCTAACGTTTTCTCTTTCATTAATGGCACGTGAAGATATCCTGCATTGATGTTTAGATATTCCAGGAGATGAGGAAGTGGTTAACTTAAGGGTTTTGTGGTGCCTTGATACAATGTCTTCTAGTCGTTATATCTTCCTGTGTGCTGTGCATTGATAACTCCATTAAAAATACTGCATAATAAAATAAATAGGGTGCGTAAGTAGGCCGGATTCAGCTAATGCTCGTTATTGAGTGCGTTATGTTCACATGACTTTTTATTAATATTATTTCTTTGCACAGTGCCACGAAGTGAACTTGGAGAGTGTTTGTTTTTGTTCAATACCTTCCTCACCCCCACCCCATTGTCTTGATGTGCCTGGAAACACATTTTGTTGTACAGTGCGCACTACAAATGACCAATAAACAAAAAGCTTGGTTCAATGAGAGCATCTTGAAAGAGAAAATGTTATCCAAGATGCCATATTTGGCTGGGGTTATGGTCCTCAGCTACTGCGTTGCAATACAAAATATTAGAAAATATATCAACTATCTTTCAAAACCCATCATCACACGAGACCCCAGACATATTCAGAGCCATCGGGGACACATAATGTAAACTTACAAGCCTACGGCTGCTTGGATCTATAAGAGGAGTGGTTGGGTATAGAGGGTTAGTAGTAGGAGCAGAATGTGTGAATCCTGAGGTGTTGAGTGCAGACCAAAAGTATCAGATTTCTGAGTGGTGGTATGTTTCTAGGTGGTTTATAGGGGGCACTTGGATGGCTGTATGTTCAGAGGAAAGACCCTAAGCTGGATTAGCTACCAGCACAGGTAAACCAAGAGAACAGGTGGTCAGGAAGATGGGGATGCATGTATGGTATAAGGTCTGCAGAGTGGTGCAGAATGCGTTCCTTTGGTTATGGTTAGCAAGGTGGTGAAGGCACAGCGTGTATGGGCATATGTGCATGCAGTGTAACTGGGAAGAGCAACATGGCACCTAGTTAGTAGGTGCATGTGGGAAGGGTGGCTTTTTTGGCCTTCCTTGGTTTCATTTTTTTGTTTTCATTCAGGTCTATAGAGTCAGAGTTGTTGGTAGATGCCATCTTCCCAGTGAGCAGGAACTGACAGGGAGTTTCCTGCCTGATCCTGAAACCAAGGATTGTTCATTTCATTGATTTTCTTTGTAAGAGTAATTGTCTGCTTCTCTTACCTTCCTTTCAGATGGAACTGCTATAGCGGTCACTTCCACAGCATGCTATCAAATCTACAACAAATGAAGCTGTTCATTCTGCTCGGTGTGGAATTGCTGGCAGAAAGAAGCAAATGACAGAGCCAGACGAGCCTGTTGCACTTTGGTGATTCTGATCCATTTGTGAACATAGCAGGGATGGATCAGTGAAATACTGCATGCACAGAGTGAAGGGCACAGACACCCGGGATCTGCCTGGGTTTGTGCCCTTCAATGCATGCATGTGGTGAATAACAGGTTCTCGCCACCATGCTCATAGGCCTGTGGAGGCAATCGCCAATGGAGGCACCCACTGTTCTGAAGGCGTGCACCATTCCAACAATGTATGGTGGGATTCTGCCACTGGGAATGGCTGGTTGTGTATGGGTTTTGTGGGAATAAGAACACTGAGCACATTTTGCCATTTTCAAGGGGCTTCTCTTTTGAATGAGGATGCAAGCTGAGTTGTTTCTGGCTGTTGTGCGTCTACCATGCTATTCCTGTGCGCCTGCCGATTCGCTCCCAAGTCACCAGGTTCACCACATGCGTGAAACATTTTCCTCATTTTGCATGAACATGGGCAATTACCAAAATGGTACTTGTGGCTATGCATTAGCCCACTGCCAATGTTATTAGTCGAAAAGAGTAGCATATTAACCGCAGATAGCCTAGGTAGTGTAGCCATCATCACCTAATGATCTGATTACAAGCCCTATTTTACAGAAGTAACCACAGACACGCTCTTATTATTATTATATATATTTATAACCTCTTACGAGAGAGAGACAGACTGCGTGTGTGTGTGTGTGTGTATGTATGTATGTATGTATGTAAGTAAAATGTGCATTCACCACTAGCCTTTGCCAAGTACGAAATGGTGGACTGTGTGTATGGAGTATTGAGAGGGCAAATGTTTTTTTTTTTATACCTGGCTAGTAACTTGCAACTTGACATTTCTACCCCAGATGTATGGCTACCAACATTTCATTATCAAGCAAAAGGAGGATCATAACCTATAATTCATAGGCATGGTAACATTCTATTGGCAGGTCATTACTATCGTTTACAGTAACATCACTATGAATTCCAGATTTCAAGCAGTGAGGCACAGAAAAAATTAACACATTTAATTGGTCTAATTGCTCTCAAGGCATAATTGCTTAGCAAAATTAAAACTGTCAAAGCAATTTGTTGTCCATCATGTATTGCTGCAAACTGGACATTGCAAAGAGGAGGGTGAATCAATTTAACTACCCCCATCTAAGGGTCTAATAGTTTTTTAGTTTTGTTTTTGGAACTGAACTACAGTATACTGTGATAACTGTTAATGTCTAAACGCAGTCATTGGGGTATAAATGTTGTATTGCGGCACTGGTTAGCGGCTGTAGATTGTTGAAAAGACGTCTTCTGAACTTGCACCACTTCATGATTGGGTGGGTGGGTGGGGGGACAACTAAACTCATATGTATCTGAAAACATGGCCAACATAGGTGAAAGTGAACTGGTAGTACTGCAGATTTTGAAGAGTAATTTCACATGTGATGTTATTGCATGCAATGTTTTTGACAGAGTTGATCAAATGTGTGGATTACCTCAGATATATTTTTGGCGCATTTATGAATTTGACAGCACAACTCATTATCCAACCTGCCCAGGACCAACCTCTCACCAGAAACAGCCAGCCATCACCAGGGTACTACAATGTACACTCCTTTGGAGCTTAATATTTTAGTGAAGATGCAACCCCTTCAACTACAAGAAAGTGACCAAAGTAATGTATCAACTTACAGTGGCCTGGTTGCAAAGGAGAAAGACATCATGTATACAGTAAATGTCTTGAGGTGCTAAAATCACGTTTGTTGGCATCCCTTTAACACCTATGAATACACACACAAAACCATGTGCTGAGCTCCCACAATGTCATCCAAAGGTTATACGTTATTATAAAAACATAGGTTTAATGTAAAGTCGTGTGGTATGGGAGGTCCGTAGGCCCCATTGGAGACATAAGAAATACATACTTCTGAACGTATGTTGCAGCTACTGTGGTGGGTCAGACGAAGGAGTCGGACATGTTGAGGACATTCTATACTCTTTAATAAAAAAAATATAAGAATAATGCCTATCTCTCCCTAATGCTCAAAGGCATACCCTCTCTATCTAACTGAACTAAAGGTGCTTGTCAGATGTCAAGAAGTCCAAAGTAAATCTGTCCTCCGTCCAAATTAACTATCTGGCCCTACCACCAAATATAACTAGAGTAAACAGGCTAAGAGAATGTCTTCTTTCCCTGGTCTGCTCTTCTTCTTTGATTGTTTTTTTATACATGGGTTTCTTTTTGGCTGATATTCTCAAAATAATCTCCTTTGATAGACTCTCAAACAACTCTTATAGTTCCTCAAAATGACTATTTTCATTCCAGTAGGTCCTCGCACTCTTGTCATCACATAGGATTTTCTTCCCAGTGTGTTTGCTCAAGCTTCCCTAAATTATGTTTAAGCTATTTTAACTTGTTCACTGGCAAGCTTTATCTCGCCTTTCTCGTTATGCGTTTCTGGGTTGTATTTTGTCCAGACTTCAACTCTGCAGATATAGGGTGTCTGCCCTTCCTCCCAGTTTTAGTTCATAGTCTCTGTTGGCTCCGCACATAGGTTGTTATAGCCCCTAGGTTGGAACGAACCCACTGACATCACCCCACCATCCCAGACCAGCTGCTCTGGTGAGGCACTGAGCAACCTACAAATAAAAGGTGTTAATCTAGGAGATGGGCTACACCCAGAGTGCTTTGATGACTAACTGACACAGATACCAGCGTGAACTTTAATAGGGCTGCCCATGGGGAGCCCTCTTTATTGAACATACCTTTAATCTATAAACCTAGACCCTAGGATTCCCCTGACGTGAGCTCCATCTAAGCGGGGTACCGGCTACATCAGCTCACCCTTCCTTGGCGGCGTCTCAAGGACCTTAAGGACGAGCTTGTTGCAACCAATCCCCTTCCTAACCTCGGGTACCACCCACATGGAGTGGGGCCAGAGGATGGCCTCTGTGCGTGGTCCCATCTTGCAAAGCGGTCTTGGGCAGGCCGCCAACCTAACCCTCCATCTCATGCCAGGGTACCTACCCTCTACCCCCAATTAATAACAATGGCCATCTACATAATATTCTATATATGCCTACTAACATTCCCCTACTTAACAATCCCCTAATACCCCAAATCTATACTTCCCCCTACTTAACATTTACCCAAATACCACTAATCACATATACACATAATTATTCATACATATGTACATTGACTTACAACATATTTACAACATAAAATACTATATTACAATGGGGTAACTGCTGCAGTCAGTCACCCCTTCACAGTACCTTTAAGGTCTGTCCAAGGTACCGGGCTGCCTGCTTGCTCTTGATGGCCACAGATGGGGCCTGACCCACTCCTAGTCTTCCAGGGTGGCCCCACCGCACTAAACATGCCCTTTATAATATCCTGGGCGGCCCCTTACACACCTGGGGACCGCCCACACTCACAGCCGCGACCCACTGTATACATGTTAATTTAGTGGGCCCTGTTGCCTGGTCCGGTTGACAGGTGCCGTGACCCAGGGGCCGCTTTGCTGCACCCGGTTATAGCAGCTCGGCCCCCCTGCACAGTCTCTGTGGGGAGCCCCATGCGCTGCACAGGGCTCATCAGAAGATAAAGGCCCCAGGGGGCCGCTCGAGGCAGCAAATCCCCCCATACCCAGGTAAGTCTCTCTTATCCCTCTCTTAACTGCCTCCTGAACGGTCTTCTTTTCAAATCCTTCTGGATTCTCTCCCCTCCCCAGCCCATTCTTGGGCAGGGGAGTTCTTTTCAATTTTTCTTCGCTTTAACATTCCATCTAGCCCCTTGGTGAGCTGGATGTATTCTTATAAACACATACACAGATAAAACACACACTACACTTTTAATAAAACCCTTTTAATATTACACTGGTGTCTGTGTCTTTCTTTCCTGCGTGTTCCCTCAGCGGGCCAGCATTTAGCTCAACTAGCCAGGCCCCGTGGGGCCTCAGGATACATGGTTAAATCTCCATTTTATATATTGCTCACTTCAGTTAAAAACTGCTTTCTTCAATGCCATTTTGTCCTCAGAACTTGAACAAGTTTATCTTTTCAATTGACACTGGTCTTCCCCGACCAGATCGTTTGGTATTTGCGCACTCTGGTTTTTACAGTTCAAATCATTACATTTTCGCTCTCGTCCATAAGACGAGTTTCTTTATGCATATAATGATTCCCCGGCAGTCTCACACTATTCCCAATTCCCTCAGTACCTCTCGTTGTACAGGGAAAGGTTGCACGGCACAGCTCTCAGTTGGGTACTGCTTCTTGGATTCCCAGTCTCAGTTCCTCGCCGGGTGCCTTCCTTTGACAGATGCTGGCGATCAAGTTGTTCAGGCTTCCCATCTCAGTAAACTCAACAAAGTCCCTGAGGCGTCCTGTCCAACACTCTGCAAGCGTGGTCACATCACTACCAGGTATTTCTTCCCTCTGTTCCTTCTTGTTCAGCTTCCTTTGCGGTTGTATACACAGGGGACCCGGCATCTCCCACAGTGTTTCTTTGGCTCTCCAAATTTCAGGTGCTCCGCAACCAGCCTGGACTCCACCTTGATACGGTTTGATGTCAGAGGGCTTCCCCTGAACATAGCCCCCTCCTTCGGCTCCGACTCATTCCAGTTAAATAAATGTCTCTGGTTAAAGAGATTTCTTCCTTTCTTTTTCCACATATGTATCTTTTCACATTGTCTTCAGACAAACAAAGTTGTCAACCAACTTTTCATAGAGGATATTCCCATATATGCGGCTAAAGTAGTTGATTTAGGGAGTTCTCAAAGAATGGGAGTCCTTGTCCCCCAAAGGGGGCATCTCTCCCAGTGAGGTCCCACTTGCCTCGACCCCTAGGGAGAGTCTTGCAGAGCAGGCTCCCCTCCCTAGCCTCACAGGGGAAGACTCCCCCTAGGGGAGAAAGGACGAATATCTCAGATTTATCACACTACTGAATGAAAATCCATGTCCGAGCTGCTTACATCTGCGCTGGGACCAACAATAAGATCCACTGAGAAAGGAGAGGGGGGGTTCATTTTGCACTCAAAGCAAAATGTGCAACTGGTACATTACCACTCATTGGACAGGGATCTCTACCGAGGAGTTCAGCTTGCACTCGCATTCTCCTTTCTGACTTGCCCTGTAACCGACACTCTGAACAATAAAGCAGTCTTAACCTGCACTTACATGGCTCCAGTGTGTTCCCTGACTCACTATCAGATGGCTGGATACTACAAGAAGAAACCTATTTGTTGATACACTCACAAGCCTTTCAGTGGTCAACACTAGTCCATATGTGTACCTTCTGCCAATTATGGCTTTTTCAAGGAGAGTTAGTTGAAATATACACAGTAGCACAACACAATTGTATAGTAGCTAATATACTGTAAGTCATACTAGGATTTGTGACCAAGTTATTTGTGCTCTGACAAAGCATGACATTTGTTTGTGATGCCGCCCCAAAAAACATCTATTATTCCTTCATTAGGTTTAATCTTGTGCGTTTATCAACATGTTTAAGACAGTTCGGTCGTCAGTGGTGTTCTGTTATGTAGGTCTCTGAAAAAACTCTGCTTTTGTGATCTTATTACTGATTTGATCTGTCTTAAGTGCATGTAAAGAACACATTCCTCCTTCCTTCAATACTCAGACGAAGAGTTACAAGAACAAGATCTTCCAACATTAAATTTAAACTGCATGCCAATTATTAAAATACATTTTAGAAAGAACAGTTATTGCCTTAAAAACGTGCAGAGTTGCCATCAACTGTAGAGAATGCCTGCATAGCAATTAATGTGAATGCATTAGCTATGCTTGGACACTTTTACATATTGTTCTGCACTTAATCCTGTTAGGGTGCTAGGCGTGACAAGAAGCTGGAAAAAGACAGGAGAAGGATCAACAAAATCCTGGTTTTAGTAAAAATCCAAAATATCAGGAGACTATCTCAATTTCAGGATTGTATCCTCACTTATCTAGAGAAGGAAAAAAACACCACTCCATGGGGTTAAGTTGTATTTAATTAATATTCTTCTCATCCGACACTGTCAACAGAGCAAACACGAAGGACGAGCAAATGACACTGAGTTTGTTTATGGGACAGCATTTCATAATAATAAAGGTTGCTGCCAAATAACCACCTAGTTCACAGAGCGGCAGGAGGGTACATTTACCCTAGCAAAAGAGGTTATACCAAGTGATGTTTTGGCTGCAGGCAAGTCAGGTTTGTGAATTAAAGCCTTTTATTGACACACAAAAAAGAAAAGACTATCAAGGAAGGTTTAACTCCCGTTGGTGGCTCTTTGACATAGCCATTCTGTCAGCCTCTGCTCTATGAGCAAGAGCACAAGTTTGTATGGGCAAACAATTTAGACCCAACATTTTTATCATTTCAATTTATAGCGCCATTGCGGACATATTCTGACAGAGCAATTAACAACCAAGCATAGTCAAATATTATCAGGCTAGTAAGCTAGCTTTGTGGATGCTGAAAGGGCATGCAGGAGAGGATGTTACAGATATCTCACCTGTACCCAGTATTGGTTTTTATTTACGACGAAAAGTAAGCCTCACAATTATTATTCATGCTTACATTTAACATTTTACTTGTGCAGGCCTTGCAAATTTGTAAAAATGACACTACAACTGAAGGGCGTGTTCCCTAGTTTACATACTCAACCCAAAAGAAATGCACTTACCCCATGGTGATGGGTGGCACAATATTTACCAGTTGTTTCTGTAAAATGGAGCATGTCACTGTAAGCATACTTCAAATTTGGTGCAGTGCTGCCACCCAAAAGGCCAGCCATGCACAGTGAACATTTTATTTGCCAGCTACTGCACCCAAAGTCGGTTTGCAGTAAATGTCAAGTAAATGTCAAGGTTGAGTACTATCCAAATGATACTCGCCCTTCATCTACTCACCAAAGAGAGTGGGCTAGTAGATTATGCGAGCCCTGTTAAGGAGTACAATAAAAACTAAATGCTGTGCTGTATATGGAACAAATATACAATATTACATACATATATACAGTGCCTATAGTCAAATTCCTGCTACATTTTGAGCGCAAGTCAATGCATTTTCAAGGCTTTTGCAACTTAAATTGCTCTTAAAAATGTGTAGAATAAGAAAGAGGAGGGGAGAGGAATGCATGGAGTGTAGCAGGGGAAACAAAAAGACATTAGAAACAAAAAAATCAGATTCTGAATTCCAAAATGACTATTTTCTACAGTACATTACATTAGTAGTGAAAATGTGACAAACATGACCATATAATTAGCAAAATGTACATACCCATTCGTTTTAGAGATACTACTCAACACAGTCTTGGTTAAAACAGCATCTGTGCATGAAAAGTAAGCAATATAAATCAAAAATGTCAAACATAAAAAATAGGAAATGCAATTCTTTAAAACCGCAAAAAGAATAGAAATAGCAATCAAATCATAAGGATGCTTATCCAAACATGCCACATCCCCTCGACTCCACCAAGATCGTCCTATATTGAAAACAGTGTGAACATCCTTGCCCGACCTCCGACAACTCATGCATGGACAAATGTAGAGGCACAACCAACATTTCCCACCTAAAACCACACAACTTTATAGATCTTACATTGATGTAGGAAAAGATCTTAAATTCTCAAAGGAAAACTATAAAGGCCATAGCTGGGATCAGTACTGATCGAAGAGTGTTCCAAAAAGGGGGTGCTCAGGGCAACAGAAGAAAGGCTGGTTTTTAGCAGAATTCTAACAATCTCTTTTGTAAAACCTTTTGTGACCTAAAAGAAAGGGGTAGAGGGAAAACTAATAGAAGAAGGGGGCAAACTAATATGGGATGGCGTGAAATTAATATGGGAGCTATAATACCTCCTTAAACATTACTACATTGCATACATATCGTACAACGGCGTCACCGCAGCATGGGCTACTTGTGAGGAATGACAGTGAAAACGTAATTTATGAACATGATAATATTTTGCCTATCTCACCAATGTTTACAATGTCACAAACTGACTCCAATATAACCAGAGAACCTACCTCAAATGTTAAAAATGTGTATACTTTGTCTCCCACTGACATGTCAGAAGCCCTCCAAAGCCCTCAGTACTGGCAGGTTGATAGTAATTCCAATGTAAAAGTGAACACAGGTCTCTTCCCTGTTAATCACTTGCATGATTTTAATACACACAGAACGATGGATGTTAATAGACAACGATACAAAAGGTAATTTACTGGGGGTACAGATGAATTGATACACAGAAGGAGGCGGTAAATAAAGCAATACAAATATGATGCATATCATGGGTTGGGATTGGATAAAGTAGAGGATCTTCGTCATCCGGACCAGTCTAACAAGTGTTACTCTGACATGAGCACCACAGGGAGACAGGCCACAAATGATAGCTGTTATGTGTGCTGACTGATACCTCATGCGTCAGGAATGCCTAAGGTGCTAGTGCCACAAAAATCTCCCCAAGTGGAAGCACAGTATCTCATTCATCTTGCACTATGCAGGATCCGGAACACCTTTCAGGCACACGCAGTAAAACTACAACTGCTTCCTCCTGACAGGAAAAGATGACAATGGAGACCTAAAGGCGCTGCATACTTTAGAGAGCCGTTTTAGCAATAAAAGGGACAATGTTCACTGAAAACAAATGGCAAGATGCAACATTGATGTGCATTACGCAGTTTATCGGATAAAACATGGGTAACAGCCCTCGAGAAGCCAATCAAAATACAGCACAAAGAAAAATATGAACTATGTTTCCAGGGGGAAGGAAGAGTACCCATGGGTTCCAACTCCCACTGCAACAGAACCCTCATCATCCCTGACATGCGACCAGGCAGCCTTGGTGGACCATTACTGGGTGTGTGGCAAACAGGCATACTTGCACCTCCCGTACTCATGCAGGAGCTACTGTGCTCTCGCAACACTGCACTCAGCCCTGCTGGTAATCCCAGAGAAACACATCCAGTGAAAGGGGTGCCCAACCAAATGCAACCGGCATCCAAGATAGCAACTGAAGAACCCCACATTTATGACATATGATAGGAAGATAAACTGTCACGCAAAGAGAACATCCAACTATCTCTCAAGACTCTTCTGACCTCTTGGCACAGGTCCCTGACTAGTACAAGCTGTTCAACTCAGCAGAGACATTTGTTGCATCATTGATCCTTAGTATCCAAGCGAGTGCAAATGACAAGTGGTTGCATGTCATCGGCTGGGAGCTGATCCAGCTAGCAAACGACAGAAGAAGGGTTCAATGTCATCAAGGTGGAACTAAGACTGATGACTATGCAAAATCATTATGTGCTCGACCTGCTCACGGCCATGCAAGGTGGCGTTTGCTGAAAAATCGGGAGTGCATGTTGCACATTCGTGCCTTCCTCAGATGCTGAAAATGGGACAATTTTGCATGTATTATCTGCAGTGAATGAACTTGGAGTGAGAATGAAAAAAGAAGGCGGCATCCAGAACAGTGACTGGTTCAGCATGGCATTAGACTGGGTGCCCTCATGGCTAGGGACTGCAATGAAGCTACTGATCGCCATCATCGTCTTGCTGCTGATCTTCTGTGGGTGCCAGTTAGGAGTACGATGCTGTGCTACAGCAATTCCTAATAGTGCAATGATGCTGGTGACTATAGGCAAACAAAATAGAAATGGGAAGGTGCCTCATGATACTAGGGAGGCCCAAGTACAAACTGGTGAGAGTGATGAACCAAAATATTGCATGGTGGCAATATACAACACTGGAAATGTAGTAGATAATTTATATCATATAACCATTGAACAACCACAAGATCTAGAAAACTATAAGGAGGTGTGGACTGACCTAGCAGGAGATGGGGGTTGTATTTACATGACCTGTACTCCCGAAGAGTATGCACGGCAAGGAGAGAGTTTAAGGAGTGTGTGTTGCACCTGGATGCCAATAAAGCGTACTCCCGCCTGGGATGAAGCAGTAAGGAGGGCAGCGAAACGTAGAGGTACTGGAGGAGGGTATTTTTTACTTTAGGAGTAACGAAAGGGGGGAATGTTGGGGGAGAGGTAGTCTTATCCCGCTCCTCTTACCATTCCCGCATGGTCGGACCCCGCCTATGCTGGAGGGGGGAGACATCCCCCTCCCCGCTTACGTGTGGACTGCTGTATTACCATTTCTTTATTAATAAAGAACCATGCAACCAAGTCTTATTGAATCTCAAAGAATCCATTTTGTAACACACCAAACGCCACCTTTTTACTAGGCACGAACATTATCTATAAAAAGCTTGCCTCACCTCACACCGTCAGCCCAGGCCCCCACCACCTCCTGCCAGCTCTGCACAAGTTCTGTTCTCACAGAAGTCCAGCCATTCATTGTTGCAAGCATTAGTATCATCGGACAAGTGATCTCACTGTGCTGTGTGAGACCAGCCCAGGCCCCTACACTTGGGAACATCCATCTCCACTAACCTGCCCGTGCTCCCTCAACCCCCACCCCACCTGGCCATAATCTACTGGGCCCAGGCCCCTCTACTCTTTGTTACAGATACACATCTGACCCTTCCAGTGACCAAGAGAAGAACACCCGCCCTGGCCCGAAATTCCAGACACCAATATATTCTTCCTAAAGCTAACACATGTCTGTCAGTATCATGAGGCATCAGGTAGATTAAGGATCCCCCAAGATGGACACCTGGGCCTTGGTTTATGGATGCCAAGGTGCAAAGGGTACAATGTAGATATATAACTGTTTAGTGAACTCTAAAGGTATTTGAGCCAACGTTTATGATGGTCATTTTTCTCAGAGCCTGTTATTATACTTTAGACAGTCAGGGAAAAAAGTATCACTTTGCTGGCATGACCTTCACCCCACGGAGATGAGCCCAGCTGACCCATGTGCTGAGGGAGTGACACCCAAGCAACCGCCAATCCAACGTGGCCAGCCCTTACATATGTATACTGTGCTAATGTGTCTTACCAATTATATTGTAGAATGATGTACCTATAGCTAAGAGTCATCAGTGACAAGTTTGTATCTTAGAATGTGCTTCCCTTGTAACTTTTGGCAGAGCGCTCTCCAGGCAGCAGAGTTCTCTGCATGCACAGTTTATCTTATATAAAACGTTGTTCTACTTGCAATCTATCTCCTGGTCTCATTCCCTAATGGGGTGTGTCCATTATTTGGTTTTTAGGATATTGTGTCACGGAATGGGTGCCTTCATCTTCCACTGGGAATCATTCATATACAAATAGAAATGCACCATTCCATTTTCTAGAGCAAGCCAATGCTCCAGCTGCATCCTTTTCATTACATCTGGTTTAAGAGAAACCTAAAAACTGCTTACAGAATTTGTTCATCCATGCCTATAAGGCATATCAAAAGTATAGCTTGGCAACGCAAAGGTCATACCCAAAAAGGTCCAATTAAAAATCAATACGAGCATTTACTTGTTAAAAAGCAATATGAGCATCTATCCACAGGTGACCTCTTGACTTGAGTAATCAACCTTTGGGTTATTCAGAAAGTGGAAGGAAGTCACAGTGAGGCATAATCTGTTTTTCAGTCCTGCAATTAACAGTAGTAACTTTGAAATGTTTAAAGCTATGTCACTGATTGCTCAGAACCTGTATGACACCGTACAAATCAAAAGGGAATTTTCAATTTAAGCAACAAGAAAAAATACATTATCATTTAGTGTGAGATGATCAGTGACATCATCAGGGAATACTTTAGTAATCCATAGTAAAATTAAACAAACAGGAGGACTAGAACACATCCCTGGGGAACGCTCTATTTCGCTGAGATGGAATCTGGATTCATGCTGCTGGTCCAAGCCAAGGTGACTCTCAAAATTACATAAAGAAAGAAAAAGAAAGGCAAGAGGAAGCAATGCTGTTGCTATATATAGCGGAACAATTGCGGTTGATTTTGTAATGTTTTTCCATGGAATGCATGATCAACTATGGTGATTTTTGGACAAATTGCCACTATCCGTACAATGTACATGTTGATGTAGACAATGCTTTCATGTTGAAGAATTGTCAATAATAGGACTTAAGGGTGGTGATGAGATAGGACTTACTTCAACTTGTACAAACAGAGAGGGGAAAAGGGAATGATAAAAGCATTGTAGCAACAAGGGACCTAAAGACAAAGTGTACAGTGCCACCTCACCCTTCAGTTGAAAATTGCTTGAATTCAATCTTTCACAACTGACGACTTAAGGTCAACTGTAATGCATGTGTGGTTATTTTCATCAACAACATTATGGTTCACAAGTTCCTAAATCAGTTTTGGAATTAGAATGTCCATGAATTAAACAAACAGTGATGCCTCAATAACGAAGACTTAATTGGCCATCCCTAAAGGATGCTTTGCTAATAGAAGAATCCTTCTGTTGAGGTCAAGGTCATCAAAAAGTTAATGTTCTGCATGAAGGAAGCATGAACTAAAGTACCAGTGCGCCTTTTGTCTGGTTCCAGTGTTTGGAATATTTTGCCCCCCACCCCAATTTCAGAACCCTTCTTAGTAATGTGCTGCAGAGTAAACAAATGAAGGCCTGGGTGTAAAAGTCTGCTTTCAGTCTAAACTAAATATGCCAAGGCCTGCTAATGAATTGAATAATTATTTATCTTGTTATAGAATCTAGTTGAAACCCTTATGAGGACTTGTATTATAGTATTTTTAAATGCATTTTTTAGTGAAATTCTGTTTTGCTCTGTTGTCCAGCACTCTGATGCACTGTCGCTGAATACAACTTAAATATTTATATTTAGCTTTTTGTAGGAAATGTACACTAGGGTGAACATGTCGACGTGCCCAAATGTAACCCCAGAGTAGTTTTATGTGAATTCCTTGGAAGAAGTGTGGTTCCATTTGTAATAGAAAATATGTTATTTTGCCTGTGTAGAATTTCAAAATCGTCCTGCAGGTGCTATATTTGATAAAAGTAAAAAAAAATGCACAAAGTCGTGTACTTTTCTTTAAACAATTCAAAGCGTCTGTGCTAGTAACACTCACTGCTGACTCTTTCCCAATGCCTGGGGGTCGGGGGGTAGGGGACTCTGCCTGCAGCTCAGGAAGCTGCACGGGGCAGGAGCTGTAGAGCCCTCCACTCCCCCAAGCGCATGATCATGTCCTCATGTAATAAGTGATGTGGAATCACAGCTAGGATACTCAAGCCGCTTGTTCTATGGTCAGTGCCCTGTACCAAGCTCCGATATGCAGGTTGTAGACATTTATTCCAACTGTAGTAAAGCTATGGGCTTAGGCAACACAGGTGTCAAAGGAGATCTGTGGCAAACTCTGAGCCAGGAGTTCAGGGCCTCATTACAACTCAGGCGTTAAGGGTTAACGCCACCGTTAACCCTTAACGCCTGATTCTGATTTTAACGCCTGCTTTTAGCAGGCGTTAAAATCCATGGCGCTAACCTGCCATGGTGCCAATTACGCCGCCGTAATTTACGGCGGCGTAATTAGCGCCTTCCCCACTCCCATTATGCCCTATGGGGCAAAAATGGGAATGGGGAAGGGAAAATGGGAAATGGGGATTTACCGCCCCACTCACCTTGGAATGGGGCGGTAAATCCGCCATCCACCATGGTGTAAACAGAGTTTACACCATGTTGGTAAAGTTGGTGCACTTAGCACCAAGGTTGTAATGAGGCCCACAGTGTTAAATCCTATGAATCCCAAGAAACTACCAGCGAGCTTGCCTAATGTGACTGAACAACTCTTACGGAAAGTGCCGTCACCAAACAACAATGCCTGCAGGAAATTACAAAACCAGCACCGAGTGAGGCACAAAAAGAATAGAAAGAGGTGTGCTGCAACATGAAAACACGCTGACGAATCAGCCAGGATCACACTTAACCAATCCAAACCATAAGTAGAGAGCCTGACAAGTGTGGTGTGCACAAGAAGATGATGCAGACGGGGAAGGCAGGTAGGCCAGCCACTGGGAGCTTAAGCAGCAAGCCACAGCGACAGAGGCGGGACTTTCGCCGATGTGAACATGGCTTCAGGTGCTTTCAGAAGTTCGGGAAGCTGTGCACCTGCGTAAAGGAGGACAAAAAAAGTAGTCAAATTGACCAATGGAAAGGCCCCAAACAAATGCAGAAAAGGAAGAGTAAGAAAATGGAATGGAAACGGGGAGGTTGGGCTGGTGAAAAGACAGCTGGAAGTTCATAAACAGAAGTTGGGAAGTGAAGGGTGAAAAGCAGAACAAGCAGCCCTTTAAGAGCCAGCAGCACAACGCGTGGGTGGGGGGTGGAGCCAGAGATTGGGGGCTCTCCAAGGGAGTCTGATAAAGGACCAAAGGCTCAAGCAATCGGAGGTCATGGAGATCCTGGGTCAACTGGGAAGGGTGGTCCAAATGGTGACAAAATGGTACCTGGAAATGATCGATCCCCATCAGGACAACATATCCCTTCAGGGCGAGAAGGGCAAGATTCTCCCTAGCAGTGGGAACAGAAATGCATTTCTTACAATCAGAATGGACACAAGAGCAACAAGTGGGCCAGGCACGATGCACCTGTATGGATTACAAATCGCAAACTGACAAACATATCCCTGTGAAAAGGAAATGTGGCAAAGAAGCAGCTAAGAACTATATCCGCAAGAGATTTGAGCTTAGAGAACCTGGGCAGGGACCACATATCCCAAAAGAGAAACATCCCTACACTAAATATTGGACCCAGATTGACACTGGACACTACATCATTGTATGGATATACAACTAGAGTCAGTTTATCCCAAACACCACCATTCTGAGAACAAAATTAAGTCTGAACCCTTACTTCTTAGGTTATGCAAATCTGATTAAGATTTATGAATAATTATATTGGGAGAAATGGGGGTTTCCAATGCCACTTCTTGGGTGGAACTTGGGTTTCCAGTGCCACTTCTCACTAGCCATCATGACTTGTGCGCAGAAACTCGATATTATCTCTTGCTTGAATGCTCATGAAAAATAAATCCACTCCAAGGCAGAAGCTAGGATTACGAGTTTTGTAAAAAGTATTGATATTTAAAGGAAAAATGTATAAGCGTTAATAAAAACAAACTGTAAATTAACACTGTAAAAAAGTTAGAGTTATTAATGGTACAATTGAATGATTTATGAAATCAAAAATAATCGTCTTCTATTGGTCATTCTGTAAGGTTACACGATGTAGCACATTTTACCTTATTGTGCATGCGCAATGGCCTGAACATGGCGGCACCCATCTGACGATGTCCCGGCTGGGGCCGCCACTGAGGACGGGCTACAAGGCTCCGGGCAGTGGCGCTGCCTAAACGCCACAAGAGAAAGTGACACGAGACTAGGCACAGCTGACTGCACTCACGGTTATCGGCCGTGGGTACTGTATTACCACAATTTTTGGGCACACAGCCAAGCTCATAATGAGGACCAATGTCTGTACGAATTTTTAAACACTTGCTCCTTTAGTATGATAGAAACCACATACCACGATTTTTCAGAAATATATTGCACAAATGGCATAAACAATCCCAAAAGAGTATGGAAACTTATCAAACAAATTTTATTTTGTTTAAAATAATACAACTGAAGCAGTGGCAAATACTAAATATGAGACTGTACAACTATGACTAATGTATTTGACGTAATTAAGAGTTAATCATAGTACGTTTTTGCCAACCGAACAGCCCTCTCATGATTGAGGTCAAGGCTAAATCAGGGTAACTCATCCGCAACTCGGGTGTGCGGTTGAAATACCACACAGTAAATTAAAAGGTCTATTTAGGTGTGGCAAAACACTCATCATTAATGTGTATAACATCAAAAATAAAAGTATGTGGCAATGATAGATATAAACCTTTTTTTACACAAAAGGGATGATAAACACAAGGACGACTGTAAAAGTATCAGGTTTTCAAACATTGAAACACAAGGACGACTGTAAAAGTATCAGGTTATTGAGAGAGATAAGCATATGCTTCTTCCTCGCCTATAGAGCAGTCCAGAAAGTAACCGGTGAAACCGATCTGGATCTACAACACTTCCAACCGTACACTAATCTACTGTTGGATACATTGCAACTCTGCCCATTTTCATCATCCTAAAATGACAATGCAACATTTTGTGTTTAGCAAGTCTAATTTACTTTCCTGTACCAATGAGGCAGGACATATTGTTTCACAAGATGCAGCTCAGTACCAAACTGGCACCGGCACCTGCAAAGTGCAATAACACTCATGTAGCACACTTCCTTAAGACTGACAGAGGGCCCTTCTCTGGTTTTCATTACAGGTGAGGTACCATTGACATTCACAAGGAATCCATCTGCAGAGTTACAAGGTATTGTATTTTTTTCTCAGACTTGTGTTTACCTTAGCTGGGATTTAAGCCTGTGCGTTTCTGTTCAATGATAAATCATGTATCCTGAACCTGTATCAAACAAGGAGGCTTTGCAGAGGTTACCCGCCCACGATAAACCAACATTTTCCCTAAATAAATACAAATGTTTGAATTATTCGAGAAAGGGATCTCTTTCATGGAAGCACTGAAACACAAAGTCCCTCTAGGTGCTGATGTGACAATGTGCTTGCAGACCAGCTCAATAGGTTTATCTGTTCAAAGGGGCACACTCTTTAGGTCATTTCCTGCTGGCAAGAAAACATAAGTACCAACATTGGCACAACATGTTGAATTAGAATAAGACTCCTGATTCTAATTTGAACGGTTTCAACTATTTCTAAAACCAACATGTGGTAATACATAAAACATATACTTTATCCAGTAGGATTTTGTGTACTAGTTCTGGTTTTCTGCAATCGGGAGCCTTGCCTTGCATGGAAGTTGCATTACACCACTTGTGTCGCACAGAGATCAGATCAGTATTGGTTTCCAAAGAACCCCAACTACAGTATAGACCCCATGATTTAATTGTGGAATTGCGAGGATTCACACAGTTTGTGTGCAGAACTATTGTGTTGATTTCAGCTTCCACGTGCCCACGTTTCCTTGGATTCATCCAGGCATTCCTGAAATCAGAGACTCGTGAGTAAAAGCAATTGCGTAATCCGGTTTTACTAAAAGAATGTTTATAGAGGGCACAAACCTAGAACCTTCTTTTGTATTCTGTGCACTCTTACCCTGTAACATACAGGCATGTCACTGAATTGATCCGTCATCCAACATTGACAGCATCAACAATGTTTCTGCGGATTCAGATACCTCGCCCATACTGAAAAGCCATCTAGAAGGTCCATCTGATGGCCCCCTAGGCGCTACAACCTCCATGCACATAGGGTACTCACTGAATTCCTACCAGTCCCACGCACTGACTTTGGCTGTGCTGTGGAAATACCACCTGCTTGGTGGCATTCTCGAACTTCCTGTTCTACGACTTTTGAGCACGATTCATAGCACAGGGTGCGAGGAACCTAGAACACAATTCCTGTCCTGATGAAGACCGCTATACTTTGAGCTACCCAAATACAATAGGCGGAAACACTATTGCGTTGACTTGACTCTCTGTATCTAAGTGTGCCAAATAGGCACAAAATGTTTTCTGTTTAATTCTATATTATTCTACTCTACCCCCATTGGGAACACAAGGGTCTAAGTTGTAAATCACCAGATTATTGAAACGTGTACCATATCGGTTTAGGAGACAGAAAATACATTCCCCACTCAACACTGATCTTTACATATCGTGTGATGCTTAAAGACCCTCTTTATACCAATAGTTTTGAAAAAATAGACCTAGTACTTATTTGTTTTTTTATAATATCAAAAATAGTTTATTTTAATAGGTTGAATCACAACCCAACTTGTTCTTTTATAAAACTACTCTAGAACAGTATTTTCAGTAAAAAGGACCCCACAACACAACATACAGTGGATACATTTACAATACAAATTACTAGTTTCACTCACATCCATTCCTATAACATGACAATACAATACATCAACATATAACATTTATATAATGATTTAAACATTTCCAATCACTGAGTGTTATTAACTCAGAATAAACAGTCCCGACATGTTTCAGTTCCTCGTGGCACTAAATGCATGAACCTTCTTCAGGGGAAGAACACTTTTAATTTTTTCTCCACCATGTAACCCAGGGCCCCAACAGTACTCTTCAAACCGTACTCCTGTAATTATTTAATACACAAAGAAAAATAGGGTATCACTACAGATCAACATCATCACAAATACATAAGTCAGCTCCATAATGCTAACTATATTCCAGTAACATTCAAATATGTACCTATATACTGGTAAGATCAATTGAACCCAATGGTCACTACATACCTCACAAGTAGGATTACTGCAGTGTAGGTGTGCCACAGTGCACCCGAATGCCCTCCGACATCTTTCAATAAGTCTGATACTGTTCTCTAAATGGTTCTTTGGTAACCAGGAACCTGATTTCAGCTGAGAAAGGAACAACAAACATTTTCTGTCTCCTTTATATGATGAAAATGTTGGTTATCCCCTAACCGTGAGAGAGAGGGAATGTTAAAATAAGGGGAACGGTAGACCTTTGTAAAGATAGATCTAAACCATATCGGTTTAGCACATTGCTTTTTCTTTATTTTC
The DNA here is from genome assembly GCF_040938575.1 of Ambystoma mexicanum. NCBI lineage: Eukaryota > Metazoa > Chordata > Amphibia > Caudata > Ambystomatidae > Ambystoma > Ambystoma mexicanum. The sequence goes on from NC_090929.1 coordinate 166,540,164, forward strand.
GTTACGAATGTGTTAGGTTCACTATGCTTTCCGGTATGTTATGTTCATCAAATTGTCTATTAATACACAAAATGGCAGTTATTGCTTGAAACACCATCAAATTGTCAGCGTGTTCTGTTGTATAACCGGGATAGCCCTGAGCAATTGTTTACACATGGAGTGCATTTGAATACATTCTTAAAACATATTTCCAAATACCTCTTTTCTCCTGGAACAGCCAGGGCAAGCATGCAACACAAACATACAAGGAACGTGACTTCCGATTCACAATACATGCTTGCAAATCCTTCTGGTCAGCATAATGGATTTGTGATCACAAATATAATACTTAAACAATGGAGAGTTACTTGGCTTTACATAATCTGAGCCGGGCATGCTTTTGGGTTTCAGCTTTAAGTTTCCAATGAAGCCTCTTTGGCAGTCCGTTTGGCAAATAAGCTTTCCACCGGAACTTCTCCAGCTTGAGCCTTGCTTCCAGGACAGAGCAGGAAAGGAGTGCTGAACTTAGTTTGTAGACTTCAATGTAGTTCTCCTAACAATTTGAACAAGCCACAGTCACCAGATTAATAAGGAGGAAGACAAAACGGCCACATACCTACCCACGTTTTATAATCAGTCACAATTGTCAATGGATCCCTTGAGGGGATTCGAAGAGCTTTCAGGGTGTAAATGCATACAGCCTATTCAGTGACATTCAACAATGACCCGTCAGTCATGTTCAAACAGTGAGATGAATATTTCCAATCGAAGCTTTCAGCTTGAGCCCCCGAGAAGCAATGCCTGGTAGCACTGCTGCTCTAGCTCTTCTAATTCAGGTGCATTTAAAAACCTTTAATGGTCACTTTGTTGAATCTCAGTGAAAGACATTATGCACTGCTTCTCAGACACCTGACCTAGTTGGTCAATGAGCTTATCAGGGAAGCGACAGCAGACTAAGCTTGCCCAATAACAGTTCACATCAAGACAACGGCAGTTGTGACAAAGTCACAGTGTCAACATTGCATCCAGCCCATGGTATGCCTGAGAGAAGAACTGAGGACCAATTCTGAACTAACGCCCTGAGAGAGCAACTCATTAGGAACTACCAGATACCAAATAAACTGCATTCAGGACCGAATCGCTCAAGATTGTGACGAATCAATGGAATTTGTCCCTTCTATACAAGGGGCCGCCTCCTCCACTGAGGCTAGGAGGTGAGCCAGCTCGGCAAGACCATTCCTATGAGTCTGGGCAAGTTGGATCACACTGGGAGAGACTCTCTTTTAGGGGTCAAGGACTCACGTTCCTGTCAGGAACTCCATAGGCCATTCCCCATCATGGCATACATGGGACAATCAGAGGCAAAACAGTAACACTTACAGAGACTGGGCTGAAGGCAAAGTTAAAGTACATTATGATCATCAAGGAAAAAAATCTGTCTCTTTAAGAACAAACTTCCAATCAACTGTGACGAGGAGGTTGAATATAGAGGTCATGTTAAATCAGAGGGAGGATGAGAAATGCAAAAAGGTGCAGGCCCCCTGACAGCATACCACAGGCGAGAGGGGGAGCTACAAGGAGCCACGGGACCCACAAAATTCAGAACTGCTCTGAACGTTTATCTTTCTTCTAAGGAACTATGGGTATTACCCAAATTGACTGAATACAATTGACTGAATGACCTAATTGGTCGAATTTTAATGGTCCTAATTGACCTTTTGCACAATTGACCTTTTATTATATATATATATATATATATATATATATATATATATATATATATATATATATATATATATATATATATATATATATATATATATTGGGTTGTTTCGTATTATAAATAATACAAGGTGTTTGCGTGGAGGGTTGCAGGGGGTTTTGGATTGGGTGGGGGGGTTGCCCCCCTCATATGTACTAATTGACCTTTAAAATTCAGTCAATTGTCATTCGGACAATTGTAACTCAACAATTTGTATACAACCGAACTATGCGCCTTGGTCGTGGATTACTCAGTGCGTTATGCACATTGATTTGAACTTGATTTGCTGTTTTTATTTTTTATTGGTTTTTGGTTAAATAAACCTTTGCAAAAAAATATTAATATTGATTTTCAAATTTCATATATTAAAATTCTCATTTAAGCAATTCTCATTAAAATCTTATTAAACAACTTTGCATCTTGTCAAGTTTCACAATTATCAGTTGTAATCCGGTATCTATTATACACTATCAAAAGACGTTGGTGGCGTACAACATTAGACCATTTCCTCTTGAATTTCAAAACAAATAACTACTATCTTTAGAAAATTTCTTAACGCTAAAATTAATGGATTATGAACACCATACATAAGTCTATTCCATAAAACTTCAGTACAATCCACAAATTCAATATTAATACATTTATGCAAGTAAAATGTACGTGATCTTGTACAATGACATAATTCCAACACCATGTGCTTTAATGTTTTGTTTGCTTCTTGGTAGTGGGGAAATCTGCATTGCATTGATTGCATACATAATGACATACCAGACCAATGCTGACAGCGTTCCTTGGTGTGGAATGGATTCATCTTAAAACGCATATACAAGCCTCTAATAACAGAACAGGGAAATATGGCAACATATGGAATGCATGGTAGACGTTTCCTCAAGTATTTTGCGTACTCAGAGTACGTTGAGTAAAAGTTCAGTTGATCCATTGTGCGAATCCAGTCATCCTCAAACAGTTTCTTTTTGACAAAGGCAGGTCGAATGCATAGATCATTATGTGTTACACTAAGTTTCTCTAATATCGCATTCATCCTAGTTTCAAACCTCTTAATTGTATCCACTGAGTTGTTTACCACTGCATTTTGAAGATCTAGATATAAGCAATTTTTCGGTGGATTTAAGAATTTGCCATAGTTTGATAGCATACGCCATACTACTCTGCAGGATAAAGAGACAAGACTAAACTCGTGCCTGATCACGCAATTCGGAATTGACATTGCCATGTTCAAGGCACTTTTAATTAATCGACCTTGCAAGGAGTCCAAGAAGTCGCTTAAATCAAAAGGACACAAGTCAAGAATGTAGATGAGCGTAGCTTACACTTTCATTGTTAAGAAGTCGCAAAAGGGGATAAGGGAGAATTGGCAATATCTTTTAAAAATTATCTTCATTTGGCTATTTAAAGAGTGCAATTTAGTGTTAAGCCTTTCTTTCCAGATTGCTATGGAAGAGTTGCTGCTTAATTGGTATCCAAGGTAGCAAATTTCCGGTTGTATGTGCACTCCAACATCACAGATTGTCCAGCTGAACGAATTGATTTTCCTACCGTCATGCAGGATCAAAATACATGTTTTGCTAATATTCGGAATGAGGTTGAGATTGTAGGCATATTTTTCGAATGCTAGCAATTTCGTCTGAGGACCAGATGGGGTGGTGTCCATTATGAGCAGGTCGTCAGCAAACGCTAGCCAGTGTAACCTTATCGTTCCAAGTATTACCGAGTACATCCCCAGTTCATTCCATATCTGTTCCAAATCGCAAATATAGAGATTAAAAAGCATTGCTGCAAGGTTACAGCCCTGTTTTAGGCCAACATAAGTTTTAATAGCTTCAGTTATAGCTCCTTCTCTTGTCAGCTTTACCATATAAGCAGTGTTGGAGTGCAACATTGTTAACCAATACATTTCTGGAGGAATTCCCAATTTGAGTAATTTAAACCATAATAACTTCCTTATCTCACAGTCAAAAGCACAAGATAGATCAATGCTTGCTATGTATATTGGATAGGCCCCTTTCTTTTTTGTACTCGCAATAATATGGGACATCAATGTTGCATTCAACGAGGTGCCCATTTCCTTTCTAAATCCTATTTGCGATTTCGCAAGTATGCTATTATTTATAACAAACTTTTCCAAGTCGTACAGTAGTAAACTCCCAAAGATCTTTGCGCTTGTGTCAATCAGTGAAATGGGTCTGTAGTTATGAGGGTCTAATGCGTTACCTTTCTTGTAAATAGGTACGACTATTGACGTATCCCATTGCTCCGGTATATTACCAGTTTTCAGAATCACATTAAATTTAATTTTTAGTATGGGTGCCCATACAGTTGGATCCACTTTATACATACATGCTGGTATGCCATCTGGGCCTGGTGCATTAGACTGTGATAATTTCTTAATTGCCCATGTAATGTCGGTTTCAGACCAATTCAAAGAGTCCCATTTCACAAAGGAATTCAACACAGACGCATTGGATCTGAAACGATGCAGAATAGAAAACGTTTGTTATATAAGCAACCCATGTGTTTGCCGGTATAATAATCTCATTCAAAGTATCCTTTGAACTGGTAATATTACGCATAATTGACCATATATGTTTAGTGTCATGCATACATAATTTTTGCACAATCTCGCCATTTAGCTTGGTTGCTTGGTTTTTCCTTAGGATTCTCATTTTATTTTTGTACAAAACTAGGATTCGATTTTTAACATATTTAAACTGGGCGTTGGTGATTACTAGTTTTTTGGTAGTGCGCAAATCCTTATTTTTTTATGTTTTAGAAGCTGCATTTCATAGTCAAAATTATATGATTGATATGAACCAGTTGTCGAAGATTTAATCTGAACACCTTGTATAACACCAGCAATTATTTTACCAATAGTTTCTTCTTTAACGAATGGTGAGACATCAGAATCCTAACATAGTGAATCCATAACATATGCTGTTCTAACTTTCTCTGAAATATGCTTGCACAACACAGGATTCCATCTCACTGATAATTTAGATCATTCTCATTTCATATAGAGGTAGCAGAGGATTTATGCTATGACATTCATGTGAGGATGTTAAACTCAACTGAATTGGAGCGTGATCTCCGCTGGTAATGGGGTAAATCAACACAGGTACTGTGTGCAATAGTTCATTTGATATCACAAAAAAGAAATCAATCATCAAGGTTGAATCACCACGACTCCATGTATGCTGGGGGCCGTTTGAATGATTGGTCACAAAGGATAACTCCCATGTGTCCAAATAGGCAACCCATTTGGCACCTCTATTCCGCGCTCCCATCTTCCTTGGGTTAACATAGGAAGTCGTTTCCTCCTTATTCGTATCACATAATGAGTTAAAGTCCCCTGCAATTATGATCTTTGGTAAGTTTACTAAGTTGTGTATACATTCTAAGCTTTGGTCCAGATCATCAAACATCTCTTCCAATGTAATTTTTAGTCGATTCCAATATAAGGATAGCATAAAAAACCGATCCTCCACATTTTCACTAATAGCTATTTCAATCGCTACTACATTGGAAGAACGGTATATTTGTGATGATTTGCATTTGAACCTATTGCTTATAAAATTGCAATTCCACCCATCGGGCGGCCCAGTTGCCCCCTCCTTGCATGGCTACAAACCGTATTGAACCCCTCTAAAATGAAATCCTGCGTGCACATTGTTTCCAATAACAAAATAATATCAGGCTGCACATCTTCAAGAAGGGTAGTGAGCCACCTATCAAGAGCATGGTGGCCGCAAGAATTCCATGATATTAGGATTAGTTCTGCTTTCTTTATTTGCCAATCGGTAGTAGGTACATTTTTAAAGGTGGAGATGGATCGCATTAGAGGCTCTATCCAAGCTAGATGTTGGTTCCCCGCAGTCATGGCTATGAGCTGTGATATGCACATTTGTTCTATTGACGGGGCAGATGATAGCTCATGCCGAGTGATCACGGATGGAATTGGCTTCTGCAGAAACTCCTGTGCCTCAATCTCGCAGTTGAATGTGTGCAGACTGAAACCCATCCTCTTTAATTCAGTTCTAAAGCTCCAAATCAATTTCAACACCATTGAGTTGCATACGTATCCCAACATCCTGTAGTTGTTTACTAATGCCAAAGCGATTCTATCAAAGTCAGCAGTGGTTAGGATACGGAAAGATGGTTTCCTTGCTAGTATTTCCAAAAGGAGATTCCTATCAATCCGTTGACCCTTTAAAACATTGCGGTTTCCTTCTAGTCCTATAATGTTAAACTCTTCTGAGGAAGTAATCCCTTCCTTAGTTCTCTGTTCCTCAAAAGGTGTTTCCAGAGCGGTAGGACAGGGATTACTAGTTGATATAGCAATGTTAACAGGATCAATCAGGGGTACGTTTTGGGCGTTTAAAGGAATAGGTATTCACCTTCTGGTCCTCAACTGGGCCTCAAGTTGGTGTTCGCTCCGTGGCAGTGGCTGTATCTATTTCGTCTCAGATTAATTAAATTGTCTTGCCAAAATTTTGGAAGAGAGAACACCTCGTTCTACTGCAGTGTTTAAGGTCTGAATCATGCTCAAGATGGATAATTGGTCCGAAGGCGTTCCTTGTGGTCGATCAGCTATTGTTACTTGTGTAGTGTCATTATCTGTGTGACCAGATGGAGTTGCGGATACCACTATAGGCCCTGACCCATGACTGAGATTGATAGGCTTTAATTGGGCGCCAATCTGTAAGAGAACAATCGGCACTACATGTGGGATTTTTGGTGGCAAGCAAAGATCTATGTGCTTACCTGGGCCGCAGACAATCGCATAATCATTCTTAGTGAGCGGATGCGTTGGTTTTGTGATAAGCAGATCAGAGCTACAGGCATCAGCATATGATGGACTGGCCCTAGTTCCTATGGTAGAATTGTCATTAAGCTTAGAGGCCGAGGGTCCCATAGGGTTAGTTATTACTTCATCAATATCCGCGTCTTGTCTTTCATCTGCCATCTTCGAGGTAGATTTTGTACCCCTAGATGGAAAATAGTTGCCCAATCCAATTTTCATGGGTTCATGTTTGGAATCGGGTGCCACCCCATCATGTATACTAGGAGAACTAGTCTTTTTCAGAGGTTTGCTTTTAGGTACCAAATTAGTAAGGTTAGGGTTAGTAGGCTGCTTATCACGTTGATGGTTGCTAAGGGGTTCTTTGCAAATATTTGTATTTTTTTAAATTATTTTTGGAGATAAAGGATGCAATAAAAGTGCGCGGCTTTCCTCAGACAGTTGGTCTACATCAATGATGTGGTCTTCCTGAGGGGGAGGTGATGTACCTCTCACATTTTGATCTGCATCCTTATCGCCAGATGGATTACCATCTTTTGTTAACATACGTTTGCTTTCCTTGCGTTTATCAGCACGTTTTTAGGCTTTCAAATGCATTTTTCTAACATGCCTTGAGATAAACATTGGTTTGTTTTTTTCCCATCATTTATTTCATCTGCAGCATGTTCCTCCATAATTTTTTAGCAGGACTGATGGACTATTAGGAGGTCCGGGCATGTTATCAGGCTTGGGAGCGGATGATTTTATATTTAAGGCAAGTTTTATCTCTCTGATATCAAGCCTGATGGAATCGATATCAGTACCATCCTTACCGGACGATACAGCCAAGTTAACGTGCAGGCATCCTGATTGCCCTTCCTTTACTCCCAAGAGCATCTGATTCTCATTTGGGATGTAATATTGGGACTCTTTATCTACAAGAAGAGGTCTACCCAGGCTGTCAGATATCTGATGATTACTGACAGCACATGGGCAAAGCACAGAAGGAAATGTCTCTTTGGCTAACAAAGCCATCGAGGCGATTAAGTTTCAACAGGATCTCATTCGAGCTGGCCTTCATTTCACGCAATTCCGTATGTGTGAAATCATGACCTTTGTCAAGAATCCTTATGATAACCGCAAAGGAATATGGACTTGGGGGTGATAAGTTGTGAGGTATGTCAATGCCTTCTTCTTGTGAGTCACTGCGCACAAAATTAGAGTTTGCTTCAATACAATTGGAATGTAACGGCTGTGATGATGGCAAGGACGGGGCTCTTTCCTTAAAGTAGGGGAAAGGCTGCAGACAGACATCACTTGGAGAATCCTCAGAGTTTAGAACAGGCAGTCGCGGCAGAGTTGGGGATATGGGACCAGTATTTAGATCATATAACAATTTCTTGTCTATTAGTGGGGCTAAAGCAACAATGGAAGCCTGAATGCGTTTGTTTAATTAAAAAATAGGCGCAGATCCATCACCCAAATTGGAACTGCTGATATCACCCTCAAAAATAGAACTATCCATAATATCCTGTCTGCCATTAGATGCTATAATACTGTCATTTAAAACATTATCCTCCTTTTCTGTTTTAGGTGGAGACTTTGACAGACTGGCACCGTTGTTACCTTCAACTATGCCAAGTGGGTGATTCATACTCACTGCCTCAGCATTCGGTTCCGTAGCTGTTGTATTGCCATCTGTCGGCACACACATAGCACCCATAGATGCTGATACAGGGTATGCAGCATTTCCGTTGCATATCAAAGCATCAATATTGACAGTTTTCTTAACAGGCATGTCAGTCAGGCGACAGTTGCGCAAGCCCGATGCCATTAGTCAAACCAGTGTCACATAACACAATTTAAGTAGCAATGTGTTCCAAAGTATGACGTGAAAAGAGAGGAGCCTACTTACCCACCGTCCTGCTAGTCCAACAGGAAAATGCAAGAATGTTCCTCGATCGGCGCACCACGCGCCAGGCACAGTGAACAGTCAACAGTCCACTTTCTGCCACTTCCTGGTGGGCGCACTGGTGCGCTGATCAGGAAGTATTTCAGTGTTCTCCTCAGTGGGCGGGGGCGGGACTCACAGTCTCCAGACCAATCAGAGGGTTCCATAACAAAAGACACAGAAGAGGAGACGTTAACAAGATGAGTTTGAATCCTAAAATTGTTACGTCACATGGAGCTCAGGAAGGAGAAGAGCACAGGGGAACAAATGGAGAGCACAGGGGTCAGGTGGGGGGGCAGTACTGGGGGGAGGTGCTGTATGTGGAACAAGGCAGTACTCCTAGAAATAGTTAATTTGCTCAAGATGAATCACGTCACGGCGTGTGTTGCATTAAACACCTTCCTCCTGGTGGAAATACAGCTTCTACGAGGAAGCGCATTGGCAGTCAACAGTCCACTTTCTGCCACTTCCGCAAATAATGATGATCCCTGTGTTACCGCGGGATCCAGGCCCTAATAGTGCCCTAATAGCACTGATTCGCTGTTTGATGGGTAGCCAGTGTAGCGTTTTCAGCGTTGGTGTGATGTGTTCTCTTCAAGGACGTTTAAGGAGCAGTCTGGCCGCTGCATTTTGTATGCTTTGGATTTATTTTTTATAAGTAATTCAGGCATGCCTAGATATAAGCTATTGGTCTAGTCTTATCTGGACATGATGAGAGCGATGACTGTTGTTTTGTTTGTGAATGGCAGGAATGGTAGGATCCCTTTAGCCGCTCGCAGGAGGAAAGAAGCATTTCTTGATGCGGTTGTTTACTTGTGGCTCTAGAGTGAGTATGTCGTCCATCAGGACCCTCAGGTTTTTTACAATCAATGATGGGCAGGGGTTTCACCAAGTTCTGTTGGCCATGGGATGTAGAGGTTGCCTTCTCCGTTTTTTGTGATGATCATTATTTCTGTTTTGCCTGGGTTGAGTTTGAGGTAGTTGGAGTTCAACCAGTTGTATATTTCATGAAGACAGTTTTCTAATGTTGAGTTTTCTTCTTCTGAGTCTTGTATTTAATAGACTATTTGTGTGTCATCAGCATAGTTGCAACAGGGGAGACCATGTCTTTCGATGATTTTAATTAGTTGAGACAAGTAGATGTTGAATAGTAGTGGGGAGAAGGATGATCCTTGTGGGACTCCGCATGACGATTCTCTTGGGCTTGATTTGAAAGGTTTCATCCATATCATTTCTGCTCTGTTTGTTAGGAAGGATTTGATGCATAGTAAGGCGTTGTTGGTGATTCAGAATTCTTCCAAGCTCATGATGAGAATGCTGTGGTTAACTGTGTCGAATGCTGCACAGAGGTCTAAAAGTATCAAAGCGGTGCTGTTTGAGTCTGCGTTTGCCTTTACATCATCCCAGATTGAGAGAAGTGCTGTTTCCGTTCCTCTCATCGGTTTGAAGCCTACTTGTGCCTGGTTTAATAGGCAGCGTTCTATGAATTCTTGGGATAGATATATATATATATATATATATATTTCCAGGGGTTTAGCTGGGTAGGGGATGTTGGAGATGTGGAGGACCTCTGCAATTACAGACCCGTTTCCAGCTGCATCCGAGGAGTGGTTTGAGGTATGCTCCTTTGAAGTATTGTGGCACTTTCGCTATTGAGATCAACTGGTTGAGGACGTTTCTGTAATATTCCATTGGTGTTCCTTGTCAGAGGATTGATTTGTAAATGTCAGGATGGCAGGGATCTGCGGGGAGCCTGATTTGTTGCTTTGATTTACCAGTTTGACGAATGTCTCCACTGATATGTGCGGGAAGTTCGAGTTTGTTCCAGTGTTCCTCATAGCGTTAGGTGACTTCAGTGTTGTAGTTTCATGGTCTGTTTTGTATGGTCTGTTGGATGGTCATGATTTTGTTTTTGAAATGGCCTGTGAGGTCACTGGATAGTTTCTTCGATGGTATTGAAGCGTTGTTGCAGCCAGGTGGGTTTTTAATTTCGTTTATGATTTTAAAGAGATCTTTTTGGGTGTTTGGTGCTTTGAAGATTCTGTTGTAATATTTCATTTTCGCTTTTTGCATTTCCTTTTTTTTATGAACGGGTATGTTGCTGAAGTTTTAATTTTTTTCTGCAGTCTTTATTGATCCTCCATTTTAGTACTAGTTTTTTTCCTTTTCATGGCGCTTAATAGTGGGCGCGAACCATTTTGCCATTGCTCTTTTGCAAGATGGACTGAAAGGTTTTTCTTAGGCGATCCTGTCAATTGTTGTCGTGATCCAATTGCGAAGTAGATCTATTTTTGTGTCCAGGTCAGCTTTGTCCATTGTTGTTGATTGTGGTTTGGTGATCTCCAGTAGTTCTGTTAAGTTGGAGTTTTTTTATGGTTCTCCAGTTTCTTTTCATGATGGTTGGTAGCTTTCCCTGTTGCTTGGTTATTGGGGAGGGCAGTGAGATTACAAAGGGGATGAAGACGGGGTCGCTCCAGAGGATCTGAATCAGTGGTGCTGTGGTCAGTTTTTTGTTGGCGAAGATTGTGTCCAGTGTATGTCCTGCCGTGTGTGTTGCTCCTTTGACTAGCTGATGTAGTTTCATTGTTGACAATTGGCTTGTAAGAGATTTTTGTGAGGTTGTAGTTTCTTCATCGAATCAGATGTTGAAGTCTCTGAGGATAATCAGGTGGTTATGCTCGATAGCTAGGTTGGTGATTCACATATGTGAGGGTGTGAAAGCCCTAGTTCTTATAATTATTAGACAAACTGATGCAGGTAATTCTGTTTCTGATGGCGAGATCTGCTAATAAGACCTCCTCTACTCTTTTCATAATGCTCCATGCCAAAAATCACTCTACCAATATTCCTAGAACCCGTCCTGCAAGGGCAGCAGAGCAGGTTCATAAGTCACATGCATCCTCCTGACATCTGCTGGAACACCAGGTTCCACCAGGCAGAGGTGGCATTTGAATAGTTTGGGCCTCAGATTCAAAACATAATTGTGTACCATAGCCAGTCTGGTGACACTTTAGAATTACATAGGCAATTATAATATTTAATAATAAAGCCAGATTTATTACATATGCTATTTGGATATTATTAGTGTCAGCGTAGTGCACAGTGCTTCAGCCTCGTCAGGGCTGATGTTTATTATCCATCAGGCCTGGATGTCTCCACAGAAGCCATGTGGGACCATTTCCACAAGGCTGATTCTCACATCCCCCAAGGAAGGCCAGCACCTTCCTCCTAGGGACCAGTAAGGTCCCTTGGGAAATGATGCTTCAAAAGGTGGCCTTGACAGAGCCACTCCTACAAAAGGGTGATGATCCTAGGAATCTTTAAATTAGGTAGATGTTGGAAGGGAGAGAGTAGCCAGATGAAAGGTGTAGGCCTAGAGAGGGGTTCCACCTTCTTGGTTTCTGCTTGGGCTCCCTGCACTTCCTGCCACCTCTACTTCCTGCAGATAAAGCACTTTGGGTTTGTCAAAAGGCAAAGAACTCTTCTTACAGCAACCAAGACCGGCGGACTCCTGACAACAGATTATTACCCACCTTTGCGGAATTACATTTTCGCTGAATTTCTGTGTCGCATTTTTTACCACTACATTTTACTCCAAAACTATAGATGGTGGTTTGGTTTAGGTATATAGAAGGGGGTGGCTGGGAAGAGGGATAAGCAGGTGCAGGGCTTAAACCCATAATTTTGGTGGTAACAAAATAAAAAAATACAAATCAGCAAAACAATTTGGCAAAATGAATTCAGCAAAAAATAGTCTGGAAATCATAGATCCCAAAAGGATTTCTTTGAACGAAGCCACCGTAGCATTTTGACTAAGGATAGGAAACCCCGTCATAAGTGGATTAATCTTTGGACTTCAAGACAAGAAGGATTCACTGGAAATGTTGGGAATATAGTCTAATCCAAAATCTACTGCCACAGAAGTAAAGACAGAAATGTGGAACTAAGGACTTACCTTGTCCCGGGAGACCCTGTATTAGGCCTCCTAGCAAATTAGAAGCAGCTTGGACCTTTGTTTACCAACTTGAGGCATCTTGGAACTGGCTAAAATGAACTCTACTCACTTCAATCTGCTACAGGACTTGCAGTGCTACATTTGACACTAAGGATTTCGAAACTATTACCGCTCGCCACTATGAAAGCACCCAGAGCGAGACTCGAACCAACCGAGGCATAGTCTTGGTTGAACTCAAAAACCGTCTCGGCCCAGCGCAAGCATTGTTTCGATCAAACACGATTTATTGGGACCCACCAACTCGAACATCTCCTGTGCAGACTATCCACAGAGCGCTGTCTCAAAGCAGACAGGAGAGTGACTCACCACTGGATCAATGAGATTTGACTAGCTCGACAGCAGGAAATCACAAAGAAGCCCGGCTTGGCTCTGTTAGGCAAACAAGACAAAGACACAAGGGTATTTGGAGAAGCCCTGTTCCCCTGGTCAGCCTTAAAGGATGATAATGACTTGAGCCACACCTTCACAAGTTATAACCTTGAAACTTGACACTGCTGCTGAAATCTATTGCCTGAGCACCCTACCCTATTCAGCCCAGAGTGCCCTTTATTCTCAAAGTCTACATTCTTTGTATTTCTTTTACTGAGGTGGGTCTTTATTGTTCATAATTACTTGTGTGAATTGATAGTTTTAATTAAAGTTTACTTGAACTTTGGTTAGACATTATATTATGTTGGTACCACTGTACTATTATTGATTAAGTTGCAACTGTATCAAATCACACCATTCCTGAAGATGTAGCCTACACTACCAAAAGAGGCGAAGGAGGTATACCTGTCAGCTGTGCCCGTTTGACCTTTAGGATGGTTATCATCTAGTAGTGGTGTGGTGTTGAATAGGTGATTTACGCCACTTCTCATCCCTGTACTCATGCAGAGTAGTAAACCCAGTAATAGAAACATGTGTATGCACCTTACCACAAGGAACAGAGCCATAACATCCGAAACTGGCTACAGTTTCCAGTGTTTCTCTGGCTCAACAAGCGGCCTGGCAGTTATTAGATGGGCGAGTGTTAATAAATGTTATTAATAAAATAAGGAAGTATTCATATTTGTGGTAAAAGGATGTTCACTAGGGACTGGATAAACCACTACTAAAAAGGTAAAAATTGAACCCCGTTTGAAAATTATCTAGTTTAAATGCTGAGACTTAATTACATTTGAGTAGGCAAACACAAAAGGAATAGCTAAGTGATCAGGCTAATCAACATACAAGAAATCACTGAAAGGGACTAAGGGGATTTAGTAGATCCAATCAGGCAGACACAACAAGCTATTGGAGCTCTACACTAATGCATCAGCAGGTGAAGAAGTTAAAATGATTGTCTTGGTTGTTCCAATGAAGATTCAAATCTCTCAACACAATATTTTTGTAAATGCACAAACATCCTATTCCTGCAGAAGAGCGAATGTTAAGAAATTAAGGTGTGCATGAAATCTGCCCCGCACTAATTTAATTATTTCAAATGTATTGTACAATTTCAGTTTAATTTACGTGCAAAGAGTTATATAAGATTTTAACGTCTACCACATTACTAGCATTACTTTGTTTTCAAAACCAAACAGCATAGTCAGGCAACACTTGATATGTAACCAGGTGACTGTTTACAACAACAAAGACAACAGTTATACGTTTAATGCGAAAACATACAAGGGAAATCAGACGCTTTGATTCCCACATGACAGCTTTCGCTGTATGTACTTTTATTTGCATTGGGTGGGGCAGGTATTTGCACTTTTATTCATCAGTGTCTTGACATGCTTCATGTGACCTCTGCAAAAACAATACCTGGAATAAACACGCAGAGTAAACTGTGGGCCCTCGATTGCTCAAGGCCATCAGAAAAAAGAGAATTGACAAAGCCAACAGCTTTGGCTGTTGTATGGTAACATTTTTAGCGTTCATGCATACATACAGTCGTAGGCAGAATGAGGATCGGTCTAGGGGAAAGAAAACAGGGAGGTAAGGTCGTGGATGAACAATCACGATTGCAAGTCTTTATAAATGAAAGGGCAAGGGAGGATATTTGAATACATGATTGAGGATAGTTGGAGAGGAACAGTTGATGAAAGAGAAAGACCATGCCGAAACTAATGAAAGAGAAACACTACTGTGAAGAGCTGTGATGAGAGGTCTGATGAAAGACAGGACTGTGATAATGAAGGAAAAGACTGATGAAGGAGGTGGGCAAGGACTGTAGTTGTGACAGAGAAAATTAATGCAAAACCAGAAGCCAGAGGAACAAGGAAGAAGACAGAATGTCTGGGACTATTTTTGGGTTTGGAAGGAGGAGATAGGGCCTAAGGGATTGGATTGGCACAAGCCATCATCCTATCAGGATGTGCCTGATACTGTGTTGTAAGGGTCAGGCACAAACCTGATTGGATGAATGCTCTACAGGAAGCAAACAGTAAGCCAATAAACTTTGTTTTCTGAAAGAAATCCGAAACCGCAATAAACCTATTAATACTTTGGCAAGGAATCTTTCAAACTAAGCTAAGCTAAAACACACCCCAATAGAAAAGTTAAGGAGAATCTTGTCTCATCTGGACGCTCTTTGCAGGACTTTGGTATTTTTTCTCCAGTTAACAAGAATAAGCACATCTGTCTTTGCAGAAATCTTACCATATGGATTTATCAACTGAACACCGATTTATCTCCTGGCACTTTCATTGTGTCAATAAATGTAACAGTACTTATTTCATTTATAACGAAAGGATTTAGCCTGAGATTGCCAAGCAGATATGGATTAAAGAGTATTATTTGTTCACTAGTGATCGGGGCTTTTGAGAAATGTATTGTAAGGGTGGACCCCAGACAGAATGTACCGTACTGGACAAAACCTGGTTGCTGCAAACTCCGTTTTGACTGTTGATTAGCAGACCTGTAACTGCACAGAGACATCCCTCGCGCTCTCTCTTTCTGACAAAGGTCTGCAACCTTTGGCTCTCCAGATATTATGGACTACAACTCCCTTCACCCGTAACCACAATAATCAACAGTGAACGATCATGGGAGTTATAGTTCTGCATCTTTCTAGATGTTTTGGTTGCAGACCCCTGATCTATGACCTTTCCAATAAAAGAAGAATGTCAGAGGTTTAAGAACCTTCCAAATATAATTGACTGATTTGGGGACTCAAGAAGTCAAATCCCATCTGTTGGGGTTTTTATTTTGGAACCAAATTAAGGCTTCTGTCTAGCAGACTCGTCATGTAGGCCCCAGTCCACTACAGTCTACGGTCTGTATACAATGGCACTGTGATTTGAGCCTCAGAAACACTCAAACTGTAATGAAAAATAAGTACCTATTTTTTCAAGTTATTGACCTTTGGAAGAACTAGTAAAGACTGAACTGACCTCATCAGAAATGTAATCTATAAACAGATTTGTTTTCTTCAAGCCTCTGCAGAAAATGACACAAATCGATTTAATCTGAGACGTGCCAAAGAAATCGGAAGCAAAAATCCAAAGAAACCACCGCCCCAGAAAGAAAAAACTCACAGAACTCAAACACATAGGAGCCTTCACCTTGCTTTCACCCACACAGCTGTACAAGTAGATCTGTGTCAGTAGAACCAGTAGAGCATTGCCACAAGAAGGAGCTCTCATAATGTTAGTGTGTGATTGAAGATAGAACTTTGAAGTAAAATACATCTTAAATGGCATGGATTACTACGTGCAAAGAAGTATGGCTTACAAAAGGATATCCGTTTAAGTGTTAAAATATAGGCTTTGCGTGTATAAAAATACCCCTTCTGTGAATGGAAAATTACTTTTGTACTCACTAAAATAAAAAATGTCACTCCCCAACAAAAAATAGCTGTTACAACACTTCAATTTTAAAACACTATCTGTAGCCCTAGAACAGACTTTTTGTTCTCCAACCCAGCAACAACCCAACGTTGCCATATGAACAGAGGACTGTCAGAGGACCAGTTAGGAATCGGAAAATACTATCTGTGCAGCTACTATTCTTAAAGAACCAGAATTCCAGGAGGAAATAGTTAGATCCGATCCATAGAGTGCTTTCTGTGAGAAACCTGAAGGTGTCTCACGCGCTAGTCCCCGGGGATCTGTCATCCAGGTGGCCCGGACACGCCCATCGCTTTTGGATCCAGTTCCAGGGGGTGGACCAGTGCGGGAAGATCACATGGTCGGGGGGTCTTCGGGGAGTCGAAGTGGGACACCCAACGGCGAGACGCTGTATCCCCTTCCCTAGAAGACCTTTACCCCCAGCCTACAGGGTAGGATACTTAGGGATTTATCCCCCCCATCCCTTTTCCGACACAAACGGAAAGCTCACTGAGGGGAAAACGGACTAACACCCGAGCCGTATACCTGACATGTCCCAACACGATCGTCAGGCAGGGTCAGGCAATTACTGATCATTACACACATCTGACTTCCATCACACTTCCCCACATAAAGGCGATCACGAGAGCACACACTGCGCAAGGCAAAGCACACGAGGAAGAAGCAGTTCCAAGATGTCAGTTTAATACAAGGCGAAACACACCAAGACCACAAAGGAAGAGCTCTTCACCTGAGCCCAGCTGAGGGGGAACCCGGGGTGAACCGTGAGTCACCCAAAAGAATATCCTGCAAACATTGTACTAAAGAGATCTGAGCCCGAATGAAGGGGATCCAGGTGAATAGTGAACACTTGTAGAAATCCAAAGAGGAAAATATGGCATAATTTTTGTTTGGTTGCATCAGGACCTCTGAACGAAGAGACTTTGAGGAGTAAAGCGAATTGCATACAGAAGGTCCCGATGTTATGACTCAACTGTATCCCTGTGCTAAAGAAGACAGAGACCGTGCTACGCTCGAGTGAACTGCCTTGTCCAGTGCTAAAAACGTGGGGAACGGAGGTCAACGGCCTCAACATCCTGACATATCATTCGGAACACATCTTTCTTTTTGTAACATTATTCCCCCACACTGTATGTATTTCGAGGTAAGGATTGGCAATAGGCGTTTTAAGTATAGGCCCTTTTATTTTGACAAGACATCCCCTGGACTGTTTTATTATTATTTGATGGTCACAGCTTGCTACCATCTGTAGATTTAGGATTAGATATGCGTTTCTCATACCCTTATTGAAGTTCAATAAACACCCTTGAACTGTGGTCACTTGTGTGTCTTACTGTTGATACCATGCCTTCCTTACATTTCCCAGTTAAATGGTAATAGGGTGAGTCACCTCACTATTTCTACAAAAGGTACTATGTTGTTGTAGCAAAGATGTCCTGACGCACTGAACGGGAGACTGGTGTAGGCAGGCACAACAATATACTCTTCTGAAACTAGCTCACTTTTAAACAATTAACCTGGCTCATACTTGTCTCCAGCAAAACCTGCTTACCTGAGATGAGATCACCTTGGTGCACCCCTGTGGAAAACTGATGTGGGATGAAAAGGCAAAGGCTAGGATTCCCCAATCTTCTAGGGAAGAAACACTAGGTTATAATAACTTTAAACACGCAAGGAAAGGCAGACAATGATCGGTGTAGCCCCTGGTTTTCTGGCCCTGTCCTGGGTGAGCGCACACATTTTCATTTTCCCCAGGCCAGAAATGGACCACACTCGAACCACTATACCACCCCACCTGCAAGTGAAGATATTGAGAAAGGGGATGGGCCACAAACCTCTGTTCCTGATAGCAAATAAGGCACAGTACACCACAGGGGCATTTTTAACCCTTTTGGGTGATTATATTATAAAAACATAAGAGCACATAGAACACACTACATTACACTGTTCGCCCCTTGAATTATTCCACTCATAGTTTGTCCCTGTATTTCCGAGGGTAAAGTATGTGCTACGGAGGCAAACCCCACACCAGATGAACCTTGGGCAGGTTCCTACTCACTCCTTCCCCTGGGTTCCCCCTTCATTGCAATACTTTCTCCCTTTTTTTACAGCACCTTCATTTTTCTGTTTACATAAATATGGCAACTGCTATCCCGATAAATCTAATCCTGTTGCAGGGAAGTCATGCCCATTGTCATCAGTTCAAAGGTTCTGTGTGTCGCCCCATGGTTGGGAAACTTAGAGACAGGCAAGTCACAACACAGTCAAAAACATGCACTGTAATAAATAAATATTTAAAACCCCGGACTGTGTCAATGCTTTTCTTTTCCCTGATTATGCCCATTTATAGCCGCCTACATGAAAGGGCCCCATTTGGGACAAGGGTTATGAGAAGAATCGAGGAAGCAGGGTAAGTTAGGGTACTTTAGTTATTTATTAACGGGCCCGCCGTGCCGGAGCACCGCAGCTCTTCCAATGGCTCTCCTCACTTTGTCACGCGAGCCGAGCTCCAAAGAAAACAACCAGGAGAACGGTTCGCGTGCCACACATTCCACTGGAGAGTCTCTACATGTCTCCCTCCTTATATAAACAAAACACTTGCGTACACACACTCAATTGCAATTAAACTAGAGGAATAATAACAGTGAAATATAAATTTTAAACACACACGTTAGGGACTATTTTGAACACACACCACTTATTATGGAAGTACTCTAAGAGAAATATATGTAAAATTTCAACAATAAATCTGGACAATGATGACAGTCTTTCATCCACACTGGCGTGGACCTGGATCTCTGAAAACCAACAAGATCTTTCTGATCCTTTAGAACATTTTGAGCTCTTTGAACCTTTTGGACCATTGGAACAACTCCTCCCTCTTCTCCCTTCCTCCCACCATTAACATGTTGCTCATTCGTTCCTGCCCTATCATCCATACCATACGCTTTGGCAATTTTGCCCTTAGACCAGACTTCTCCACCTTCTAATATGACCACACTGTTCCTGACTGCAGATATTCTCTTTGGACCTGTGAATTTGCTCTCTAAACATTTGTTCACCAATCTTGAATTTTTGACATACACCATTTCACCCACTTTCCACTCACGGTCCTTAACTTTTTCTCGAGTATCAAAACCAACTTTATTTCTCCCCTGGCTCTCCTTGATACTCTTCATGATCTGTTCTCTATCAACTTGAACTACTCCAGAATTTCACAACCACCCTGGACACAATTTTGTCCCTGGTTCCCTTCCCTTGAGAGACACAAATGGCGAAACCTTTGTCACTGAATGTGGTGTGGTTAAGTAATTCCACTTCATAATCCTCAACATTTCCCTCCATGGCTGTTTCACCCTCATAGCTAATTGCAAACCTTCCTTCAAAAAACGGTCGACTCTCTCTACGAGACCATTAGCCCTGGGGTGATACAACGCAGTCCTTACATGCTTAATTCCATATCCATTGAGAAATCTTTTCATCGCTAATGAAACAAACTGCACTCCATTGTCAGAAACAAGCTCACTAGGAACTCCTTCCTTAAAGAATACTTCCTCTAAAAACCCAATGAGTTCTCTAGCCGTGACTTCCCTCACTGTCTTCCATTCAATCCATTTTGTATGAAAATCAACTGCCACAAACAAAATTCTCACTCCATCACCTAAACCCATGATCGGCCCCATAATGTCCACAGCAACTTTTGACCATGGTTGTTCAGGTACGACATTCAGAATTAGCGGAACTTCCTTTACAACTTTGGTCTTGTCACTCACTTGACAGCCCATACACTCCTTCACCCACCTTTCAGCCATTTTGTCAATGCGGGGCCACCAATAATTGTGACAGAGATTTCTCTTCATTGCCCCTTCCCCTGGATGCCCCTCATGAGCCAATTCCAAAAGACTCTCCCTGATAGCTTCAGGGGGAACCACACATCGTCCTCTTCTCAGTCTGTCTCCCTGTAGATTTAGCTTTTCTTTGACCTCCCACCACACGTCAAACTTCTTGTCCAAATTCTTCTTATGGGGCCAACCCTTCACAGTCCACTCTTTGATAAGTTTCAAATCTTCATCAGAATTTTCAGCCTGCAACCACGTCTCCTGAGACACCGCCAGACCAACTTCAGCCACTACCGATTCCTCAACAGTTTCCCTCTCGACATTCTGTGTCAACCAAAAGCAATATAGAAAGACAATCTGCCACCACATTTTTCTTTCCTGGCAAAAAACTTAGTTCAAAATTGAACCCCTGAAGGCCCAAACCCCACTTGCTTATCCTGGGCGACCCTAAAGCCCATCTTCCACTCTCGAACAACTGAACTAATGGCTTATGATCAGATCGAATCACAAAACGTCTGCCCCATAAATAATACTTGAAATGCAGAACCGCCCAGAACATTGCCAAAGTCTCTGTCTCAATGACTGAATACTTGGGCTCCGCCCCTCTCAACGCCCTAGACGCAAAGGCAATAACTCTCTCATTGTTATCTTTGTCAAACTGTACCAACGTTGCCCCTAAACCCAGTAAACTGGCATCCACCACCAGAACTGTTCTGTCGGCAGGATCAAACCTCCCAATTGACGGTGCCTTACAGATGCATTCTTTAATGTTATTAAAAGCCGCATCACACTCTGCGGACCACTCAAACCTCACTCCTTTCTTGAGTATCATTCTTATGGGGGCTGACACCATGGCAAAGTCCTTAATAAACCTGTGGTAATATTCGGCAAGACCTAAAAAAGACCTCACCTGGTCTTTATCTGTGGGAATGGGAGCCGCTTTCACTGCCTCTACTAGACATTTCTTCGGTCTCACACCAGACTCATCTATTTCATGTCCCAAATACTCCACCTTTCCCACCGCTATCTTGCGTTTATCTCTCTTCACAGTCAAGCCAGCCCCTGATAACTTGCTTAACACTTGTCTCAGCACTATATCATGCTCATGCTTCGAATTAGCAAACATAAGCATATCATCTTGAAACACCACAATGTTCTTCATTCCTTCCATGATCGTGTCCATTACTCTTTGAAATACGGCCGCTGCCGAAGCAAGACCGAATGGCATCCTACAGTATCTAAAAGTACCAAAAGGAGTGATGAACACTGTCAAATGCTGGCAGGCTTCCTTTAAAGGAATCTGATGATATGCCTGAGAAAGATCGATCACAGAGAACACTTTTGCGTCCTTGAGCATCGAAAGCTTGTCACTTATAATCGGCAAGGGATGCCTGTCTACGAGAATGTTTCTGTTGATGTCTCTCATATGTACGCAGTCTTATTTCTCCATTGGGTTTAGCCGCAACTACCACCAGAGACAGCCATTCGGAACTCTCACTTTCCTCAATAATTCCCTTCTGTAGTAGATTCTCAATTTCAGTCTTAAACTTCTCTCTCAAGCCATGCGGTATTGGTCTCACTTTATGTACCTTAGGGATCGCTCCCGCTTTCAGGCGGATCTCGTGCTCAAAACCCTTCAGCATCCCCAAGTCACCTTGGAAAACGAAAGGAAATTCTTCTTCCCATTTGTCACGGACTTCAGCAACTGAAAGTGGCTCCTCTGTGCTTGCTTGTATCCCGATGCCCAGTTTACGCTGTTCTTCCCATCCTAGCAGTGACGAACCCTCTAGTGTCACATATACTTCTGAATCACAGCTTCTACCCTTATATTTAATAACAGCCTGGAATTTCCCCAGCACTTGAATCTTGACATTTCCGTAGGCATATGGTTCTATCGTGTGTACCATCAACTCACTTACTTTCCTCTGCAAACAAATTTCATATGTCTTCTTCGAGATTAGAGTCCATGGGGAGCAACTATCAACCTTTAATGTCACCACTCTTCCATTCATTAGAAACACATCTGCAGGGGCAGATCGCCGTGCAGAAACTTCTGAGATTTCCAACACATGCCTTGTTTGGGCCACTTGTACAATTTCTGCATTCTCTTCCTGTTCTGAGACTCTTGTACCTGACCCTATGCACTGCACTTGACTCTCTACATACTCTAGCAAAATGTCCTTTTTTCTTGCATTTCAAGCAGAAGACATTCCTTGCAGGACAAAATGTGCTGGTAGAGATATGGCGATTGCTGCCACATTTGTAAAACTTTACTTCTTTGCTCCAATTCATCTTCTTAACTCCTCTCACTATCGCCACTTGCCCATCTAGCCTATCATTCTTCATGGTGGACATGTATTTGTGAGCTTGCTCCATTCCTCTGGCCGTCTCTATGGCCACTTCTAGTGACATATCTTTAGTAAACAACCTCTCCTGTATCTTCAAGTTATTAGTACATCGTACTAATTGATCCCGAATGAGCGAATCATTCAAAATTCCAAATTCATATGTGTGACTTAATGATCTCAATGCTGCAACAAAGTTCTCCACTGGTTCTTGTGGATCTTGTAAAAAAATGTATGCCTTTCAAAAGTTATGTTTTTCTTCACCTCAAAATTAATTTCCAATTTTCTTACAGCCAGAGTATATTCATCTGCTTCTCATTGACCTTCCATAATGGGCTGGGATAACCCATCATAAACACTCCGACCTTTAGTGCCTATATTATGCAGGACAATAGCTTCCTTCCTTCCTGCGGCAAATTTGTCACCTCCGATCGCTACAAGGTAGGTTTCAAAGATTTTCTTCCACCTGTCCCACCTTGTTGGAGGTACACCTGGCTCGGGCAGAAAAGGTGGAGGCGGGGCTATGCTGGCTGCAGCCATGATCAAAAAAATGTACTACTGGCTTGAACGGATGAAATTAAAACTGGTTAGAAGCCTTTAACTTTTCAATAATTGCGTAAAAGTGCACAACTGTAAGTTCTGAAGTGTTGTAGCTTCTTTAGTGCACTATGGTCATCCGTGACATTACTTAGCTAAGTGCCTCTACATATCAGCTTCTAGGCAATTGCATAAATGTCTTTATCCCTTTTTTTTCTTGAGTCAGTTGGGCTTGTATTTTTACTTTCTTAGCCTTGCTTGCACGGATCTAGAGTGGACCGCCCCCTCTCCTGTCTTCCTGTGGCTGCCTCTCGAGTGGACCGCCCCCTCTCCTGTCTTCCTGTGGCTGCCTCCCTCTGCCCCTCCTCACCTCTTTAGCTGTAATTTTCGCCGCTGCTTCTGGCTCCTCGCTACGACTGCGAGCGAGCGAACCCACGGAGCGCAGCTGGCAGCAGACCCAAAGCAGCTTGGGGAGCAGTGCTCTTAACTGCGCCGCCGTTCCGCACTGTTCTGCTACTGGGCCTGATGAAGGGCTGTAGGGCGACAGGGGCTCTTAAGGCACCACAGCTGCAACCGCTGTTCGCCCTCGCACGATCCACAACGCGCTAGGTCTCCGCCGCGGGCCCCCTCAATCCTTGTCGCCAATGAGAAGAATCGAGGAAGCAGGGTAAGTTAGGGTACTTTAGTTATTTATTAACGGGCCCGCCGTGCCGGAGCACCGCAGCTCTTCCAACGGCTCTCCTCACTTTGTCACGCGAGCCAAGCTCCAAAGAAAAACAACCAGGAGACCGGTTCGCGTGCCACACATTCCACTGGAGAGTCTCTACAGGTTACATCTTTTTTTACTTGCCATTCAGATATTTCCTTTCTCCCAATATACCAGCAGTTTTTTCAACTTTTGTTATAAAAAGGGGGAAAATCACAAGACACTATTACTATGCAACTTTTTAAATAAAAAAAGAAGAGTTTCTAACACTAGGTTGTAGATATGGATCTGGTCTTCCACCCTCTGCGCTATTGACCGCCTTCTTCTGTGCCCTCCCTTTTTCGTTTAATGTCTGTTCCGTCTTGTGAGCGCCCTCGGGCATGTGGCGTGAAGTAAGAAATCGATAGATAGACTAAAAATAGTCTTTTTAAAATAGAGTCCTTAAAAATATATATTTTATATAAATACATATTTATACAGTGCACTGTAACTATATCACAAAAAAACGTTACTTGGGAGAAAGCATGGCCAGAGATGACTCAAGGTCCTTTCTTTCTTGCTACAAGCCTTTTATTCTCCTAGATGGTCAGCTGGCAGGTAGGCATGGCACTAGCATCGTGTGGTGGGCCCCAAGCCGCCATTGATTACAGAGTAGGGGCACCAATCAATTCCCTCAACCCAGTCTGTGTCTGCCAGCAGCAGCCTGGGCAATCCTTCTGGGCCGCTTGGGCAGGAGTGGGCCCTTCACTATACCTACGGTGCTCCAAAGGGATGCCGCCTATGCCATAAGCATCTTGTTGATGACAAGGATGAAGCGCCAGGTTCATGGCGGTGAGGAGAGGTGCCAGGAAGGCGGCAATGATGGTGGGTGCTCTCCTCCATCTCATGGGGTGCTGCATCTGTAGGCTCAAAAGGGTACTTTTTTTCCTGCTGCGCCGAGTCCCTGTCCCCACAATCCTATGTGAAAGCTGGAATCAAACTGTTGCAGCCGTTAGCGCTTCAAGTAACATTTTCTTTAAATGAAGGATCCCCATCACAGCATCACATGCCAGGGGATCCTTTATTCCCCCACCCCCTTTTCTTAGCAACCCCACCGACCCCCTGAGAGGGATTATATGCCCCCACCTCTCTAACTATCCTATGCCTAGAGGATAGCATTGACCAGATCTATAAATCTGTTACGGCATGATTGTTTATCCAAAGGCCACCAGTTGTCACCCAATACCGTGAAACGCGGGCACCTTCCACAGTACCCCTGAACTCAAAGGAACGTGCTCAAAAAAAGGAGGAAAAGTAAACTGGACCAGACAATGGGACCTTCACACTAATCATAGGTCAATTTCATGACAACCCTACTCTGTGTGGTGTAACGACGGAGAGCATAAGTGGCCTTATCTAGGGTTTCCCCCTGGCCCGGAAGTCCACCCTGCACCAAGCCAGAGTCGGTATCTAGCAGTACAGAAATTGACAAAGGTTCCTCTGCCATGTCCAGCATGGCAGCGGCGATTGGATCAGGGTTCGAATTAAAAATAACGCTTTCAGGTTGGGGGATCGATCAGGTTCCCTAGGAGTGTATCCAGACCATACGTGTAGGACCCCAAATGAGTGTCCTATCTAACAAAGGGTCTTGGTAGATGCCAAACTGATCATCCTTCACAGGAACAGAGCAATGACAGCATAAAAAAAATCTTTATACTGTGCATTGTAACTATATTACAAAAACTTTACTTGGGGACAGCCTCGCCAGGGCTGTCTCCAGGTTCTTTCTCTCTTGCAGCAGGTCTTTCTTCTCCTAAATGGTCAGCTGGCAGATAGGCAGGGCAGCAGCAGTATGTTGGGGTCCCAAAGTCCTTGTAAGCTGGGTTACGTAGGCAGGCAGAGGAGCAGCAGTATGTTGGGGCCTCAAAGTCCTTGTAAGCTGGGTTGCGTATGCAAGAAGCAGACCAAACACTCAGCAGCAGCATGGGCGGGGGCTCATCACTTTAACTCTTCATGGTCAGCCTGTGTATACCAGCTGCAGCACAGGACGTCCTTATTGGCCACCTGGGCAGGAGCTTGGCCCTTCACAATTCACACAGTGCTCCACAGGAGCACTGCATGCGCTAGATGCAGTCCGGAAGGCAGCAGTAACGTTCGGTACATCAAGGATGAAGCGTTGGGTCTGTTGCAGTGAAAAAAGGCGCCAGGAGGGCGCTGGTGATATTGGGCACTCCCCTACCTCTGACAGGGAGCGGCACAAATTGGAACCTGGGCTGCTGCTGTGAACGCAGCGCCAATCCGTCTTACGTGGCACTGCATTTGCAATATCAACTAGGTATTTTATTTGGTGCATCTCTGAGTGGAGCCAGTTCGCACCCTCCTATGCGAGGGTTGGGATCCCAACTGTTGTAATGGCGCACCACAATCAACATTTTTTCATTTTGAATGATGGTTTCCCTGCGTGGCATCATGCTCCAAGCGATCCTTTATTTTTGCCACCTTTTGTTTAATTTTCTTTCCCTCCTGAAGACGGTTATGTTATCATACTTCAGGAGGAGGTCCACATCCTCAGAAGGCCTGGGGTGGCAACGGCCACCAACTTCAATTTCTATAAATGACCATTTTCATTGCTTGATGAAAACATTGGCAGGGTCTGGGGTCTTCAACTTCATTCCTCTGAGGAATAATCAACTCATATTTTCAGGATATCCACAGAAAATACATTTGCATACGCAAACTAAATAATTTTCATACTTAGTGGTTAGTCTAAACATTTGGTGAGACTTACTCTTACGGATCAGAGATGGAGAGCTCTGGAGCCCATACGACACTGTAAACTTTACAAGTATTGAGCTTGTGCAGGTTTAAAAATATCAACTTGCTACATTTCCATTAATTAATATGTTAGAAACAAGCTGTTGCTGATTTTTCCACTAAAATAAAGTGTTCTGAAAAGATTAAATGCGCTCGAATGTGGTCACTGGGGAAAATCAAAATGATCGCTGCATAAAAGAAATGCAGTGGCTAGTTTAATGGCAAGATAGAATCCTTTTCTTGCTAGATCTCATGCAACGCTTCAGTTGAAGAAACATTTTATTGTATTTAGACTGATCGGTATTGGATTCCAGCAAGTGCTTCCTTGCTTCCTCCTTGCTCTCTTGACTGCAGTCATGTATAAGCAGTGTTTTTCAAAAGTGCCAAAATAAATGGCAATTTAATGCATTGGTTTGTTTTATTTGCCGACTATGGCGTCGGAAGCAGACATCCGGAAAAAATAGATTTTTTGTAAAGTTCTTAAGAGTTGCATACTCTTGAGTGTATGCCTGTATAAATTTCGAAATACCACATACATTAGGTTACTTGTACATTGCTTTACTGACACTGCTCTGGCTTTGGAACGCTATGGAATGTGTGGCCCTTTGTTTATGCGTGTTCAGACTACGGTCTACGCGAGCAATAAAAAGCTAGTGCATTTCCTTTAATGGCAGTGGATGCTTTGTACCACAGGGCAACAAGGAGGGTAAAGGAAGAGTTAGACACTTCACACCCAGCAGCAAATCGGAACCAACTCATAGTGGTTTACGCAGCTCATCACAATGTTGCAATAGCACATCTGTGTTCGTGCCTACCAAACAGACCCCGATTTGCAATCAAATTCATATCCCCATCTTGAGGCAGTATATTGAATTTTCTCTGACTTGCATGACAAGTTCCACCATTAAAAGCACAAAAAGCTTTCCAATCCTTTTAAACATGACGGGACAGCTCTGAACCCCATTCCCTAAATATGATATGATCTAATCGCCAACTTGAACGTTTAACTGACAAGATGAGCCCCAGTTACTAGAGCTCCAGTGTTCCCATGACAACACAAGATCTAAAGAGGTCATCTGGGTGACACATTAATAGATCTTCCAGAAGAACAAGTTACTTAGCAACTGGTAACATTCTTTCGATTGGATGTTCCTCCAACGTATTCCTCATCTTAGATTTATTCCATCCAGCTTTAGCTGCTTTGTAAAAATATTTCAGCAGAGGGCGCCGTGCATCGATGTCGTCGAGTCGATGGTCCCTCGAAGGCCTCCGTCGAGGGTGACGTCATCGGGTATACAAGTAGCACGCGTGGCGCCCGTTGGCCTCAGTTCTGTCCCCCCCCCCCACTCTTGTTCTACTGTGTAGATTGTGCCGGTAGTCAGGTATTAGCCTTGCGAGTGTTGAATGGCAATAACCTGGAAAATCTAAAGAGGGGTAGGATGGGAGGGCAATGAGGAATATGTTGCAGGAACATCCAATCGAAAGAATGTTACCAGTTGGTAAGTAACTTGTTCTTCGAGTGGATTGTGTCCTCCAATGTATTCCACATCTTAGATAGACTCCCAAAGCAGTATGGACAATTCTCTGGAGGAGGGAGTAGATTTTTGATACCCTTAAATGGCTGAGTATAGTACCGCTTTAGAATTCAGCTCCTTAGACTGGGAAGCATCCAGACTATAGAATTTTGAAAAAGTATGCAGCGATGACCAAGTTGCTGCTTCACAAATGGATTTTATGGGAACACCTCTTTGAAGGGCTGTCGATGAGGCGATGCCTCTGGTGGTATGGGCCCTTAAGCCTTCTGGTGGGTCTTTCTCTGCTAATCTGTAGCCTTCTAAAATGCAAAGCACAATCCAATGTGATATGGTTTGTTTTAACACTGATTGATCCAATTTCCTTCCGGGGTAGCCAATGAAAAGTTGATTATCCACTCTAAGCTTGGAAAACCTAGAAATGTAAAAGCTTAGAGCTCTTCTCGGATCCAACCTGTGAATTCTTTCCTCTTCCTTACTAGGATGAGGTGGAGGATAGAATGCGGGTAGAACAATTTTCTGATTTAAATGAAAATCGGACACAACTTTAGGTAAAAATGAGGGTTTAACCCTTAATACCAATCTGTCCCTACAGAACACAGTATAGGGTGGCCCAGAAGACAGTGCCTCTTCTTGCAGATGTTAAAGCAACTAGGAAAGCAGTTTTCAAGGTTAGTAATCTTAATTGACAAGTGTACAAGGGTTCAAAAGGGGCACACATTAAGAATTTTAGAACCGGATTAAGATCTCAAATTGGTACTTGGAAAGGGTAAGGAGGAAACACATTGGTCAGTCCTTTTAAGAATTCTACCACTAAAGGAATTTTGCAATAGGAGCATTCTTCCAACGAATGCTTGAAAATGGAAAGCACTGCAAGATAACCTTTAATGGTCCCAACATTTAGACCTCTATGTGCTAGGGACAAGAGGAAGGACAGTACTTCCGGAATAGAACAGGATCAACATTCTTTTCTCTGCACCAGTTGCAAAACTTTCCAACGGCAACGGTATAGAGATTTTGTTGCTCGTCTTCTTGCCGAAAGCAACACCTCCATGACGTCATCTGGAAGGTCCCAATCCTTGTATCTCAGCCTTTCCAATACCAAGCGTGAAGGTTAAGCATCTTGACATCTGGCCCTCCATTTGTGAGAGAAGGTCCTCTCTCTGAGGAAGACGTAACTGGGGACAGATGGACATGTCTAGAAGGTCCTGGTACCCCGTTCTCCTGGCCCAATCCGGGGCAATTAGGATCATGTGGTTTCCGAACCGTCGCAGTCTCCTAATGACCTGAGGAATGACGGGAATCGGAGGGAATGCGTATAATAGTGGAAAGTTCCACTCCACCACGAACGCGTCCCCTAGGGCGCCTATCGGGCGAAAATCCCTTGAGCAATACCTTTCGCACTTCCGGTCGATTCTGGTCGCAAATAGGTCTACTTGAGGGATTCCCCGAAGGGCGAAGATCTCTTGAATGACTTCCTGAGCCAGTTCCTACTCGTGGGACACCGTGCTCTGCCTGCTCAGAGCGCCCGCCGTCATATTCTCCTCCCCGGCTAGATGAACTGCCGTTAAGGAGATTCCTTCTTGAATTGCCAAATACCAGAGCGGCATTGCCTCTCTGCACAGAGATAATGACGCTACACCTACTCTTTGGTTTAGATAATGCATGGCCAATGTGTTATCCGTCAGAAAGATGGTAGAAAAGCCTTCAGCTCTAGTCCAATTGCTCTGAGCTCTAAAAGGTTGATGTGTAGTTTGGACTCCGATATAGACCAATGACCGCTGATTCTCAGTTTGTTGGCATGAGTGCCCCACCCCATGAGTGAGGCGCCCGTCACTATTGTAATCTCCGGTCATGGTTGCCAAAACTGTTCTCCTTTTAGGATATTCTCTGTGCAAGTCCACCACAGAAGATCCTGCCGAACCCTGTTTGGAATCTGAAGAAAATCCATCATTTGAACTAAGAACTGGGACCATTGAGGATGAGATCCCTTCAATGGGCTCTAAAGACTCAGGCGTGCCTCTGGCACTAGGAAGATGTAGGATGCCATGAGGCCCAACAACCTTAAAAAGTCGTAGGCCTGGAGACTTTGGGCATTTTGGAATTTGGAAACCATCTGAAGAATGTCTTGAGCCCTCAACTTGGGAGGCAAGCTCTTTCCAAGGGAGGTGTCTAATACAGCCCCTACGTACTGGAGCTGTTGAGGTGTCATTTGTGACTTCTTGAAATTGAGGGAGAAGCCCAGTCTGTGGAGGAAGTGGCAGGTGACTTTCAGATGATCCAGTGCCCTGATCAACCCATTGTCCAGGTAGGGGTAGACGTGAATCCCCCCTCTCCTGAGGTGCACTGCCACTACTACCATTAACTTGGTGAAGACCCTCGGGGCAGAGGTCAATCCGAATGGGATGACTCGAAATTGATAGTGTGAGTCGCCAACTACGAACCTCGGGTATTTTCTGTGCTTGAGATGAATTGGCACATGAAAATAAGCATCCTGGAGGTCCAATGACACCAACTAATCCTGAAGTCCTGCATGGCCTCCTTTCCATCTGTAACAATGGCTAGGAATCCTTCCCTTTCATCCCCTTCTGGTATGTTCTCCGCCCTAATGCAATGCACTCCCATGGAGTGTACGAAAACTTTGCCACAGCACATGTGGAGTTGGCGGATTTTAACACCATACTCCCAGCTGAAAATACCTTGCGTGCCCAACCATCCACACGCTTGTCGTCCCCATCTGGAGGGATAGAAGGGTACGCCATTTTATTTGAAGCTGTGGCTGCCTGGACCACCAGACTCTCGGGAGTGGGGTGTTTAGACAGATAGCCGGGGTCGCTACTGGAAGGGCGGTATTTTGAAGTAAGGGATTTATTCACTGGAGGAATAGAATCCGGAGTCTCCCAATTTTTGGCCACCCTATTTTGCAAGGCTATATGGAAGGGTAGGATTGGATCTTCGGTGGGACCATGATCCAATATATCGGTCAAATCATCCTGGATGAATTAGGTTGGTGGTCTAGCCCATCCTAAATAATCGACCACTTTTGTCATTAGTTGGTGGTATGAGGGACTGGCAAAAACCTTTTCTGGGAGAGGTGTAGTAGTGAAACCTGAAAGCATTACAGCCTTTGGCGCAGAGTGCTTCGGGGTCGACAAAGGCGGCGATGAAATAGTGGTTATCGACGGAGCCGGCTTCGAGGGCGTCGAGGTGCTCTTCGAAGATTTGACCTTCGAGGTGCGTCAGGTTTCTGACTGCGTCGGTGACCTTGAGCTGTCGACTCGACTTGAGCAGTCTTGTTCGCTCGGCGTCCTGGAAGGTTCCCGATCCTTCCTTCTTCAATCACCAGGGCTTGATGGCACGCGAGTGTTGGAGCAATAACGCTCCTGACCAGCTTCCGAAGGCAGCGCGGAACGAGGCTTCCCTTTCTCAAACACCTCCATCATTTTCACCCTGAATGCTTCCCACTCTTCAGAGGAAGAATGTTTTGTGAGGCATTTCATCCTTTTTGGGGATTCGTCCGAGGACGAGGTGGAAGGGGACCTGTGGCGTCTTTTCTTGGATTTTTTTCGTCAAAGACGAAGAGCGATGGGAATCACTTCAGGACCTAGACCGATGCCTTTCGTGTCGAGGAGACTTCTCCTCACAGGAGCTCAACGCTAGAGGCTTTCCGGTCAGATTTACAACCGACCTGCAGTTTTCCCTTGCTCTCTCGCAAGGCCTTCCCAGTCATCGCCTGACACTTCGCACAGGCCTCCATGTCGTGGCCTTCCCCGAGACACCACAGACAATCTCGGGTGCGGGTCAGTGACGGACATTTTAAACCGCAAGATTTACACTTTTTGAAACCCGACCACGGGGTCGTAGTCTGAGTCGATGAATATTCGAGGCCTTCGAGGGACCATCGACTCGACCACATCGACGCACAGCGCCCTCTGCCGATTTTTTTTTCCGAAGCAGCTTAAGCTGGATTGAATACATCTAATATGAGGAATACGTAGGAGGACACAATCCACTCAAAATAATGTACTGTAAAACATTTGAACAGCATATGTGCATCCAGCTAGTGTCGGGTCCCCTTAAATTACTACTGTGCATCCATGTGGGCGTTCAGAGGAGCTGCTCATTTGAAATTTCAGTGTTTGGATGAAGGAACAAGTTACTTACCTGTAACTGTTGTTCTCCAGCATGGGTCTGGCATGGATTCACATGCTCATGAATATTCCCCGTCGTCAGGCTGGGAATCCTCGGTAAAGAAAAAACCAGTATCAGTTTCGTTTCTGATCTGTCTTTCGTAGCAATAACCAATCACTGGTCTCTGCGTCATACTGACCACAGCCAATGACTGCCCTCTACCTAAGCACCGTCTCTGGCAGCCATCTTCAGATTTGGAAGCACGTGAAGTGGCAGTATGACCAAGTGAAGAGCCGCAGAGGGGTAGGCGGGAGGGTTCGCATGTGAATCCATGCCAGACCCATGCTGGAGAACAACAGTTACAGGTAAGTAACTTGTTCCTTCTCCAGCATGGGGTCTGGCATGGATTCACATGCTCATGAATAAAGAATACATAGCAGTACACACATGCACAACCACGGGAGGAGGCAAAGGCTCAACATTAAGCATTACATCAAACCCAACATTAAGCACCTTACCTCCTCACCAGGCTCACCTCAGGCGAACAGGTTGCGCAGCACTGCTTGGCCGACCCTGGACTCTTCCCTGGAATCCCGATCGACGCAGTAGAATTTCGTGAAGGTGTGCGTCGACCTCCACGTAGCAGCCCTGCATATGTCCAGCAGGGGCACACCAGAAAGGAACGCCGTGGTGGCTGCGATCGCTCTGGTGGAATGGGCTCTCGGACGGCCAGGCAGCGGTCGGTTTGCCAACCGATGACAGTCCATGATACAGCCGGAGAGCCATCTGGAAATGGAAGCCTTCGAGAGAGCCTTCCCCTGATTGACAGGTCCAAAATTCACAAAGAGTTGTGACGTCTTCCGAAAACACTTTGTGCGGTCCACGTAGAAGTTCAGCGCTCTAGCCACATCCAGCGAGTGCAAAGTCCTCTCAGCCGGCGAGGAAGGCGACGGGAAGAACACAGGCAACACCAAGGGTTCGTTGAGATGGAAGTCCGACGGTACCTTGGGCATGAAGGAAGGGTGCGTCCTGAGCACTACCCTTGTGTCGTGAAAAGTCAAGTACTGGGCCTTGCAGGAAAGGGCCTGGATCTCTCCCACCCGTCGTGCGGAGGTGATGGCCACAAGAAACGCTGTTTTCCACGACAGAAACTTCAACGGGGCAGAGTGCAGAGGCTCGAACGGAGGTCCCATGAGCTTGGTCAGCACCACGTTGAGCTCCCACGCCGGGGCCGGAGCCTTCACCGGCGGGAACGATCTGAACAGTCCCTTCATGAACTCTTTCACCAGACGATGAGACCACAAGGACGTCCGGCCCGTGGTTCTGGTGTATCGGGAGATCGCAGCAAGATGAATCTTGATGGACGCGTGTGCCAGTCCAGCTTTGGCCAGCGTCAGCAGGTACGGCAGTACCTGGGGAGCCGTAATCCGTAGAGGGTTAATCTTCTGTGCGTGGCACCAGACAGAGAACCTCTTCCATTTGTGTCCGTAGCATTTAAGAGTCGAGGACGCCCTGGCCTTTGCAAGAACCTCTCTGCAGTCGGCCGGTATGTCGTATCCTCCAAACTCTAGCGCTGCAGGAGCCAGGCCTGCAAGTTCAGCGATTTCGGGTCGTGGTGGAGGATGGCGCCTCCTTCCCTGGAGAGTAGATCCGCGTCCACCGGCAGCTTGATTGGCGGGGACGCTGATAAGTCCAGAAGGTCCGGGAACCATATCTGCCTCGGCCACGCAGGTGCGACGAGGATCATCCTGCACCGTGACCTCTTGAGCTGGTTGACGAGCCGGATTAGCAGTGGCAAAGAAGGGAACGCGTAGAGGAACAGGCCCTCCCAGGGGAACGAGAAAGCATCACCCATGCTCCTCGCCTGGGGAAACCTGCTGGCGAACCTCTGGCACTTGGAGTTCGTCGCCGTCGCGAACAGGTCGATCTGGGGTGTGCCCCACCGTCGGAAGAGGCGATCCACTAGATCCTGCCGTAGTTCCCACTAGTGGCACGAGCGCAGCTCCCTGCTGAGTGAGTCGGCGATGGTGTTTTTTATCCCTGCCAGATGAAACGGCACCAGAAACATCCTTTGGGCGACGGCCCAATGCCACAGGTCCTGCGCCTCCTAGGACAGTGCTGGGGACCTGGTTCCGCCCCGTTTCCTGATGTAAAACATGGTGGTGGTGTTCTCGGTGAAGATCCTCACCACCTTGCCCTTGAGGGACGGAAGGAAGGACCGGAGGGCCCAGAACACTGCACGGAGCTCCAGGACGTTGATATGGAGGGACTTCTCCGTCGGGAGCCAGAGGCCTCTCGCGTGCAGATTTTCGGTGTGCGCTCCCCACCCTTCCAGGGAGGCATCTGTGGTCACTGTCTCCTGGTGGTCTGGGGTCTGGAAGTCCATGCCCGCCGTCAGATGCGCGTGGGTGCCCCACCACCGGACCGCTCGGCGGAAACTCTCGTCGAGAGTGATCCTTTCCTCGAAGCCGCCCGTCATTTGGATCCAGCGCGCGTCCAGGAACTCCTGCAACGGGCGCATCCGGAGCCTGCACATGGGAATGAGGTAGATGCAAGAAGACATCATTCCGAGGAGGGACTTGATGGACCTCACCTTGGCCGCGTCGGAAACCAACATCCGCTGTACCTTGCCCAGGATGGACCTGGTCCTTTCCTCCGACGGGGAGGCCAGAAGGGACACTGTGTCGAGCTTCTCTCCCAGAAACAGTGCGTTTTGCGCGGGTACCAGGTGGGACTTGGCGTAGTTCACGGAGAATCCCAGGTCCGTGAGAAGTTGGACGGTCCTCGCCGTGTGCTCCACGGCGAGCTCCCTCGTCTTGGCTCGGATGAGCCAGTCGTCCAGGTAGGGGTAGACGTGGATCCCCTCGCGGCGCAGTTGCGCCGCCACCGGTGCAAGACACTTGGTGAATACCCTGGGTGCCGACCGTAGCCCGAAGGGGAGGGCTTTGAACTGGTAGTGACGCCCTTGGACCACAAACCTGAGGAATTTTCGGTGCCCCTTTAGGATGGGAATATGGAAGTAGGCATCCTCCAAAACCAACGACGATAGGAAGTCTCCTTCCTCCAGCTGACCCAGGACGTGCTGGAGGGTGACCATCCGGAACTTCTGCGCCTTGATGAATTTGTTCAGACGACGCAGGTCTAGGATGGGGCGCCATCCTCCCGTCTTCTTCTTCACGAGGAAGTATCTTGAGTAAACTCCGGAGCCCCGAAGCCTCTTTGGGACTAGTTCGATGACGCCCTTCCTGAGCATCGCCTTTACCTCCAGGAGAAGCTGAGGGACGTGAAGCTCTTTCCTGGCCACGGGGGGGACGAGCGGGCTCCTTCTTTGAAACTCGAGCGTGTGTCCCCGGGCTAAGGCATCCAGCACCCAACGGTCGGTGGAGATGGACTCCCACACGCTGACGAAGCTCGCCAGCCGGCCTCCCACCGGGGTGCTTCGGTGGGGGCCCGACCCCACGGCCGGTTCAATCCTGTTTCGACGAGGCTTTGCCGCCTTGACCTCCTTGGCGACGACGGCGGGGTCCGCCGGACTTGCCTCGTCCTCTGTAGGCCTCCTGAGACGACGAGCGGGCCGCTTGACGGTAGGTGGAGAAACCGCCGCCGGAACCTTTGGAGGCACCCTTGCCTCCGCTGCTCCGAAAGGGCGTCCGTCGTTGCTGCAAAACCCCAAGGGCCCGGGCCATCTCAGTGTCCGCTTTAATGGCCTGGAGGGAATCGTCCACTGTTTTCCCAAACAGGTTGTTCCCATCGAACGGCATGTCCAGGACTCTGGTCTGTACGTCTTGACGGAAGTCCGTAGCCTTGAGCCATCCACGCCGCCTAAGGCACACGCCGTTGCCCAACTGGCGAAACCCAGTGTCGGCGATGTCCGTCGCAATAGTGATGGCGTGGTCCGACGCCACCTCGCCTTCCTGTAGGATCTCCAGGGCATCCGCCCTCTTGTCGTCCGGTAGGAAGTCCAGCATGGGAGCCAGTTTGTACCATAGCTCCCTGTCGTAGCGGGCCACGATAGCCAAGGCGTTGGCCGCTTTAATCGTCGTCGCTGCCGACGAGATGACCCTGCGTCCCATAGCGTCCAATTTCTTTCCCTCGCCGTCCGGTGGGGAAGTCGATGTGGAGGCCGCACCCCCCCTGCTTTCTTCCTGGCCGCCGCGGAGACGACGGAGTCCGGGGTAGGCTGCGCCCGAAGGCACAGGGGGGCCGCGCCCGGGACCCGGTACTTCTACTCGTACCGGTCTCTTCTAGCTGGCGTCGTGGAAGGGTTCTTGAGGAGGGCGAGGCCCTCATCCCAAATGTCGTCCAGTAGAGGCACTGCGAGGACCGTCTTCCTCTTGGCCTCGCGCCGTTGATAAAGGAATCCTTCCTTTTTCTTCTCCACAGGGCAGAGTTGGAAAAGCTCGGATGCCCTGGCGATCATGGAGTGGAACGATCCAATCTCGTCGGGAGGAGAAACCCTGGTGGGAGGTGACGATGGTAGATCCTCGTCGTACACCTCGTCGTCCGTACCCGTCGCTGCCGTGTCAGTCCCCGTATCATCCCCTCGGGTGGACGGGGAGGAGGGCTGGACGGGGCGCGACGGCTGAAAAGGAGGTGGAGGGTGAATCCTTCTTTTCTTGTGCGGGGGAGCGCCAGAAGGTCCCGGTTCAGGATCCCCCGACGGGAGAGGTTCCTCCGTCGGCAACGGTAGTCTCGTCCTTATCTCTGAACATAAGGACTGTATAGCCAACAAAATGGCCGCCGAGTTGTCTTGCGGCGCTGGCAGAGGGGAAGCCGACGGGCGATCAGGGGCCCCCTCGGTACCCTCGACGATGTCGTCGTCACCTGCGTCGGGATCCATCCCGACGGGCTGGTCTTCTTCCACGCCAAGGCCGTGGCTTAAGACCTCGATCAACTCTTCCTCTGAGGTTGAGGCCGAATCTACGACGACGCCCTGCCCCCCCTTTTTCTTCCCCGCCGGGGGTTTCACGGGGGTCCTATCGATGGGCACAAAAGAGGACTCCCTCCGAGGTGGCAGGGAGACCCTGAGCCCCGAGGTCGCCACCACTGGTGTAGCCTCCACAGGCTGAGCCAGGGCCGCCGCGACAGTATCGATAGAGGGCTTGGCCGGATGGATTAAGGCCTTCACCACCTTAGGTGCGCTCACCGCCTTATCCTTGAGGGGGGGGGGGACACTGCCTCGCTCCCCCTCCGATGGGGCCTTCGAGCTCGACCGGGGCCTCTCCAGGAGCTTCGCCGGGTGCTCGCCCTTCCTCTTACCCGACCCAGAGCGTTGGCTCGTGGCTGAAGGTGCCGGGGAGGGTGCGCCCTGCCTGGCGCCCGTAGAGCCCGACCGTTCGGCGCTCCCGGTGCCAGCGGACTCGCGGTGCTTGGCCTTGTGTTGGACCCCCGTCGCCGGGGCGTCCTCAAAGGTCTTAGAAGACCGCTCGGATTTCTTCCTCTTCTTCTCGCCTGACGGGCTCTTCCCTTCCAGCCAGTTGGCGAGACGTTGATGGCGGTCCGTCATGGTCCGCTCCGACATGTTCCCGCAAAACGCACAGTCCTTCTCCACGTGCGTCTTGTCCTCATGTAAGCAGTAGAGACAAAAGGAGTGTTCGTCCTCCTTAAAGACGTTCTGCAGCTGGCATCCAGGGCAGATCCTGAACAGCTTTCCGGGCGTCGAGCTTCCCTTCTCCTGGGCCATGTCCGGGCCTGAGAAACTTCTGGAATCCTCCAAAAGCGTAGCTCGCCGAAATCTTTACCCTTGAGGGGCGCAGACGAATCCGACACGGGTCCCCGTTGATCGGATGGAGAGTCGGTGGAGCTTGAGGCTCTTTTGACCGAAAAAACGAAGTTTTTGAGAAAAAACGTGAAAAAATAGCACTAACGCTCGAGAGCAATAGCACGAGGATCCCAACACATGAACGTGCGGTAAAAATCTGAAGATGGCTGCCAGAGGCGGTGCTTAGGTAGAGGGCAGTCATTGGCTGTGGTCAGTATGACGCAGAGACAAGTGATTGGATATTGCTACGAAAGACAGATCAGAAACGAAACTGATACTGGTTTTTTCTTTACCGAGAATTCCCAGCCTGACGACGGGGAATATTCATGAGCATGTGAATCCATGCCAGACCCCATGCTGGAGAACTCGGCATTAGCTGTTGAGTGACTTCTTTTCAAAATTAATTTCCTTGTCTGAATCCCCAGTGTAACATTCATCTCCTTCTCCCAAACTGCCATGCAGTAATTTCTCTGTTCAGACCTTGCCGTGCAATTTATCATTTTATACACCAGATAGGCGGGCATTTCTCATCATTCATGTTGCTAATCCTTTTCATAATCTTTGGTAACCGCAGGCCCCTTACTCCCAACCTGTTTCCCTAAGTCTTATCTAGTTCATAGTTCCTCAAAAGTCTTTAAAAAGGTGGAATCACATAACCAATCAACGATCCAGATTACTTATTTAAAACAGCAGGGACAAATTAAGGGGTTGAGTCATAACAGCAGCCTTGACTTTCTCGAGAAAAGTACCAATAAATCCCCAGTGACTTTTTCAATTCAAGTAAGGTTTTTCACCAACAGCTTATTACAAAATTCAAAATATGCTACTCCTCTTCCCCCTTTAAAAAATTGGGTTACTAATCTGATTAATCAGGTACAGCAGGAATGGTAAGGTCAACTTCTGTTCAACCACCACTTACAGTGATGACTCAGACTTGTCACATAGAAAACACTATTGATGTGGTTGCATTAGAGCAGGGGTCTGCACTCTAAGAATCTCTGTACCCTTTGGACTACAACTCCCATGTTCCCTCACCATTCTGGCTAGGAATGAGGGAAGCTGTAGTGCAAATGATTTGGAGCGTCAAAGGTTGCAACTCCACACATTACAGTAACACCTTCATGAACTACAGTAGTCTGAGGTCAGGAAAGCAAATGCCCCCAATTCTCTCTGTTCATCCACAATCTTTTTAATGAAATCCCATCTCTCTCCCCTGCCAAGAGACATTTTTACCAGGATTTCATCCATTTTTTTAAAAGAAAAGGCAGCAGTGACCACAATGGACAACATAGACAAACATGTACAATTACAGCTACCACCAACATTTTTATAACCCCCCCCCTCCTACCCAGACAACTCAACTTTGTTGTGGTCCACCCATCCACAAACTTCTTCACCTCGTCAGGCAATCTTTCATCACCTCAGCCATGGAGACTGCAAGAGTTTTCCCAAATCCAAACTTTTAATCGGTCCCTAGTCGAGTCTAAGATGTACTCTGGGAATTAACCTTCCACAAAATAGTGTGAAAACCTCTTTCTAACCCATTTAAAGCCAGAGATCGAACGGCTGATGGAACGAGGCACCAAGGCCTACCTGTTGAAGAGAAGGCAAACGGGCCAGGTGGTGAAGGAGTTGACAAAAAGGAACATCTGCTACAAGCAGACCTTCCCATTTGGCCTCCTGTTTAGCTGGGAGGGGGTGCAACGTAGGATACCATGAATCCAGGAAGGCTGTACCTTGCTGGATATAGAGTTGGATGAAGGCCAAGCAGAAAACGTCCCTCGCACACAATCCCAGAGGAGAAGCAGGCCTGGGGAATGGGCCACAGTGGAGGGGCGAGAAGAAAGAGCCCCACCCCATGCCCACATGGGGGAGGCGGATAACTTGCGCAAGAGCCCACAGCAACAGTATTGATACAGTGTGTGCGGGTGATATGATGAGTGTGGAAGACTGGAATGGTGGCAAATAGAAGGAAAAGAATGTAAAGGAGGTACAACCAGAGAGTACAAGCTTATCACATCTTGTGAATCCATGAGGGCAGGAAGGCTCGAGGGATGGGTTGAGGAGGGGTGGGGGGGCAGAGGGACAAATGCGGGAGGGGTAGAGGATGGCGGTACAAGGGTGGGAGGCGGCAGGACTTCAGGGAACATCCTAGCTATTAGACTTGAGTTTCAAGCAGAAGGGGAACCCCACAAGGAAAGTAGGGTTGGACCCACCTGATATCAAACATTCAAATGGTTGACACAAAATGTTAGATGGTAGTATTCCCCCTGGAAAAAGAAACACTTGAGTTCTTCATTAAGGCACACAATCCCGACACACTTGCCCTATAGGTAACACACTTGTTACGTCACAACCAGGGTGAAATAAGACTTAGACACTTCCCACAAACATTCCACGCATCAGCAATCACTGACCATGGGGGTTATGTTGACCTTCAGGGAGGGGGAACACTATTCGGATTGAAGAAACGAGAGCTTACAAAGCAGGAAGATATGTACTAGTGCAAAGTCATATTCGGAGACGTAAATG
Source organism: Ambystoma mexicanum (assembly GCF_040938575.1). Lineage (NCBI taxonomy): Eukaryota > Metazoa > Chordata > Amphibia > Caudata > Ambystomatidae > Ambystoma > Ambystoma mexicanum. Next base: position 166,580,657 of record NC_090929.1, read on the forward strand.
CATGGTAGTGTCAGTCTATGCGCCAAACATGGGACAAGAAGCCTTCTTAAAGGATTTCCTTAGGATACTAGAAGGTTTCGCAGAGGGGGATATAATAGTTACGGGATATTTTAACTTAGCATGGTCCCGTGAGCTAGACAGACGTACGGGAAGGTCACAGGGAGGAGGGGAGGAAACTAAATCTCTGCAGGGTACATTTAAGGATATTGGCCTCAAAGATGTCTGGCGTGAACTGGAGGAGGCGAGGGCAAGGATTCACATTCTTCTTGTGTGTCCACAATTCCCAATCTCGTATAGATTATATCTGCGTCTCAACATTTTTGTTTGGTAGAAAAGAGCGGATCAAGGTTGGTCCAGCGACATTAGCAGACGACGTGTCAGTGGCCATGGTACTCCATCTCCTGGGACCCCCCACAACCGATGTGGAGATGGAGAGGTCCGCTGGAACTATTTAGGGATCCAGTTCTCAGGGTCGAAATAGAAGATAAGTAAAACACATTTTTCAAGGAGAACGGCAATGTCCACAGGAGAGGGGGTGAGGTGGAATGCGTTCAAGGCGATAAGGGGTGAATTGATTTCATTCAATGTGATAAGAATAAAGCAGCCGAAAGCCTTGGAAGAGCAATTAAGTAATAAAGGTGGAGGGTCTGAGAAAGAGGATGCTAAAAGTCCCGACTAGAAAGGCCTATTGGGAATACAGGGAGGCCACAGGGCAGTTGCAATTGCTTCCGACCAAACGAGCTGAGAAAGCATTGCTCCACGCGAGACAGAGCTACTATGTAAGCACCAACCAGCTATTGCCAAGGATACTGAGGGAACAGGTGGTTGTCAAAATAATATGTGCCATAGATACTGCCCAGGGGGATGGAGGTGGTGGGGAGGGTCACAAGAGCGGAAGTAATATGGGGGAAGTTCATACAGTTCTACAGATTTATGTGCATTGCAAAATCCCCTAGGACCCCTGCAGTAGAAATACCTGGATAAGGTGTCCATCCCAGAGGTGAGGGCTGCTGCCACTGTTAAGGACCTTGGGTGCGAGATCACATAGGAAGCGGTACGCAGGGTGATTAAAGCACTCCCAGAAAATAAATCCCAGGCCCAGATGGTTCTGTAGCAAGATTTTAGCAGGCCTTTAGCAGAGTTAACTCCACACCTTAATAGCCTATTCAATCACTTTTGCGCAATGGGACAGATATTGCAGACGATGGAAGGGGATATTGTGGTACTCCTGCCAAAGCCCAACAAAGACCCTGCAAAGTATGGATCCTATCGTCCCATAGCCTTAATAAAAATGGATGCAAAGATCTATACAGAAGTATTAGCAAATAGATTGGAACCATGGCTATCTACATAACTCTACTATGACCAGTCAGGTTTTAATTCGGGCCATCAAACCTTTGATAACAGCAAAAAAGTAGCCCATCGTTTGGAGAGGTATAGAAGGGAAACATCCTGGCCGTTCTCCTCTCACTTGATGCTGAGAAGATGTTCAACCAAGTGGAATGGTATTTTCTTTTTAATACCATGGATACGATGGGCATGGGTGAAAACATCATGATGGTCAAGGCAAACTACCGGGATCCCTCGGCTAGGCTGCTGACCAACAGCTTGCTCTCAGATAGGATAGAGCTTTGCAGAGGGACAAAGCAAGGTTGATGCCCCCCACCCCCCTATCACTGTTGCTTTATGCTATTTACCTAGAACCTCTCCTACAAGCAATAAGGTAGTCGGGGGAAATCCAAGGAGTGTCCTTTGGGGGAACGCAACACAAGGTAGCGACATTCGCAGGTGATATCTTGCGCTCATGAACACAGCCGACAAAGTCATTGCGAGGAATCCTGGAGCAACTCGAGGAGTTTGGCAAGGTGGTGGGGCTGAAAATTGATAGAGAGAAATCAGAAATGTTGAATCCGTCTGTCCCAGGAGCCGAGAAGGCTGAGCTCCAGGGCAAGTCAATGAAATCTATGAAAGTCTATGAAATCCAAGAAGAATCAAGTATTTGGAGTGACAATTTCTCCTACAGTAGGGAGATTATATAAAGCCTAGTTTCCCATCCTCCTGGCCTAGATTAAAAAATACGACCAGAGATGCAATTCCCCCAGAGATGGAATCCCCCAACAGCATCTTGGATGGGACGGATAGCCACCCTTAAGATGGTCAACCTCCCCAGATTGCTACACATATTTCAGGCTCTTGCGATTGAGGTCCCTATAACTTTCTTTACAGAATTACAAAAGATGACTGGAACTTTCGTGGCTAACGACAAAGCAATGCATGCAAAATTCTCCTGTGCGCATGGGCTTTTCGAACTTCCAGACATTTAATGAGGCTTTTGCAGATCCGTATTATAAGGGAGTGGTTTAGGGATGACAAAGCGAAACTATGATTGGGCATGGGCAGAGCAGTGTTAAGACATTCTCTGCAAGAGGTACTATGGCTTTCGAAGGGGGATAGACCCTCCCACATTTACCTTAGTAAAATAACCAAGTTGGTGGGTGATACGTGGGACAAACTGTCTAGAAGGTACGGCATTACGTCTTTCCCCTACCCTTTCACGCCGTTATTCAATAATCCTCAATTCACACTGTGGATGGAACAGGGAGATTTTCACAGGTGTCCATTGGGAGATTGTCTTAAAACTGAGAGATATGTTGAATGGACTCGAAGTGAAGTCCTTCATAGAGTGCAAGGAAGGGTTTGGCCTGGGGGAAAGGGAGAGGATGCAGTATTTTCAATTAAGACATTGGGTTTCTAATACAGAGATTATAGAGGCAGCTACCCAACCACTAACCCCTTTTGAGAAGTACTTATCCACGCATGACGGCGCAAGGGGCTTAATCTCAGGGCTACACAGGATCTTAGTAGGTCTTGGGCCGAATTGGATGTACATGAGAAACTGGAGAGGGCATTGGGAAAGGAAATTGAGGGATCAATGACAACAAATGCCCAATAAGGAACAAGTTACTTACCTGTAACTGTTGTTCTCCAGCATGGGTCTGGCATGGATTCACATGCTCATGAATATTCCCCGTCGTCAGGCTGGGAATCCTCGGTAAAGAAAAAACCAGTATCAGTTTCGTTTCTGATCTGTCTTTCGTAGTAATAACCAATCACTGGTCTCTGCGTCATACTGACCACAGCCAATGACTGCCCTCTACCTAAGCACCGCCTCTGGCAGCCATCTTCAGATTTGGAAGCACGTGAAGTGGCAGTATGACCAAGTGAAGAGCCGCAGAGGGGTAGGTGGGAGGGTTCGCATGTGAATCCATGCCAGACCCATGCTGGAGAACAACAGTTACAGGTAAGTAACTTGTTCCTTCTCCAGCATGGGGTCTGGCATGGATTCACATGCTCATGAATAAAGAATACATAGCAGTACACACCTGCACAACCACGGGAGGTGGCAAAGGCTCAACATTAAGCATCACATCAACTCAACATTAAGCATCTTACCTCCTCACCAGGCTCACCTCAGGCGAACAGGTTGCGCAGCACTGCTTGGCCGACCCTGGACTCCTCCCTGGAATCCCGGTCGACGCAGTAGAATTTCGTGAAGGTGTGCGTCGACCTCCACGTAGCAGCCCTGCATATGTCCAGCAGGGGCACACCAGATAGGAACGCCGTGGTAGCTGCGATCGCTCTGGTGGAATGGGCTCTCGGACGGCCAGGCAGCGGTCGGTTTGCCAACCGGTGACAGTACATGATACAGCCGGAGAGCCATCTGGAGATGGAAGCCTTCGAGAGAGCCTTCCCCTGATTGACAGGTCCAAAGTTCACAAAGAGTTGTGACGTCTTCCGAAAACCTTTCGTGCGGTCCACGTAGAACTTCAGCGCTCTAGCTACATCCAGCGAGTGCAAAGTCCTCTCAGCCGGCGACGAAGGCGACGGGAAGAACACAGGTAACACCAAGGGTTCGTTGAGATGAAAGTCCGACGGTACCTTGGGCATGAAGGATGGGTGCGTCCTGAGCACTACCCTCGTGTCGTGGAAAGTCAAGTACGGGGCCTTGCAGGAAAGGGCCTGGATCTCTCCCACTCGTCGTGCGGAGGTGATGGCCACGAGAAAAGCTGTTTTCCACGATAGAAACTTCAACGGGGCCGAGTGCAGAGGCTCGAACGGAGGTCCCATGAGTTTGGTCAGCACCACGTTGAGCTCCCACGCCGGGGCCGGAGCCTTCACCGGCGGGAACGATCTGAACAGTCCCTTCATGAACTCTTTCACCAGACGATGAGACCACAAGGACGTCCGGCCCGTGGTTCTGGTGTATCGGGAGATCGCAGCAAGATGAATCTTGATGGACGCGTGTGCCAGACCAGCTTTGGCCAGCGTCAGCAGGTACGGCAGCACTTGGGGAGCCGTAATCCGTAGAGGGTTAATCTTCTGTGCGTGGCACCAGACAGAGAACCTCTTCCATTTGTGTCCGTAGCATTTAAGAGTCGAGGACGCCCTGGCCTTTGCAAGAACCTCTCTGCAATCGGCCGGTATGTCGTATCCTCCAAACTCTAGCGCTGCAGGAGCCAGGCCTGCAAGTTCAGCGACTTCGGGTCGTGGTGGAGGATGGCGCCTCCTTCCCTGGAGAGTAGATCCGCGTCCGCCGGCAGCTTGATTGGCGGGGACGCCGACAAGTCCAGAAGGTCCGGGAACCATATCTGCCTCGGCCACGCAGGTGCGACGAGGATCATCCTGCACCGTGACCTCTTGAGCTGGTTGACGAGCCGGATCAGCAGAGGCAAGGGAGGGAACGCGTAGAGGAACAGGCCCTCCCAGGGGAACGAGAAAGCATCGCCCATGCTCCTCGTCTGGGGAAACCTGCTGGCGAACCTCCGGCACTTGGTGTTCGTCGCCGTCGCGAACAGGTCGATCTGGGGTGTGCCCCACCGTCGGAAGAGGCGATCCACCAGATCCTGCCATAGTTCCCACTCGTGGCACGAGCGCAGCTCCCTGCTGAGTGAGTCGGCGATGGTGTTTTTTTTTTCCCTGCCAGATGAAACGGCACCAGAAGAATCCCTTGGGCGACGGCCCAATGCCACAGGTCCTGCGCCTCCTTGGACAGCGCTGGGGACCTGGTTCCGCCCTGTTTCCTGATGTAAAACATGGTGGTGGTGTTGTCGGTGAAGATCCTCACCACCTTGCCCTTGAGGGACGGAAGGAAGGACCTGAGGGCCCAAAACACTGCACGGAGCTCCAGGACGTTGATATGCAGGGACTTCTCCGTCGGGAGCCAGAGTCCCCTTGCGTGCAGATTTTCGGTGTGCGCTCCCCACCCTTCTAGGGAGGCATCCGTGGTCACAGTCACCTGGTGGGCTGGGGTCTGGAAGTCCATGCCCGCCGTCAGATGCGCGCGGGTGCCCCACCACCGTATCGCTCGTCGGAAACTCTCGTCGAGCTTGATCCTTTCCTCGAAGCTGCCCGTCGTCTGGATCCAGCGCGCATCCAGGAACTCTTGCAACGGGCGCATCCGGAGCCTGCACATGGGAATGAGGTAGATGCAGGAAGACATCATCCCGAGGAGGGACTTGATGGACCTCACCTTGGCCGCGTCGGCCACCAACATCCGTTGCACCTTGCCCAAGATGGTCCTGGTCCTCTCCTCCGACGGGGAGGCCAGAAGGGACACTGTCGAGCCTCGCTCCCAGAAACAGTGCGACTTGCGCGGGCACCAGGTGGGATTTGGCGTAGTTCACGGAGAATCCCAGGTCCGTGAGGAGTTGGACGGTCCTTGCCGTGTGAACCACGGCGAGCTCCCTCGTCTTGGCGCGGATGAGCCAGTCGTCCAGGTAGGGGTAGACGTGAATCCCCTCGCGGCGCAGCTGCGCCGCCACTGGTGCGAGGCACTTGGTGAAAACCCTGGGTGCCGACCGTAGTCCGAAGGGAAGGGCTTTGAACTGGTAAAGACGCCCTTGGACCACGAATCTGAGGAATTTTCGGTGCCCCTTCAGGATGGGAATGTGGAAGTAGGCATCCTCCAAATCCAACGACGATAGGAAGTCTCCTTCCTCCAGCTGACCCAGGACGTGCTGGAGGGTGACCATCCGGAACTTCTGCGCCTTGATGAACTTGTTCAGGCGTCGCAGGTCCAGGATGGGGCGCCATCCTCCCGTCTTCTTCTTCACGAGGAAGTAACGCGAGTAGACTCCGGAGCCCCGAAGCCTCTTTGGGACGAGTTCGATGGCGCCCTTTCTGAGCATCGCCTTTACCTCCAGGAGAAGTTGAGGGACGTGAAGTTCTTTCCTGGCCACGGGGGGGACGCGCGGGCACCTTCTTTGAAACTCGAGCGCGTGGCCCCGGGCCAGGGCGTCCAGCACCCAACGGTCGGTGGAGATGGACTCCCACACGCTGACGAAGCCCGCCAGCCGGCCTCCCACCGGGGTGCTTCGGTGGGGGCCCGACCCCACGGCCGGTTCAATCCTGCTTGGACGCGGCCTTGCCGCCTTGGCCTCCTTGGCGACGACGGCGGGGTCCGCCAGACTTGCCTCGTCCTCTGTAGGCCTCTTGCGACGACGAGCGGGCCGCTTGACGGTAGGAAGCGAAACCGCCGCCGGAACCTTTGGAGGCGCCCTTGCCTCCGCCGCTCCGAAAGGGCGTCCGCCGTTGCTGCAGTACTCCAAGGGCCCGGGCCGTCTCAGTATCCGCCTTGATGGCCTGAAGGGAATCGTCCACTGTCTTCCCAAACAGGTTGTTCCCGTCGAAGGGCATGTCCAGGACCCTGGTCTGGACGTCCTGCCGAAAGTCCGTCGCCTTGAGCCATCCGCGACGTCGAAGGCAAACGCCGTTGCCCATCTGGCGGAACCCAGTGTCGGCGATGTCCGTCGCCACGGTGATGGCGTGGTCCGAGGCCACCTCACCTTCCTGCAGGATCTCAAGGGCCTCCGCCCTCTTGTCGTCCGGCAGAAAATCCAGCAGGGGAGCTATCTTGTACCAGAGTTCCCTGTCGTAGCGGGCCACGATAGCCAAGGCGTTGGCCGCTTTAATCGTCGTCGCCGCCGACGAGATGACTCTGCGTCCCATGGCATCCAATTTCTTTCCCTCGCCGTCCGGCGGGGAAGTCGACGTGGAGGCCGCACCCCCCCCCCGCTTTCTTCCTGGCTGCCGCGGAGACGACGGAGTCCGGGGTAGGCTGGGCCCGGAGGCATAGGGGGGCCGAGTCCGGGACCCGGTACTTTTTCTCGTACCGGTCTCTTTTCGCTGGCGTCGTGGAAGGGTTCTTGAGGAGGGAAAGGCCCTCATCCCAAATGTCGTCTAACAGAGGCACTGCGAGGACCGTCTTCCTCTTGGCCTCGCGCCGTTGGTAAAGGAAGCCTTCCTTTTTCTTCTCCTCAGGGCAGAGTTGGAAAAGCTCGGATGCCCTGGCGATCATTGAGTGGAACGATCCAATCTCGTCGGGCGGAGAAGCCCTGGTGGGAGGCGACGACGGAAAATCCTCGTCGTATGCCTCGTCGTCCGTACCCGTCGCTGCCGTGTCAGTCCCCGTATCATCCCCTCGGGTGGACGGGGAGGAGGGCTGGACGGGGCGCGACGGTTGAAAAGGAGGCGGTGGATGGATCCTTCTTTTCTTGGTAGGGGGAACACCAGAAGGTCCCGGTTCTGGATCCCCCGACGGGAGAGGTTCCTCCGTCGGTAACGGCAGTCTCGTCCTTATCTCGGAGCATAAGGACTGTATAGCCAACAAAATGGCCGCTGAGTTGTCTTGCGGCGCTGGCAGAGGGGAATCCGACGGGCGAGCAGGGGCCCCGTCGGTATCCTCGACGATGTCGTCGTCGTCACCTGCGTCGGGGCCCATTCCGACGGGCTGGTCTTGTTCCACGCCTAGGCCGTGGCTTAAGACCTCGATCCGTTCCTCTTCTGAGGTTGAGGCCGAATCGACGACGACGCCCTGCCCCCCCTTCTTCCCCACGGAGGGTTTCACGGGGGTCCTATCGATGGGCACGAAAGAAGACTCCCTCCGAGGAGGCAGGGAGATTCTGGGCCCCGAGGCCGCCACCACTGGTGCAGCCTCCACAGGCTGGGCCAGGGCCGCCGCGACCGTTTCGATAGAGGGCTTGGTCGAATGGATCAAGGCCTTCACCACCTTAGGTGCGCTCACCGCCTTATCCTTGAGGGAGGGGGCACTGCCACGCTCCTCCTCTGCCTTAGAGCTCGACCGGGGTCTCTCCAGGAGCTTCGCCGGGTGCTCGGCCTTCCTCTTACCCGACCCAGAGCGTTGGCTCGTGGTTGATGGTGCCGGGGAGGGTGCGCCCTGCCTGGCGCCCGTAGAGCCCGACCGTTCGGCGCTCCCGGTGCCAGCGGACTCGCGGTGCTTGGCCTTATGTTGGGCCCCCGTCGCCGGGGCGCCCTCAAAGGTCTTAGAAGACCGCTCAGATTTCTTCTTCTTCTCGCCAGACGGGCTCTTACCCTCCAGCCAGCTGGCGAGACGTTGATGGCGGTCCTTCATGGTCCGTTCCGACATGTTGCCGCAAAACGCACAGTCCTTCTCCACGTGCGTCTTGTCCCCATGAAGGCAGTAAAGGCAGAAAGAGTGTTCGTCCTCCTTGAAGACGTTCTGCAGCTGGCATCCAGGGCAGGCCCTGAACAGCTTTCCGGGCGTCGAGCTTCCCTTCTCCTGGGCCATCTCCGAGACCGGGCCTGAGAAGCTTCTGGAGTCCTCCGAAGTGTAGCTCGACGAAATCTTCACCCTTGAGGGGCACAGATGAATCCGACACGGGTCCCCGTTGATCGGATGTAGGATCAGTGGAGCTTGAGGCTCTTTTGACCGAAAGAATCGAAGTTTTTGTGAAAAAGCGCGAAAAATTAGCACTAACGCTCGAGAGCAATAGCACGAGGATCCCAACACATGAACGTGCGGTAAAAATCTGAAGATGGCTGCCAGAGGCGGTGCTTAGGTAGAGGGCAGTCATTGGCTGTGGTCAGTATGACGCAGAGACCAGTGATTGGTTATTACTACGAAAGACAGATCAGAAACGAAACTGATACTGGTTTTTTCTTTACCGAGGATTCCCAGCCTGACGACGGGGAATATTCATGAGCATGTGAATCCATGCCAGACCCCATGCTGGAGAAAAAAAATAAGTTCGCGAAATCAATACAGCTAGAAGAAATGTGGTATAAAGTGATGTTTTGATGCCACTACAACGCGCCTAGTAACCCATTGGCTACCACTGTATTTCTGTGCCCTATCAGAGAGCGCCGGCAGGCGAAGCCGGCACTTCCCCAAGGCACTCACTAAGGCGCCTGACCTGAGCCTGCTCGTTTATCCTTCACTGCCGAGCTGGAGCTCGTGCCACTTTCGGGCGCTGCAGAAGAGCAGTCTCCACTTCACAATCTCCAGGCCTCTCCGATGCAAGGTAAGCCAGAGATATATTATGGCGACCTCTGGCATGCCTGGATCCCTTTGTCTTCGTGTACGTCGAGCCCGCAGCTCCGCTCCATAACTTAAACTCAATATTTGCTGTGTGCCTAACCACCCAATTATGATGCAAGAATATAGATACTCGCCGAATTTCTGAACCCACCACAAGATTTTACACTTCCAAGATGGCCACCGCCATATCTCCAAATTTGCCTGGCCCCCAGGCCTCCTGATGTCGCCTAGTAACCCATTGGCTACCACTATATTTCTGTGCCCCATCAGAGAGCGCCGGCAGTCCCCTAGGCACTCACTAAGGCGCCTGACCTGAGCCTGACCAGAAACGACAGGGGCCAGGAACTCTGCCCTTCCACGCCAAGTTGACCTCGCTCCACAACCCTCCTGTCTGAACATTATTTGCTCAGTAAGCACCCCTTTGCAACATCACTACTGACGCTGACTTGCACCTGGATTACTCCAATGCTCGAAACTGTGCGCCCGATTGCAACCGATTCTCTCCCACAACCACCTCTATTTACAACTGCGTATGCCTTTAACATTTGTCCATCTATAGCATTGGCGCCATTCACCCACTGAGTCCCATCACTGTACCTGCTTCGCTCCAGTTTATAACCCTCCTCCCACTTCACAATGTAGCTTAGGCTTGTCCGCTATATCGCATAACACCTCATTGAAAGAAGCTCCCTTAAAAATTCTTACGGTAATCACCTTCGGCGGAGAACAATGGTATCGTAAAAACGCCTAGGAAGATTACTCTGAGCGACTTTGTGTGCGTATTTAAATTCATACTGCTAAACTGCTTTATTATATATCTTTATATGTGCTCTGTGCCACTACACACTACTACTTTTATCAATTTGCAACCTACGCCTATGGCGCATTTACATTAATATGGTAGATAACATGTCTTAATTGAAATGTCTGCATTTGCTTTAATTTATGCACGGTCTTAGTCACTGCCACCTGTGTGTCTACATCCTAGCCTGGTGATACTCCTAACCACCCACCACAGCTGCTGTGTCGGCTTAGCACGGACTTTGGTCGCCTGCACCTGTTTGCACCAACAGTAATTGAGATGCCATTACCCAGTTGTGCCCAACTGTTTTTTAGTCACATGATTCACATACAAAATGCTATTGCTGAGCACGATTTACATTGACCGTATATGTATGCGAGTGCCCAATATTGCCAGCCAGTCACATTTTATCACAGTTCTTTGGTAGTATGAATATTAAGGATACTTCAAGTGTACTTTACCTGTGATTTAGAGATTCTCTTATGGAACCCTAACTAACCTATGGTACTCTTAACAAATGCTATGCTATGCAATTGCCATGCCTACGCCCTGCTTAGCTTGACCCCCCAATGTTTTAACCTACCTAGTATCGCTGATCGCTTCTGAGCTACTCACACAGTACCAGTTTAGAAAGTTTACCATCCTCCTTTATCCAACTGTTATTAGGCCTATAATGTCCTCTATGAGCCTACCCACTCAAGAGAGGACTACTAAAAGCCCCAACTGCATTACCAGACTGGACATGACCACCCCAGGAAAGACACCCTATCCTAACCCCACTACAACCAATATTTCTTGCGACCTCATACAAAGGAACTCCAAACTACGTGCAAGACTACCTAAAATCTACGAAACGCTAGCCAGGCACCTCAATGTCTTTAGCAGAAGTCCTCAGAAGGACACTACAAATCTAAACCGCTCCTCACCGAACCCTACTAATCACAACCACAAAATAGATAATGAGCATAAATCACAAACTAAGCTAGCCAAACAAAATAGATGTGTCACCGCAACGTTACCCACATCCAGACCTACATTCACCAGAGCACTTATTAATGCCAGGTCATTAATAGCCCATGCTACAGAAATTGCCGACATTATTCAGTCAGGCAATTTTGATTTCCTAGCCATTACCGAAACCTAGCTACACCAAGCGGCTGGCCCAGCCTTGATGCTTGCTGTACCGACCAAATACACAATATTGAGAGAAGACAGAACTAACTCCCACGGAGGAGGCCTAGTTATCGCCAAAACGAATTTATCAATTTGAACAGAAACACCTATGCACACAAAATCCTGTGAGTCCCTAACTGTCAAGCTCCTAACAGGTAACTCACAATCAATCAATTTACACCTCATCTATAGACCACCAGGACACATTGGGACCTTCGAGGAGGACATCTCCACTATCCTCTCAGATAATCTGAAAAACTCCTCACAAGCCCTTTTATTAGGAGATTTGAACTTGGGTTTTAACGATCAAAAAGATGTAGAAGCCTCAAATATTGCCAATGTCCTTTCAGAGCTTGGCTTCACCCAAAGAGTGACACAGCCGACCCATGAGAAAGGCTGTACACTTGACTGGGTGGCTGACCACAACTGTAACACAATCATCACCACCGTCTGCCCACAAGCCTGGACAGACCATGCCCTTATATCCTTTTCTGCAGATGTAAAATCATCCAACCTCAAAATAATACTCTAGTACCCCCTACGCTAACAAGGAACAAAAACCAACGCCTTGGACAGTATCGCCCCATTGAAATTGAGAAACAGCAAACCTAGGGCACACCTAAATGCCTGGTTTACCCCATATCTAAAAACACTAAGGAAAGAAAAACGCAGTGTGAATCCTCTTGGAGACTACTTCCACCAGAAACGAATAAAGCCTCCCTCATTAATATCTCTACAAAATACAAAACAGAAATAAAGCGAGCCAAAAAAGAATGCTTGGACAACAGAATAATGCAAGCCAAATCAGGAACTAAAGAGCTCTTCACAATCCTGAAGGAACTAGAATCCCAGTTCCAGATAACTGACAAAAATAAAACATGGTGCTCTAACATTCAGAAGGCCATAAGTGATAAAATTGCCACACTCCAAGTCAAAATTGACAAGAAAAAATGAAACATACCTACGACAACCACCCAAACCAACAACTCACCTACCAATGCCAAACCAGAACATAACTTTAACTTCACTAAAGTCTCCATACTGGAGGTCGAAAAAATAATCCCATCTCTGAAACCATTGAATTGTCGAGGCGACAACTGCCCAGCCCAAACAATAAAAGACACTGCCAGAGACCTATCCCCATTCTTCAGCAAACTCACCAACTCTTCATTCTCCTCAGGCACTATACCAAGCAATCTCAAGGAATCTTGGGTCCTGCCGCTCCTTAAGGAGCAAACACTAGACCCGGCGATACCAACAAATTACAGGCCCATCAATACGGTGCACTTTCTACTAAAGATCTTAGATAGAGTGGCCTACTTACAGATCCAAACATTTCTGGAGCTGCACCACCTCCTAGGCACTAGGCAATCTGGCTGCAGACCACAACACGGTACTGAAACAGCACTTATCGATCTCGAAGCCCAGGTCGACGAGTTGAGAGACCAAGGACAAACTGCCCTATTCCTCCTCTTGGATCTCTCAGCAGCATTCGACCTGGTGGATCACAAAGTGCTCTGCAACCATCTAAAATCAGCAGCTCACTTCTTGCCACAAGCCATAGCATGGATCAAATCATTCACGAGTGAGAACAATGAGTGTCTTCTCAAATTCACCAGCTGCTGACCCTGTGCCCATCACATGTGGTGTGCCCCAGGGATCATGAGTCTCCCCCACCATGTGTAACATTTTTACTAAGCCCCTGTTTGATGATTTAGGCCATCTGGGCGTCACCTACACTAACTATGCAGATGACACCCAGATTCTCATCCCACTTTCTGGGGATTACAAACAGAATTTGGCCTTGGTAAATAAGATATACCTCATCATCCAGGCATGGTTGGCCGGTCATGGTCTATGCCTGAATGATGACAAAATGGAACTCGACAAAAAGAAGAATCAAAACCTAATCTGATCCTAGGTGTGCTCACTCCTAGCTCTCCAACTTGGAGTTGCTTGAATATTAAATCTATGTTGTGATATTCACACCATTACTTTGAAAATAAATTCACAGCATGCTTAAAATCATGAAGAATTTATTATCTTCTTTTGTATTTGTGAGGCTTAAGCTTTCCTCATTTATATAGTGCCAATAGCGTGTTTTGCCAATGCATTTCGGACTGTCGTCCGTCTTCAGGGCATTAGAGCACTGTATTTTTAATATTTTCACCAAACAGAGATATGGACAAAATGGAACTCATCATACTGGGGATTACACACAACATCAAGAAACTTAGCCAAGACTACACAACCTTTGTCATAGATGGCCATATAATCAAAGTTGACCAAGGAGGTAAAAACATCAGGTTTTTACCTTGACGCTAGCCTAACTTTAGCAAAACAAGTGAACGTGATGGCCTCATCGACAGCCTACACTTGTAAGCTAATCCGGTCAGCTAAACCCTACCTCTCTACAACTAGTTGCACCACGTTGGCAAATTGGATTATTGCAACGCTCTCTATCTAGGTGCAAATAAATACATTACGCAGAAAATACAGATACTGCAAAATAACGCCCTTAGAGCGGCACTAGGAATCTCCAAAAGAGAACATATCTCAACAATCAGCAGAAAATCTAATTGGCTATCCACGACCAACAAAATTAAACTGAAAACTGCATCCCTACCATTCAAATCTCTTAATAACCTAGCATACAGCTACCTCTCAGAGGTTCAAAAGAATCACCACATCCATACCCACAAGAACTGCCTATACGAACTGCCTCACAGTTCCCCCATTCAAAATGACTACAACTGGAGGGAACAGTTTCCCTGTCAAAGCTGCTCAACTGTGGAACTCCCTCCCGCCTACCTTAAGACTTGACCAAACATACCCAAACTACAGATTAAACTGCATCAAATGGCTCAAAGGAAACAAGCCATAGGTTAGCCTTACCAACCAACTGACCAGTAGCCTAGCCGACCGCTCCACTGTATCTATCTGCTATGTAAATGCATGACCTGCTATACTGCCATTGATCTGTACGTCTGTGATTGTATTGTGATTGTGCAACCTTGTAACTTGTAAGCCTAAGGTATTCTCATCATCGCGCCCTGAAACCTTCGGGTCCGGCGCATGCTACAAATAAAGAAAACAAACAACGGTCAGACTTAAAACAGACCCCTAACACATAACAGGAATGCTGTAGGGGGTGCAGAGAAGTAGGCACCTGGTCTCGAATATGGTGGAACTTCCTCAAAGGGAGAGCCTTTTGGAAGGAGGTTCAAGAGGCACAAACATCCAAGACTGGCTGCGGAAAATCTGATACTTTGTTACCCTCGAGTGGGTCTCTTACGCCCTCCAAAATGACAGTGTGATCTTCAAGGGACTGGAGAGAAGTCTTGAGCGTCCTAAAAGCTGATTACAGGGCCCAGTGTTGCCCCCCTAGAGACTGAAACTGTTGGACACAAGTTCAAACCTCCTAGTGAGCGGCACAGGAAGATTGTTGGAAGAGATTGCCATACTTCTCACACTAGGGAGGGGAGGGGAAGGCATAGGAAAGGGGAGGCAAATTGGGGATATACAAAGAGCTGTACTGTGGAATAATTTGGTTATGTGCAGTGTGTGCTTACGCTATGAAAAATTAAATAAAAAAGAAATGTTCTTTAAAAAAAAAAAAAAAAAAAAAAAAGGCCAGCGATCAATGAGAAACTACCAACCATGTCCATATGAACTGGCAAAGTTCTCTGTGGATTGGAGGGTCATCAATGTAGTTATTTGGACATGGGTACCACCAATCTATTTAAATATATTTTGTGACGGACCCCGAGCATCGCCAGCAAAACCCCTAGTGCCAGCCTTGATCAATATATTTCCCCAGCTGAAAGAACTGAGTGTAAGTGCTGTTTGCATACATTGCTGCTCTAGGGCAGAAGGAGACTGATCTGGCCAGGATGGCAAAGCCTTCTGTTATATCATGTCACTTCAGGGCCCTATGGCATATGACCACATAATGCAGTCAAATGCCTTGGCTAAATCCAGTGCCCATTCCTCCCACATTCCCTCACGAATTTTCAATAAACATATGTTATGTTGATTTATACCATGCACCGCTACCACCCAAGGGCAGACCCCAGGCACAGAGCAGCCTGGATTTAAGCAAGCCTAGGCGTCCTCTCACTAAACCTTCCTGTTCCCTGTGAATAAGTCTCAGAAAGATACAGCCAAGCTGGTTAGACAGAATTTTAACAAGTAACTTGTACTGTGTTTACAAGTGACATGGATGACCATTGCCTCTAGAAACATTTCCCCAGACACAGATTCTGTTCTCCACAATTTAAATACCTCCAGCTACCATAGTATAAGCTCATCATGGAAAGATTTGAAAAACTCAGACCGTGAACACCAGACAGCCTTGCACTTTCCAGCTGTGTCAAAGGCATTTTAATTTCCAACAATTCAATCTGCATTTCTTGCTGTCCCCATATTATGACATTTTCAAAATGATTCTCACAAGAATTGGGTGACTTGAAAAAAAGCTATTTGCAGTGATTCACAATTTCTTGTAGATTATTCCTAGATCTATACATTGACCTGCCAGCCACAACTTTAATACAGTCACATTTGTTAATATTTATTTTTTGGTTAAAAAGCTGGTGGGTCACCCGGGTTGACACTTTCAACAGAAAAATATAAATGATCTAATCGTGAACAGAAATTAACAGGCAATATTAGACATTTAAGGCAAATTTTAATGCATCTATTGTCTGATACCTTTTTTACTTCCTTTCTTTGCACAAGCTACCTCATCTCATCATTTCGGATAATTACTGAAAAAGATTCCCAGACAAGGACTCTTTAAATGCATTCCATATCACCAGTCTAGCACCAATTTCACCAAATTCGCACGTAAACTCTTGCATCATCAAAAAAAAAAAAAAAAAGTTAAAAAGCAAACCTCTAGTCTCCACCTTCTCGACTCCCCTACATTCAGGCTGAAGTTCAAATCCATCAAGATCGATGGAGGACCTGAAAGCTTGACTATGTCTGAAGTTGTGACATAAGTATATAAAAATGTTTCAATCAAGAAGAAAGTTTGTAGGTTAGAATATATACTAAACTCTGTCTAACGTGTGGCAGGTTGGCCATAAGTCCTGAAGCTCTTGATCTCTGACCAACTACTTTAAGGTCTTGTGTTTTAGTAGCTTTAAAGTGACCCTTCCAGGGAATTTAAAGTCCCCTCCAATCATGGCATCACCATCCATTCCATTAATAACACCACTCATATCATTCGCCAATTTCGGCTGTGGGCCGGAGGTATATGTAAAGTTTTCCTTTGATCTCCAATACAACTTTGACTCATCTCCCAATGTTGCCACGACAGAGGTTTTTAACTCAAGTACTCTGCTAACAGAACCCAGACCCCTGCCTTTTTAATAGTGACAGCAAGGTAGTATACCATTTACCTATGAAAACACCTTCTTAAATTTAGCTCAATCTGGGAGATGGTTTTCTGCAACAAACCAAATAGTCAATTTCTCCATTTTCAGATCAAACCATATTTTATACCTGTTCACCAGGGGACTTACTCAATTAACATTTAAAAAAATCCATTTGTTTAAATTAAATACGTATAGCATAGATTAACTTTTGGAGTGCGGGGTGAAACCTCCCTCCAACGCTGCCCCTAATCAAACGTGCTCATCAGGTGTTCCTAACGCACGCAAATTCCAATTCACCGGATGGTAGCATTCTATTTAACATTTTTCTTCAAATACCTGTGGAACAGACTAGAGGAAACCTCAATTAAAATAAAAGAAATGGATCCAAAGACAGCATGTCTCGTTCGGATGGCTTGAAGTTTCACAGGCCATCATGCAGGGACAAAGAAGTAGCAAGCCCACCTGGAAGCCAAGACTCCACCCCTCTGCGAAGGTAACATATAGGAGGGGACCAAAGACAAGAACAGCCAGGAGGTCAGCTAAGCATTGTAATAAGCATAGCAAAAAAGAAAAAAAGTCTAACATTAATAAATGTGAAAAGAAAGAGAATCAGACGAAGACAAATCTTGCACTTTGACGCTTCAATGCATCAATGTTTGTTTCTTCAGATCCTTTTATTTTGTAAATCGAAGTTTATTGGTTTTGAACAGTGACAAGCATCGAGAAAAACATAACCACATGAGGAACGTGACCTCTACAAACCCTCCTGGAGTCTCTGATTATCCCCCCTGAGACCCTTACATCTCTCCACCCCCCCCATGATTTCAAATAAACTCTTCTTTAGGCAACTGAATATGACAGACTATATGCTTGTAAATCGATAAATTTCAATTGGTCCATAAAAACGTGTTTCACCTTATATCACTATCCATGATGTGCCCCTGCAGTTAAAAGTGTCTCCGGGTCGGGCCGGCACGCTCAGGAATCCATCCCCCAGTCCTCCCCTTCACCCAAATGCATTACAAAATTGGAGCCGTTCTGTTTCTATGGATGCACTTCCCCGTGAATAGCTGTGGTGTTCCTTTCCATTGTGTACATGTCTTTTGCTGTATTTGACCACTCTTTTACTGTGGGAAGGAAACTCCTTTTCCAATATCTAGCGCAACAGGCATGTGCCGCCAAAAGGAGAAAGTTCACCAGTGGTGTGAGGGGAAGCCACTGATCCTCCCGCCTCTCTAACCCAAACAGTACCAACATGGGATCGAGCGTGCATTCCGCCTCCTTGATCCAGCCTAGGGCCACCGTCCAATACACCTGCACCCTGGGACAGCACCCACCACATGTGCCAGTAGTCAGCCCTGGCACCGCAACCATACCAGAAATGAGGGTCGGCTGTGGTGAACATTTTGGACAGACGCATCAGATCATATTGCCACCGGTGCAACAACTTCACGGCGTTGAGCTTGTACTGGCATGCGCTGGAAGTTTTAAAGGCTCTCCTACACATGAGCTGCCATAGGTGCTCCCCCCCACATCCGTCCCCAGGTCCCTTTCCCACCGTGTCTGAAGCCCCAATATAGCCCCCATCTTTGGTTCCAAGAGGGCTCCATAGGGATGTGAGATAAGTCCCTACATTTCCGTGTCCATCGAGGAACTTTTCTACTGGCATGAGCTCTCTCTCTATACGCTCTCTCCACTTCTCTGCTGTGAAGGTTCCTTTTAACCTGAGGTACAGGAGCACCGACAGCTTTCCTATTTCTAGCGCTTGTTCCAGGTCCTGAATGTTTATAAAGTCCTCTCCTTTCCACCGCTGACCTACCCTAGCAAGTCCACCTTCGAACCATGACTGGTATCATTCAACCTCTGGTATCGCTTCTCTCACTGGTGGAGCCCAGATGGTTCATCAGAGAGGGCCAGGTAGTAATCCCCTCCTTCTTCCCACCCATGCCCAACACCTCTCAGTGGACTCACAGGATCGGATGGTCACGGATTCACTTAGGGAGTCTTATTGGGACCCAGAGCCATTCCCCCACCGTTGACGGGAGCATGTGCGGATTCTCCAAAAATACCCATTGCCTCTCTGGGACTTCCCTCAAATGTGGGACCAGAGCCCGAGCTTGTGCTGCCCTGTAATATTGTAATTGTTTATTCATTTATAGATATAACTATGTGGGGGGGGGCAGCTCTCCTGGATGAGGAGGCTCAATGCAGTAAAGATGAACCTGTTAAATATGCTAACAGGTCTGAAGTCCCACACCTCCCCTTATCCTTTGGCAGTATTAACATCCCATATCCTACCCGAAGCCTTTGACCCTGCCAGAGGAACTTCAAGATTCGTAACTGCTTCCTTCAGGGGTGTTTCTGGGGCCCTGGTAGGTTATATTTAGAACAAGTATAGTACCTTTGGGAGAAGGTTCATCTTTACCGTATTGAGCCTCCCCATCCAGGTGAGCTGCCCCCTCCCTCAAGCAGTCATTTCTGCAAACAACTTCTCGAAGAGGGGGTTGGGGAGGGGTCATTTGCAGTGCCCAGATCCTCCACCGGTCTAACTAAATTGATACCTAGATATTTGAAACCTTCCCGTTGGATCAGTTCCAGGGGACCGAGAGCATCTACATCTCTAACTCCATCTGCAGCAAAGGGGAATATCACAGACTTATCTCTATTGACCCTGAAACCAGAGAACCTCCCGTACTCCTCAATTATTGCCAGGGCCGCTGGGACAGACCCCCGAGGTTCACCAAGTGGAGCATCCCATCATCTGCGTAGTGTCCCAGTTTGAACTCTCTACCACCCACCATGATAACCTTGACCTGTGGAGCAAGTCTCAGGTATTCCGCCAATACCTCCATCGTTAAAGCAAACAGGAGCAGGGAGAGGGGGCATCCCCCTCTGTAGTGCAAAGGACAGCGATAGGCGCCCATTCACTGTGACCTGGGCCACCGGAGCTGCACATAGTGCCCATATACCCCTCTGCATCCATTCTCCAAACCAGAATTTCTTCAACACCCCGTGGAGGAAGCCCCCGTCCACACAGTCGAAGCCTTCTCGACATCCAAGGCAACCAGAACCGGCTTCCCTTCACTCCTTGCTGCAGCCCCAATCAAGTGTAGCATTTTGCGCAAGGTGTCGGCCCCCTACCAACCCTGGATGAACCCCACCTGGTCAGAATGGATCAATTTCGGCATGAGGCTCTCCATGCGAGTGGCAAGCACCCCGGTGAGAATGTTTGCGTCGACGTTAAGCAGGGAGATTGGATGATATGACTTACAATTCTCTGGGTCCCTGCATGTTTTTGGTATGACTTATCAGTGCCTTCCCAAAGGATGAGGGAGCCCTCCCCATGGCCATGATATTAATAAATAGGCTTGCCAAGTGCTGTGAGAGTGGCCCAGCAAAGATCTTGTAGAATCCAGCCGTGTAACAGTCCTCACCCGGGACCTTCCCCAGTTTAAGTCCCCCAATAGCCGTCAACACTTCCTCTTGAGTAATGTGCTTTTCCAACTGACTGCACTCACTAATTCGAAGGCTCGGCAAGGGAATCCTGGCCAGGTATTCGTCTAACTCCTCATCCCTCCCCTCACACCCTCTCTCTCATACAGATTCTCATAAAACACAGCAAATTCCTGGTCCACCTCCCCTGCTTGGGAGCAAACCCCCCCCCCCTCCAACCCCAACACCAGTCTCCCATCTCTCAGCTCTCTGGCCCCGAAGCCTGGCCGCCAACAGTGCATCGGCCTTGTCCCCCTTTTCATAATATCTCTGTTTCAGGAACTGCAGGCTGGCCAGCAACGTGCCCAGCTCTAGGTCTCTCAATTCTCTATGCTTTTCCCTTGCCGACTTAAGGTCTTCAACCCTCTTTCTTTCCCCCTTCCCTTCCATCCTCTCCCGACCTTGTATTTCTCCCCGCAGTTTCCCAGCTAACAGGGTTCTAACCCTCTTTTTGGAGGCGCCCACTTGGATGAGAAGACCCCTCCATGTAGCCTTTGCTGCGTCCCAAACCATCCCCTTCTCCACCTCCCCTGTGTCATTAAATCTGAATAATTGCTGCCCTCATCTCTTCTACAAACGCGGTGTCATTTAAGAGACTATCATTACATCACCAGAGGGTCTCCCGGGGCCTCAATCCCATCAGGGTCACAGCCATTCCAACCACATGATCTGACCAACTGATGGGGACATGGTCGCAAGTGGCAACTCTACTGACATACAGCTGGTGTATAAACCAGCAGTCTATCCTCGTCTGGGATCCATGGACAGGGGAGAAAAAAAGTAAAGCCCCTCTCCACCGGGTGTGACTCACGCCACACGTCCACCAGCCCCTGATCCGACATGAGATGCATGAATCCGCCCTCTGCTTGCCTCTCCCCACCTCCCAGAGTTACCTGCCCACTACTATGATCAATCCCCCTGTCAGCCCACATATTAAAGTTCCCCAACCCTCCCACTAGGAGTAAACCCTCCGCTCTATCTAGTATTTCCCCCATGGCTTCTCGTAAGAAGTGCATTTGTCCCAAGTTCGGGCAGTATATAGAGGCGAAGATCATCCTAGAGCCCTCAATCGACCGCCAAGATCATCAGGGCCCTCCCGTCTGCTCTTTTCCATACCACTGGGTCAACCACCCTCATTCTTCGATTAAAGATAATACTTACACCCACTTTCTTGGAGGGCCGTGAAGCCCAGAAGGTCTGCCCCAGGTGTGACCCTGGGATACGTCTCTTCCCCCCCTCGGACTGTCCTTGTCTCCTGTAACAGCAAGATATCCAGGTCTCGATTCTACATTTCTCTCCCCAGCAGTGAACGCTTGGTGGGTGAGTTTAGGCCCTTAACATTCAACGTCCCCATCTTGGGAACCTCTGCTGACCCCCTTTCTCAGAGTGCACCATTTATGAACATGAATCTCCTTCCTGACCACTTGAACTCCCATAGTACTGAGTTCTCTGTGTAAGCTTTAGTTTTGCCTTTCGACATCAACTTTTGAACTCCCCTCTAACCTGGACCCCTTACCCCCCCCTCCCACAACCAAAACTATCCTACCCTCCGAGACGCCCACCATGCGATGGGCCACCAGGGAAGAATGCTCACTCAGCCCGCCATTTCCATAAACACCACGCCCCCCCCTTCACATATCACACAACACCTCAGCTCGCTCATATATTTTGATTAAACAGTCTCTTCCCACTTTTCATGAGTCCCCAGAGTTTTTCTGCAGAGGGGTGGCACTCTTAATTTTCCAACTCATCCAGCTTTAAGATGTTTCCTCCTCACGCATTTCCAGGTCTGTTAGGCAAGCCTCCTACTTCATATCCAGGAGGTCCACCTGTAGATGGTCATTTTCCATTCCCTCCTTGTCCTTCAGCTTATCTAAAAACGGCCCTTCTGGTTGCATATGGGGGCTTGAATGTTCGTCCGTATCGCCTTGATTTCTTGAAGTATGCCCTTGAGGTAATCTCTGGTTAAGGCCGGTACAGATGTGCTTCCCCTGGCCACCATCTCCGCTTGGGCTGTCTTCCGCCCAGTCTCTTCGGAAATGCTGCAGGGCCTGCCTGTGCCCCACCGATATGCTTCGGCTATCCCTGATCCTTCTCCAGCGTGGCCCCAGGTGTGTGTGCCTCGATGATCGGTGTGTCTGCTGGCTACAACTGGGTCCTCCTTGATTTTGCCATAAGCCTTTGGTGGGTCTGTCTGCTCACCAGGGCCCCACGTGGCCTTCCGACCCCATTCTCACTGCGGTTATGTCTGCCTTGTCCTGGGCCAAAACCGAGGGAATCGGGATTCTGTTTGCTGCACTTTCCTCAACTCAGGGTAACTCTGAAACAGTCTCCTTTGGTCTCCGTTTCAGTGTCCACTGAGGCTCCAGGGGCCCCAGAGTTCCCCAACTCCTCAAGCGAGAGCAATACCTCACTTCCTGGCTCGGTCAAGATGTGTCCCTGGTAAGGGCCAGGACCCAGTGTCTTCTCTATTTAATAATCTCCCGTTCAACCTCTGCACCACTGTTCCCTTGCTGTCTTGCGTCTCCTTTGTCTCCCTTCCTCTCCTGCAGTCAATCCTTCTCACCGTTTGTGTCGGTCTCCAGATGCACTCTACATCCGACAGTGCCGAGACTTGGAAAGTCTGAGAGTCTCACACATGCTATGCCATCAATAATGAGTCTGTGGGAACTTCAAAGTATGGCAGGCCTTGCTACAAACATCAGGTTGGAAGCATCAATTGGCTTTCTTATGAACCAAACTGAGGGTTCTTTTCAGAAATGCAGTTACCCTTCGGTGGAATATCCCTTTACCACAGATTCTCCTTCCTGTGGAATCATGGTGCACTCAATTTGCAGGTAGCAGCCTCCTCCAGGGGCCTTAGACGTTTCCTTGTCCTGCTTCTCTGTGTCGCATGCAGCAGCTCCGCTTGGCCCCCGGCTGTTAGAGAGAGCCAAGGGGCGCACTCATGCGCCCAACGTTGCCCTCTTTTTCTCTGTGTTCTCCTCTGATGGTGGGGGTTGGGGTGTGTTTTCACCACTATGGCTGACATGGCTGTGTTACCAGGTGGGGGGAGGGCGAGCCTTCACAGCACAACTTCGCTGACGTCCCGCCCGGGCCAATGATGCAGTTAGGCTCTGGGATCGGAAGAGTGTCTCCCGCCACCTCCTCCTCCTCCTCCTCCCTCCCTCCCTCTTACCTGTGGTCAGCAATCCGGACAGCTTCCCGCATGGCCGCCTTCCTCTTCACTGCGGGGTAGCTGGATCTGCGCTTCCGGGTACCTCCTCTCCCCTCACACTGCCACCTCTTCCTTGGTCTGGGCACCTCTGGATGAGCGAGCTCCATGAGGCGTCTGCTACGCTCTTCCTCTCCTCACTTCTGCATTCTTCTCGCTTCGGGGGCACCGCGGGATGCCTACTCGGGGCACCCGTAAGGGCCAGCATCCCCTGCACTCCAGGCCCGCTTCGGACTGCCTCGCAGTTCACTGTGCACACCACCCGGGATTTTGGGTATCTTGGCACCCAGCCCTGTCCAGGACCCTGGGGGGTGCAAATCTCACATTGCAGCTAATTCTGCCGGGGGCAAGGGGGTGGCAGCAGCTTCACGCGGCCATCATGGTACGTACTCCCTGGTGGGCTCCCTTCAGATCCTTTTTAATCCTGAATTTGGAATCTCCAATCCATAGGCACAGCTCTAATCACATTTTAGCTTAACAGAAGTGAAACCTCAGGTTTGTCCGTATAACGCAACAAAACAAGTTAATTTGCAGAGTAAACATTAACCATCGGGGTTAATCTTGGCTATGTAGGCATAACAGAAGATTGCCTATACATATGTTGCCCTTCGCTCAACCCAATTTTCAGAACCCTGTTACAAGGGTGCAGTGTTTGGAATAGCCTATTACTCTGTGCATTACCTTGCTGGGCTGTAACCCCTCCAGCCCCCATTTAGGCAGCACCAGAAAATAGAGAATCAAAACATGTGAACATCGTAGAGCAAATACATTGTATTCCCTCCGAAGCAGCCACGCTCAACTGCTTGCTAACCAATAAGCCCAAACATATTTTCGGGGATTCGCCACACTCCCCAGGGGTCACAACACCAAAATGCCTTCTCTTGTCCAAGTAGCACATTGCAGAGCGTTGTCAAATAATTAATACTGGGTGTCCAGTGGGTTTTCCGACCACCTCTTACAAATGAGAGCCACTGCATAGAAAGAGCAGCCTTGGATCTTGCCCTCCCCCCTTTATAAAACACCCCCTCTATAAAAAGGCTCCAAGCATTGTACCCACATCCTTAAAAAGATGGTGCCTCACAATATCAAAAAGGCATTCCCAGAAATATGGGCTGGGAATACACATGTCACATGGCCAAGAGGTAGCCTGAGCCAAAACTATCAATCTATCTGTTCCTTCTAGAATTTGAGAGATTGAAGGATGAGAAAGACTTGAGATTAAGGTGTCAAAGCACAAGAGAGTAGACAGTAAAGAAAACCCCACCCAGATCCCAGACTGGGATGTTCACAGAGGGAAAGCCAGCACAAGTTGGCACACGTTTTGCACAAGAGGCAGTACTTGTGCCAGGTAGCCCTCAAGCATAAGGCAAAACCAAACCCCTCACCATGGCTAATCAAAAACGTCCCTCATTTGCAAGAGGAAGTGGTTTGCTTAAAACACTAATTGTAGACTCCTGCCCAGTGCAGTAATCTGCTTGCTCGCCATTCATTTGCAAATAGCATAAATGCAAAGGGCTGAGAGAGCTAAAAGGTAGGAGTCAATATCTTTATTTTCCTCTTTGTATCATTGGCTTTGGTTTGCCACTAAACATGCCTCACACAATGTACACAATCTCCCCCATAAAATTCAAACTGCAGCACGGCACCTCAGCACAATTAATTAAATACACCTGCATTCTCCTCAACTGACACTCTCATAAAACAGATCAACCACAGAGATCACACACCCAGTGCGACAGGTTTAGAGATCTGATCCTGTCAAGAAAGGATGGGGACCCCAATCAACCTGGGACAGGAGGCCACGCAGGATGTTTACCAAAGTCTGTCCTGCTCCAGGGGTGGGGTGTGGGAGTTGGGAGGGCCCCGGTCTCTGTCCCTTCTATCTGTGTATGACTGCAAATGTCAATTGTGTTGGGAAGGAAATTAACCCCTGCAAAAACAAAGGTGATGGCTCCCATCCCCCTTAGGCGCTTTAGAGTAAGGCAAATCCCATAACTGCCCTTGCGATGTACAAGGGCAGTTATGGGATGCGAGGGCTGGAGGGGGGTGCTAAGAAACCCTGCACGAACACAAAATATTATGCAAAATATAGCTGCTTAGACCTAGTACATGCATACATGTAAGCGCTATGGTTTGTAGTTATGGTAGAAACATTTGGCCCTGCATGGCTGCGCAGTAAACAAAGACAGAAACCTGAATAG